>NC_142582.1:77909633-78212664 GCF_965207765.1 Zootoca vivipara | reverse complement strand
GGATTTTAATGTACATTTCCCCTGTCTTCTGGCTTGACCACTTTTGGAAAATTAGAGTAAAACTGCTCAATTACAACTTGTTGTTACTTGAAAAGGACCATGCTATCACAAGCTTCCCTGGTTAAGATCATTATTCTAGAATTTTTTAAAAAGCAATTGTATGTTAAAACTGTGTATGGTATTGCTGTTGAAACTCTAGTGAAGTAGATACTTCACCACCAAGCCGTACACAACTTCTGAAAATGTGGACTTGTTGAAATGGCAGCGGATGACCACTGCATTTTTGGAGTCTCAGCTCACAACACATTTGGTAATGCTGTACACTTCACTGTATCGAGTCATATGTTCTCAAAACATCAGAATACTTTCCCAAGAAGTTACAGGTAGGTAGCCGTGTTGGTCCGGCGTAGTCGAAACAAAATAAGGTGCTGCTGGAAGGAATTTTTTAATTTTGTTTCCAAGAAGTGTATAAGTGAAATGAATTACGTTAAAAATGTAGATCTCATAATTAAAATATGAACCTTTTATGTTCATAGGCTTGTCGATATGGGCACGTCCAGCATTTAGAACATTTTCTGTTTTATGGAGCTGATATGGGAGCACAAAATGCCTCTGGAAACACAGCGTTACATATCTGTGCACTTTACAACCAGGTTAGTTGTTATAGTTTCGTTGTTGTTCTTACATAACTTACTGAAATGAAGCAGGTAACATAAATCATTCCTAGATATATTTTAGCTGCAGCTGTGACTAAACTAGGCTTAACTTGGTCACCCTGGCTTTGTTCCCTGATGCAGCTCACACAACTCTGTAGGCAATTATATAGAACTTCCCCAAAACAAAATGTAAAAATAAAACTTTTATATTCCACCAAATGTCCATTTCTTTAAATAATGTATGCAATGCCAAAATCATGTTCAAGTGCAATACGGATTGTCCTGAAACCAAAGTTCTGTCCAAATTCATTCAATAAAGAGAAAAGAATCTCTACAACCGTGGTTCCCAATGTATGGCACAAGCCCCAGAGGGGGGCAATTTGATTTTTAAGGGGGGGGGGATTTGAGAATGAGTTAGCCTAAGTTAATGGCCTTTTAGGCTTCCTCCATGTAAATAGGAGTTCCCATTTTGAATAATAAGAATTATATGTCATGGTTGGGGGGGGGCATCAGGATTTTCGAGATGCTTAGGTGGGGCAGAGCAAAAAAACACTCCCCAGGAGTTTTGTGGCACTGCTCTCAATCACTCAGCTACCTGAAAGCTACACTGCTGGGATGTTTAGAAGTATCCAGCGAAGTAGCTACTTTGGTTAGGATAAGTAATTTTCACTGTGAAATGGAACACCCCATCCTTCTGTTCTGCCCACATGCACCCTAAATTTGTTCTGGGTTTCCCCCCAACCATCTGGAGCAGATTTGGGGAGGAGATGTAGGGAGAGGAGAGGAAGGGGAAGTTCCATTGAGCAAGTGAAAATTCTTGTGCTTGTGGACATACTTCAACATCATTATATTATACAGTACATATAATTAACAATGATACAGTATATAATTATATGCTGTATACATTATATACATATACATATTTTGATGGCTAACTCACATGGCTCCTGCAACAATATTTCATATATTTTGAAAAGGGAGGTGAAAGTCAGTTATAACTATGCTTATATTTCCCAAACCATTAATGACTCACAAACTCTTAGGTGGTCAGTGGTGTGTTTAATTCTATTAAGTTATTTGGTTTGGGTGGTGTAATATTATCTCATTTACATAGTTAGAAAATCTTACAATTATGCCTGTGTAGGATATATTTTCAAACTCTTAATATTTGGAAGAGAGTTTTAATGTGCCGTATTATTCTATGACTTCTAAACATAAATATGTACTTTATTTGACGCCAGAAAGCATATGTTTGAAGATAACATTTCAGAAGTTCTGGCGGGCTTCTTTGCTAGCGCCCCTAGGAAGCAAGTCTTTCATGCTGCTCTGTGAATGGCATCCTTGAGTAATGCATCAGAAATGTAGCTATTTTTGCCTGTCAGTTGTTTGAAGATGAATGGGGGCAGTTGACAACACAGCCTAGCCAATTCTTCCACTTTTAATTAATATACAGATGCCAAGCACTGTATTATGTAGGATGAACAAGAGGCTTAAATAGATAACAGAAATGGAATACAATTAATGAATTTCACAAATTAAAAGAAGCAGTTTCATACTACTCCTCTGGTGTCAGTAGCAGCTTCCGTCCTGGGCCTTGAGGTAGGGTGTGGGGTTTTTTGTTGGTTCTGTGGCACAAGGAAAGGGTTACATATACCCCCCCCCCCCAAACCCACTACCCACACTACAGTTTTTATCTGTGTGGGGGACTCGTTGATTTTAAAACAATACCACATAGATGTGAATACATGTCTGACAAAATGTGCATTTTGGCCCTTAATGTTTTATTTTAACATCCCCTGAAGTTTAGGTGCCTTTTCCTCTCTAAGCTGGGATGCACAATCCTTTGTTTTCAACTATCGAGGGCAATAGTTATCTGAAAAACCTGAACTCTTATTAATATGAATATGTTCCTTGATCAAACAACCCCCTTCCCTGGCAGAGGAGGCATATGAAAAAGGGCCTCAGGTGACGATCACAGGGTGGACATAGCTGGGCGAGACCAACTCCACCCTGCTCAGCCACCCAGGTCTCAGTGATACAGACCAGATGGGTTTCCTCATCCATAATCAGATCATGGATGAGGGAGGTCTTATTCAGAGCCGACCTGGCATTCAGCAACAGCTGCTACAGACCCCAATGTCTGGCTGATAGGACAACTGCAGTTCCCCAGGCTGGAGGAGGGGCTGGCACATGGCACAGTCATCAATTGCCTGTGCCCCTTCAACTGGCCTGCCCCACCATACCTCCCCTTATTTTGAACCACTGTGATTGCCCCCCCCGCTCTCCTCAGCATCTCCCCCCCCCCAGACACATCTCCTCTCCCTCACTAAGAACAATGACAACAAGAAAACTGCTGGTTTACGGAGTAGTTTTGCTATCTTGGCATCTCTAAACATAAAACTCTGCAAGTAAGAGGGACTTACGACAGAACTCCAACTGCAGTCTTGAAAGTGGGTCAGTGCTCTGTGGCTGTGGATTTTTCTTTGTCTGTGAAAGCAAAGGGATGTACTTTTGTTTTGATGAACCTTTTAAGTTTTAATGTTGCTACATTTCGTGTTTGCTTTTAGGGCCAAATTAGGCATGACACAGGAAAATATGTGATTGGACATTCTGCTGTTTTTATGAAGCTGAATAGTGGCAGCAGTGGGAGTGGATGTGGTTTAATCTGATTGGGACTGTGTCTCTGGGGGAAGGGGATTTAAGCCTCCCCCCATATTGTTATCCTAATGAAAATTCCCTCTTCCTCAATCTGGAGTGGAAACATAAAGCCGCCATTTTTAATTTGGTGCCCTTTACAAATGTCAATAATGCATTTTATAGTAATTAGTGGGAGACAGGTTTTATGGTGGTAGCAGCTGTGCATGCTGACTTAGCAGTGAGTGCTGCACATATTTACTTTATTTTCTTACATCTCTATCCCACATTTCTCCTGTCACAAAATCCAAGGCAATGTACATGTGATTCCCAGATGCGTACCTCTGTAACTTCAGCAAGGTGATAGCCTCCTGTGCCTTCACAACCAGGGGTCCCCAAACTTACCCGGCTTTGGGCCGGATGCCCACCACGGCAATTGCGTGTGCCCATGCGCATGTGCAAACGCTATTTCTGGCACACTCCCGACCTGGAAAGCGGCGGAAATAGCTTGTGCACATATGTAGAAGCCTCCTCCGACCCGGAAGTACACTGGAAATGACGCTTGCGTGTGCACACAAGCTATTTCTGTCACTTTTCCAGGTCGGAATTCGGTAGCCGCACCGCGCCAGTAAGAGCGGGCAGCAGCGGCGGGGGTCCCCATAAAAGAGCCTCGGGGCCGTATGTGGCCCCGGGGCCGTAGTCTGGGGACCCCTGCTTCAGACCATGCCATGGACCATACACAGACCATGAAGTTTTGTTCAGATTAGTAACATGCATACAACTATGCATGTATTGACTTTTGGGAGGTCTCCAAATGGGCTTTTTTTAAAAAATGCTTTTCAGCAGTGTGCAGGTGTATTGTAGTGGATCATGTCCACCTTCCATAGGAAGATATAGACTGTAAGGACCACATTTCACCAACTCTGAAACCTAGGCTCTCCATACATCTGTTTGAATGGGAGACCTCTTAGTTTCAGTGGAGATTGTTTTCATGTAGTGTGGAGTGCTTATAGCATCTCTAGGCCATGATGAGGCTAAACTACCATAGGAGGGATTGATTATGTATGTATGTATGTATGTATGTATGTATGTATGATTTCATAAAATTTATGTACTGCTTGATTGTAAAAAGTCTCAAAGCAGTTTACAAAAGATAAAACAACAGTAACATCAAGAAAAAAATTATAACCCTACTTTAAAACATACAAAAGATAAAGAAAAAAGAAAAACAGATTAAGATTGCATCTGGATAGACTTGTCTAAACACGAATGTTTTTAGCCGGAGCAGAAAAGAGTTCAGTGAAGGTGCCTGCTTGATCTCAATAGGCAGGGAGTTCCAAAGCATTTGGTCGGCTTCAGAGTGAGACTTGTGTCACCTGCACTCGCGTCTTCATCTGGCCTGTTTCATAGTTCAGAACGCCTCAGATACTCCGAAATTTTGGAGAGGATGCTCAGGAGCAATTGTGTCAACCACCTGTTTAATCTTGCCATTCCATAGCGAGATGAGAGAACAGGATCACCAGCTTTCTCTACTGCCATTGTCTGTCCAGACTTAACCAGATAATGGTCTGGCTGTGACAAAGGGAATGGATTGCACTCCCCCTATCTTTGGTCCATCCCTCATATCACTACATCAAGAGTGTGCCCTGCCTAGTGCGTTGGACCGATGACCAGAGAGAGACCCATGGTTGTCATGGAGGCCACGAAGTCTCGAGCTAGCCCAACAGCAGCCTCCGCATGGATATTGATGTCACCCAGGATTATCATGTTAGGGTCCTCCAACAATATCTCAGAGACTATCTTGGCCAGCCTGACCAGGGATGCTGCCAGGCAACAGGGTGATCAATAGACCAGCAGCATTCCTGGTCTGTCTCTCTGGCTGCAGTCCCTCTAAACCCATTCAAAGGTCAAGAGGCTTCCTGGTTAAGGGGAGCTGTACCTATAGACAGTAGTAACAGCCTTAACCCTCCCTAGTGCAGCCTGGTGTGGTACTGATGGGTGTGGCAAGCAGTTGGTGATTCTATGATTGGTTGAAACACCAAAAGCAGAGTGGTGGTTTGTGGGCAAAGCGGTGAGGCAGTATTTGGTAATACAGAGAGAAGTAGGACAAAGTGGAGAGCCAGTAAACACACAAGACAAGCAGACAAGGTAGAGGTAAGCAGGGTGAAAGGAGGAGGAAGTAAAATGACTTCATTTGGCTATAGATTGTTCAGACAGAAGAACAGCTATAGGGCCTGAATATAAGGGCTATGAAGTTGTTGGTTTGTTCTTCCTGGTCACCTGGCCCAAAGGCTTGGCAGGAAACCAGTTTGGAAATTTGTTTTGTATAATTGGAGTGGACAGTGTGAGTTAATTAATGAAATGGCTGCCTTTTTATAGCCATAAATCTGTGGTAGTTTGGTGTGGTATCTAAACAACAAATACTTGTGTCACATTAGACTCTCTTTATTGGATTTGTCGTAGGTTTGATACTCAAAAACCTACGACAAACAAAGCTTTAGGTTATTTTTAATAAAACTTCAACATTATAGTGATTCTAATGCTGTACTGCCTTAGAAATTCACATGTAATGAGGCCTGTTATAACTCATATAACATCTGTTAGAGCATCTGCTTCTTCATTAATTATTGCTTCAATTCTTTTTAAAAACCCATCTAAGTAGATATCTTTCCTTCCTTTGGTATGTCTAAAGTATCTCTTAATTTTGTAAATGATTTGCATTTGGAGTACACTCTTCCAGTACAGTATGCTTTTTAAAAAAGAAGCTGAGGTACATGTTTCGAAATTGGTATTAGTTCTTAAGGTTGCAGTTGTATACATACTTGCCTTGGAATGAACTCAATGGGGCTTATTTCCGAATCAGATCCAGGATGTACCATGTTCATTACACTTCCCTTCGTTTATACTGCACATGAAAAACTTTCCATGGTTTGATCACAATGTTAGGGGGATACTATCTTCAAATAAATATAGCACACCCTTGTCTAGATGTTATATTCTCTCTGTGTCAAAGAGGTGTGGGAGAAATGCATTTTCCCCAGAACCCTGTCCCTTTTCCGCCCCCCTTTTTAATCTATTCCCCCCCCCCATGTGCGTAAAGCTGAATGTGCACAAGTTAAATGTGTGCAAGTTGTGGGCTTACTTTACATAGTTCCAAACCTAGGGTCTAGCTGGATGTGACACCTGAAGTTGGGATTTTCTGTTTTCCTTTAAAATAACTGTTACTGGTCATTACCAGTGGTGGTGGGGATTTTCTATCAGGAATGTGATGTACAGGTATGGTGATTTAAACAGCATCTCTTCTCCTGTATTCCTGATAAAAATCACTCCCCAAAACTGCTATAAGCCCTTCCGGGACTAGTAGCAACTTTAGGATGGGAACAGTTTTTGTCTGAACCAAGGCATAGGTGGAAAGGTTTATCTTGATGAAAATTGCCTCCTACTGGTGACTGTTAAGCACTTAAAAGAATAGTGCACATTTAGCATCAGACTAGTTTGGCTCTATTTGTGTATTGAATACCAGCAGTGTAACTTGATTACAAGGTTGTAACAAATTCTGTGCTTTATTTACAGGACAGCTGTGCAAGAGTTTTGTTGTTACGGGGAGCAAACAAGGAGTTGAAGAACTATAATAGTCAGTCTCCATTTCAGGTAAAGAAAAGGTGGGGTGCAGGACAACTTGCATATTAGTACCAATGACAGTTGTTGACACATTTTCTACCTGGGAGAAGAAAAATATGAATCTAACATACAGAAAAATATGAATGCAACGTACTGCACATACAGTACTTGTTTGTCATATTTGTATCTCACTCATCTTCAGGGAATTTATGATGGTTTATGTTGGTTATTCAACTATGTACTCATTTAATTCTGTACTCATGTAGATTAGGCTCAGGAGACTGAAGTGGCAGAATTGTGGACTGTAAGACTTCACACTGCAGATTGGAGGTTATGGGCTGTATTCAACTAAATGGTTGTGCTAGCAGGGTTGGGGAACCCTTTTGGCTCCATGGGCCAGATGCTTATCAGGCTAAATTTGTTAAGTAGGCAAGTCTGTCCAGCTGTCAAAATCCATTTATCAAATGGTACTTTGCTCTGCTTCTCATATAAGTGGGTGCGTGGCAGTGGGCTGTGGACAGGGAGCTTTCCATCTCCCTCCCCCTACACTTAAAGGAGAAGGCCAAGGGCTTCAATCTCAAATTAACATATGATGAACCAAGATTAAATCTGGCAATTTAGGCTGCACACTCCTATTCGCTGCTTGGAACAGGGTGGTGCAGGCAATGCAGAATTAAGCCCTGTCTTCCTGCCCATTGATGCCAGCTGATGAGTGGGCATGGTTTGGGGAAGAAGGCTTCATTCTTGGCATCCTTAGTAGGCCAATATTGACCCGTGAACTGGATGGTTCCCCACCCTTGCACTAGGAGAAACCAGCACAAGGATCCCTGCTAGTGCAACAGGTATTTTCCCTCTTCCTTCACAATGCACCCTACACCCCCCCCAATCTATTCTGAAGTTTTGAGGAAACCCCAAAAACAGATTTGGGGGGTGATGGGGGGTAAGGTTCTGTCTCTCAAGGAAAATCCCTGCACTGAAGCAACCTTAGCCCTAGTGCTATGTGGAATACAACCCAATATTTTTAATGCTCACCTACATAATACATTTTCCCAGGCTGCAATCTCTTGCCCACTTAACTTGGAGTATGTACCATTGAACTCAATGTAGTCAGCTAGGGTTGCATTTTATCTGTCCCCTAGATGCTCTAGCTTACTATATTGAATGAGTTTTATTAAGTTTTCATAACAACAGTAAACGGAAAACAATAAACAGAACCACCATCACCTTCCACATAGACAACAAAAATAATTATAATTACAGTTACAATTACTCTCTCCCTCCCTGATTGTTTTGATTCACAGCATAAAAACGGAATGCAGTATCTTCATAGGCAATTAGTGCAAATGTATAGTTTTGCATTTATTTGCCTTGTTCCAGTCACTGGGGATGGGAATGTGTTTTCAGTCCTCCATTTTTTGTAAGGGTGGGAGTCATTATTGTGGATAAAGACCCCTATCAAGCTAACAGAACCTCTCAGTTTTACTTTTAGCCCTTTTTATTTTTCATCTGCACACTCAGAACTCCCCAAGCATATAAACAAATAGTTGTTCCTTGCTTCCTTAAAAGAATTTGCACACAGGTCATTTAAAGTTTAAAAAGGTTTTAAAAAGGTAGAGGGCCCCTGGACGGTTAAGTCCAGTCAAAGGCGACTATGGGGTGCGGCACTCATCTCGCTTTTCAGGTCAAGGGAGCCAGCGTTCTCATATTTAAAGTAACTGCATTCAGAAATAACAACAAACCATGGTTCACATGCTGCTCTTGTCTTTTTTACCACCTTTCCTGTACCAGGTAAGAAGTTTTGAAGCCTCCATTTGTGGTTTCTCCCCAAATCCTTGTTATATTTGTATATGGGAAATTAGTTTGTGCAAACCATGGTTAGTTTATTATAATTTAAAGTACTTATATGCTAACTTTCATTTCAGGGCAAAGCCTTCTTAAGTCAGCCCCAAAGCCGTTTATATAAAATACAAATAAAACATTCCAATAACAATGAATGAAAACAGCAACAGTTTACAACAGTTTGACAACCAACTCTCAAATTCTTTTAGAGGGCAACTTTCACAACCAGGATATAAAACCACTGGTGGGGGTTTGTTTGAACGTTATATGAGATTGTAACCTTTGTGTTTGAGCCTCTTTCTGCTGTTTACACATAAAATTCATTGTTGTTACCTCAACACATTGATACAGCATTTTGCCATTGCATTTGGAAAAGAAACAATTGGCAAACAGCGGTCACTGTGGAAAAGGCAGCTATATACAGGTGAAAGGACAAAAGTTGTGCCTTGAAGGTGGAATTATGGCAATTTGTAATGTACTTGAATGAAAGAGGAAATTGAAACGAAGTAGAAAAATAGCTGGGCTAATTAGCTAAATGACAGTTGGGCTGAGGACAGTAATGAATTCCGATAATGAACCTCAAAGGGGCTCACACCAACACCTCATATGCTAAAAGCACATGTTAGCGGGTTGTGGGGTCGTGCAGGCCAGTCCCATCCCCATCGCTTGATGTGCATGCACTGGCTATGTCCCACTGGACATAGGGTCAGCTGCTGTGTGAATTGGCCCTATGTTCATTAGGCCTGGGCAATGTATCAATACATTGTTCATTAGGCCTGGGCAGTGAGGGCCAAACCGCCATGGTTGCTTCACCCGGTGGTATAGTGCGGGTGAAACCGCCTCTGCTGAGTCCCTCTGCCAGTGCTCAGTGCCCGAGAGAGAAACAAGCTGCAGCCAGGCACTGGCGGCAGAGGGACTCGGGAGCAGAGGTGGTTTCACCCGCAATATAGCGCCGGATAAAGCGGCAATTGCGCTCTGGTCCTTCAGACGCTTTGTTAGCCTGCTGTCAAAGCTGAAATGACAGACAAGCATGCCAACAAATGGAACATCTGTTCCTCCACCCATCTACCTTACTAGTATCAGACCAATCCATTATTCTGCTCCAACCGGGGAAAATTAATGAAGCAACTGGCTTGAGGTGCCTTAAATAGAAAGCATCTAATCTCAGGCACTTCGTTGTTGGGTACTCTGTTGATTTTTTTCCTAATAGAAGGCAGTTACAGCAATGAAAAGGAAGGAGTGTGAAGGGAGAAACAAGGCTGATGGATGGGTACACATATCAGCCAGTTAACTTGAAAAGGCTGGTTTGCAGTGCTATGAACCTCTTTTTTTATTATGTCTGTCTCCCTCAATTCATTGCTATCTGCTTTGTTTTGCTGACCCATTTGATACAAATTATACTATCACAAAATTA
The DNA here is from genome assembly GCF_965207765.1 of Zootoca vivipara. Taxonomy (NCBI): domain Eukaryota; kingdom Metazoa; phylum Chordata; class Lepidosauria; order Squamata; family Lacertidae; genus Zootoca; species Zootoca vivipara. The sequence goes on along the minus strand of NC_142582.1, from coordinate 78,202,500 downwards.
CTGTACATGGGATCCTCTTGAGTTAATGGAGTTTTGCATACTAAACTGACATTCCTGTAATCAGTACTTTGTAGCAGTGAACTCTATGCAATGTATCAAGTGCCCATTCATAAGCTATTATTAAATACTGCATTCAGTTTGTATCAAAACCTCTAATTTAAAATACCTTTTTTGAAAAGGGGAGAGAGAAGGGGGGCGCCTGTAGAATTTTATTCAGTGTTTCTGTGTCTGTGATAAGATCATTTTTGCCTTGGTTAGCGAAAATTGGAAAATAGAACTATCCTCATAATTGAAGAAAAATACCATACTAGATAAAAAGCTTCCACTTTCTTTGAAGAGGTGAGGTTATGAAAGTGGGTTTGTTCTTCCATTAGCTGTAAATAGAAGGGCATTGAAATTGCCTCCAGCCTGGAGGGAAGATGACAGACTGTTAAAAATAATAATAAAAATGCTGAGGATTTCCAAATGTTTTAAGAAGGCGTGTCTCTAGAATTACAGAAGGCAGGGCACAATCTGATTCATGTCTGATTAGAACTAAGCCCTATTGAGTTCAAGCTTGTATAGGACTACAGGTTTAGTTTAGGTGTTGCAAAACCCAGCGATTCGCAAGGACATGTAAAGAGTTGTTTCAAAGAATTATAATTGGATTTGCATTTTTGCTTAGAAGTAATCCCCACTCAGATCACTGGGATTTAATTCCGAATGGAAACACATACAGTACGTGGTATCCAGTGCTATCTCTGCACTGTAAATAGTATGCACAATAAAACCTTTAAAGACACAACGGACTGGAGCGTCTTTACTCGGGAGTAGCCACAACAACTCCCTGACAATTTCTAAACAAGTCTACGTCAGCATATGGCCAAACCATACTGGGTTGTATACTTGCCATATCAGTCTGTATGACTTGACCAATTATATCTCCAGTGAAAGGAAATTTAAAAGATATTTGCTTAACAATGCTTACGGGTATATTTTATTCAGAAGCAGATTGAATGGAACTCAGTTTTATATTATTTTGCTTTGATACTTTTCAAAGAACAGAGAGGGGGGCAATAGAAATTTGAAGTCAAAATGTATTTTCTTATTAGCTGCTTTTCTCTTTTGTGTTTCATACTGAGTTACAGCCAGGCATTATTTAGTTTCATTAAATCTCCTTTAAAATTAGTGCTCAGTCATGTAAGTAGTAATAGGGGTTATATAATCACTTGCCTTGATAGTTCTTTGCAGTATGACCTAGATTTCTCCATGAAAAATACACACCTGTATTTGCTCCTTTTTACATTTAATTTAGGGACCCAGGTGGCACTGTGGGTTAAACCACTGAGCCTAGGGCTTCCTGATCAGAAGGTCGGCGGTTCAAATCCCAGTTGACGGGGTGAGCTCCCGTTGCTTGGTCCCAGCTCCTGCCAAAATGCAAGTAGATAAATAGGAACCGCTATAGCGGGAAGGTAAACAGTGTTTCCATGTGCTGCTCTGGTTTGCTAGAAGCGGCTTTGTCATGCTGGCCACATGACCTGGAAACTATACGCCGGCTCCCTCGGCCAATAATGCGAGATGAGCGCGCAACCCCAGAGTCGGTCACGACTGGACCTAATGGTCAGGGGTCCCTTTACCTTTACATTTAATTTATTAAAAGCAAATCATAAGGGATTTCAGATTGCATCTTTCTTGTGAATGGTTTTCTTAGGTGGCATTTTTAAGCTATCGAAAGGCAGTGGAATACATGAACACACCACTGTGTTCTTCATATTTACTTAATTGAGCAAACATTAGAATTTCATAAGCTTGGTGTTTTAGGGTAATAGAATAAGGACTTTAAAAAAGGTAGAGGAAAATATAATGAAATGTTTGCAGCTAAAGCCTCCCTCTCTCAAATATATTTATTTGAAATGTGTCTGGGGAAATAAATATTAAAATTCTTAGCCAAACTATAGCCCACCATTCATATTTGTCTATTTTAACTTTTGCAATACAAGTTGGCAGCTTGCATATACAATCCTGTGTTTTTCATGTGTAAAGCTATATTTGCATCATCAAACCATTAGAGAGTGGCAAATGTAACATATTTATTGAACGTGTTATGCAGTTAACCCTAGTTCAAACACAGAAAAGGCAAACTGTTGTCTACCTTTGGATCCTCATAGGTAGAGCTGCCAAGAGGTTTGTCTGAGCTTGGTACACTGTATGTAGATTAAAGGTAAAGGTACCCCATACCGTTAAGTCCAGTTGCGGACGACCCTGGGGTTGCATGCTCATCTCGCTCTATAGGCCGAGGGAGCTGGTGTTTGTCCGCAGACAGCTTCCGGGTCATGTGGCCAGCATGACTAAACCACTTCTGGCAAACCAGAGCAGCGCACTGAAACACCGTTTACCTTCCCGCCGGAGTGGTACCTATTTATCTACATGCACTTTGACGTGCTTTTGAACTGTTAGGTGGGCAGGAGCTGGGACCAAGCAACGGGAGCTCACCCCATTGCGGGGATTCAAACTGCCGACCTTCCGATTGGTAAGCCCTAGGCCAGCGATGGCGAACCTATGACACGTGTGTCAGACATGACATGCAGAGCCCTCACTGCTGGCATGCACCCCATCGGCCCATTAGCGCTGTTGTTGTTGTTTCACTCCCCCATTTGTTCTCCCGCTCCTCCTCATGCTACAGCTTGTCTCCGCTGTTAAAACTCCGCTGTTAAAACCCAGATCCTTTGTTGTTGTTGTTGTTGTTGGTAGCCAGAGATTGGTTTTTTAACCCTTTCTGTGCTGTTTTTCTGGCGCTTTGGCAGACGATGATTTTTTAACCCGTTCTGTGCTGGTTTTTTTTGCGCTTTGGCAGACTATGTCGGTGCTGCGTGTTAGTTCCAGCGAAGGTATTATTCGTCATTTATTTCTGTTCTCTTCACCCCCCAAAAGCGCAGCAGCTTTGGGGCATCCCCCCCAAAAAAGCAAAGCAACTTTTGCAGCCCCCCCAAAACCTCCAAAACTTTGGTCAGCAGCCCCCCCCAAATAAAGGGATAAATAAGGGTTTTTTGGTTTGGTTTGGTTAAATAAGGGTTTTTTGGTTTGGTTAAATAATTAGTATTTGGTTTATTAAATTGTATTTATTACAATTATACATTTGTGTTATTTAAACTATAAATATCACGAAATTATGGTTTTTTTCTTGAAGTGACACACCACCTGAGTTATGCTCGGTTTTTTGGCGAATTTTGACACACCAAGCTCAAAAGCTTGCCCATCACTGCCCTGGGCTCAGTAGTTTACACAGCGCCACCTGCTTCCCTGTATGTAGATTAGGTTGTACCAAAACCTGCCATCTACAGTATTGACAAGTGCTTAAATACTATCTGTCTCCTGTAGACATAGACCTCCCAAATCTTAAGAATTGAGGTAGGACTAGATATAAATATTTGCCATAAGTTGCTGGATATCCTTTTGTTTGTTTTTTATTTTGTTTCCATTTACCCATGAGAGATTACTTGTGCAGCCTGATTCTATCTATGTTGTTTTCTGAGATGTATGTGAAACAATTTCAAAGGCTTGCTCTCCATTAAGTGAGTGTAGGATTGTAACATACGTTAAACTGTCACAAGCCCTGGATCTCTGCAACTGACAGGTAACTGACAGGTTGGTGTGGTTTATCCAAAATTCCCCTTCCCCTGCCTACATTTTGTATTGCACCCCCCCCCCCAAAAAAAAAACAAAGGAGAGGTTTTTGCAGTGAAGATTGATGGAAGCCTACTTTGGATTTGAACCATAGGTTTAAAGATGCCTTATGCCCATGCTAGGGGGTTCTGATCTGGATCAGAAATCCTGCATTAGAAATGTGAAATTTGCTATCTAAGGTGGAACAACATCATTAAGGTCATATTTATTTTGACCCTCAGAGAAGATGGCTTTTGGATCTCATGTTAAAGTAATTATATTTCAGCATTGCCTTTGTACATTGCTGAAATATAGTTTGTATTTATCCTTACAGAACTGAATAGTGAAAAGGCAGGCTTTTGAATAAGTGATATTACAATGTTTCAGCAAATGTAAAATCATTTAATAAATAAGTGTTGGACTTTCCCCATGATTTATATTTGCAGTTCCTAAAACTAGTTGTTGAGCAAATGTATAATAGCTATTCTAAGACTACTGCCTGTCAATATCCGACTACAGATGGCACCATGAATCATAGCTTGAATAAAGAAAATGTTAGACGCTATGCCAGAGTTGCTAGGAGAATTTCTGGGCACAGTGTACCACATGTGCTGCTAAATTTTAGAACAGTATCAGCATGCATTCTGGCTGAAAAAATTTCAGTGGTAGAAGAAAAATCACACTCAAAAGACCAGTAAAAGGAAGATAACGCCAGTGTGGTCTGTATTATCAAGGACAGAAGATGAAATTACATTCAGCCAGATAGCCTGTTGAAAGCACCCAAAAGGTAATGCTCAACAAGAGAACAGATCAAGAGAATTAGAACTGCACAGCAGAAATAATTTGATTGGGGGAAGGGTGATTATGTAAACTGTGCTTCTGACACTTGATGTTAATCAAATTGCTAATACTTTTCATTCCTCTGCATAAGCATGTACGAAGTTACATGTCCGTGCCAAGTCAAATATTTTAAAACTGTATATAATAACTGTATATAAACTGTGTGTGTATTTGCAATGATGTAATTGGACTGTCTGAAGAGCAAATTTTGCATGGTGAAGCAGGCTGTTTAGCGTTGAATATGCCAAGTAGTGTTGCTCAACAACAGTGAGATATTCTGGACCAGAATATAAATGTTATTATATTTGCACTTCTTAACCCGCTCCGTATAAATTAATGTATGAGGACAAAATTGTAGAATACTCTTGTTTTGAATACTGTGGAGCAACTTTGCAAACACTTTTACATATAGTTGCCACTTAAGAAGAATATAATTATGAATTACTTGGTTGATTCTCAGATATTTGTTTGCTTTACTTAAATATGTCATTAATGTATTATGCCAGTTGCTAAATATGAACCAAACACTAATTAATGCTGTTTGCAAAATATTTTACAAGTGAAGATTTTAACCTTGTAAAGATAGTCCGAAATGGCCGTTTTAAAATGTAGATAGAAGCTAAGTCTAGCAAGCTTACATCAACAAATATTTTTAAGGTAATGTATAGGTTGAGCAAATGTTACTTGCTCTCCTTAGAATATTTTAAATTAGCATAGTCTAGAAGTTCATGTACACAATAAGATACAGATAAAGATAGGAGATGAAATTAACAAATGGAAGTTGAACTTTTATTGCTGAAATGAAAGTTTGGCTTATGAAATGACATGAACCTTACAAGCAGGTTTGTCATAATTTAACTTGGTAACACTGTCTGGCTCTGCTAGGGTTGCTCAGCCTGGAAAAAGGGGCTTGGAGAATGTCATGGTGTTATTCGCAAAAACTGTCCATCTGAACCCTTAAAAGGGGGTCTTTGTCATTTAGGGCCCCTTCTTATGTTGTCTTAATGGCACTGGAACTGCTGCAGCTTGACAGCTTCCTGAACCATCAAGGAAACATTAAACATCCTGAGCTATGTAGCAGGAGCCCAGCCTTCGCCTTATACCAGCATTGCCCTGGTTTTTGGAAGTAGGGGATGTGAGGAGCATCCATAACATGGGCTCCTCCATGATGCATTGGCTTCTCTGGTATCCAGTGCTTTCATGTATATGTTAAAGAGACTGGGAGATAGAATTGAACCATTGAGAAACTATATAGTATAACTTTTAGAATCAGGAAAAGCAACCTCCCAGAACCAACTTCTGGTATCTGTGGCCCAGAAGGAAGCAGAACCACTGCAAAACACTGAGTTCCAACCTCTAAACAAGAAAGGTGGTCTAGAAGAATTCCATAGTCACTTGTATTGCAAGCCAATGAAAGGTCCAGGAGTTTTAACAGGCTCACATTCCTGCTGTCCTTCAGGTGCGTCAAAATAGGGGGGGCAGGGCGCCCTGGGCTCCGCTCTGCAGGGGGCAGCACGGCATCCCCTAGCCACTTCCACCGATGGCCGCTGCTACCGCGGCGGCGACACAACTGCCATCGTGGAGGCCCCAATGTTGCTGGCCTCGCCCCTCACTTCTTCCTGGTGTGGCAGAGGCAAGGGAGCAGTGTCAGCGGCGGCCGCTGATGCCCCTCGCCGCTCCACCTGAGTTGGAAGAAGCACAAAGAGCGCTATGGAGCGGGTTACCGGCGCCGCCACTCTAGCATCAGGATCCGAGCGTTGGAGCACCGCCCCGGCAATACGCTCCGTAGTGCGCACGTGCAAGGAACCCGCTCCGTCATGCGCATGCGTCATGACGGAGCAGGTTGCCGCCCTGGGCAGCAGAGAGGCTGTGTACGCGCCTGCTGACCTTTTTCGGGCAGAGTTCCAGCAGGTCTAAGGCAGTTCATGCTCAAAGGTCAGGTCGGAAACAAGTTTGAAATGCATCCAGATACTTGGGAAATAATTGCAAAAAGTTTTCATGTAACCAGTCATTCTTGTCTTTTATCATCTGTTCAGTAATCTGAACCGCCTCCACAAATTCTGGAGTTCAATGGAAACTAGCCAGAGATTACTGTTCAGTACTAGGCTTAACATACCACCATTCTACATGTCCTTAACTTTCATGGTATATAGTGATTTTATATCTATCATCTATCTATCTATCTATCATCTATCTATCTATCTATCTATCTATCTATCTATCTATCTAATCTATCTCTATCATCTATCACACAATTCATAAAACTCACTCCCCATTGAATTTCTGAGATGCTACTTTTAAATGATATTTTCATTTATCTTGAATAACTTCACATTCACTATGAATGAAACCTTTATCAAAATCTATTTTGCCTGACATTTTTATTACACCACATTGTATGGGGTTGTGGTCTTCTAACTTGGTCAGGCCTAGGTTTACATGAATTAGAAGTGTTTCTGAGCACAATTCAAAGTATTGGCACTGACCTTTAAAGCCCTTAATGGCCTTGGCCCAGTATACCTGTAGGAGCATCTCCACCCCCATCATTCAGCCCAGACACTGAGGTCCAGCTCTGAGGGCCTTCTGGCAGTTCCCTCCCTGCAAGAAGTGAGGTTACAGGGAACCAGGCAGAGGGCCTTCTTGGTAGTGGCACCCGCCTTGTGGAACGCCCTCCCATCAGATGTCAAAGAAATGAACAACTATCTGACTTTTAGAAGGCAGCCCTGTTTAGGGAAGTTTTTAATGTTTGATGTTCTATTGTGCTTTTAATTCTGTTGGGAGCCGCCCAGAGTGGCTGGGGAAACCGGGGTATGAATAATAATTTATTTGTTTATTTATTTTTTATTATTTTTTATTCTCCACAATCTATCCTATCCTGTGTTGGACAGGATGATTATGGTTTTTCATTTTGTTTGGGAATCCTGTCGTGAGGAATATAGATAGGCCCCCAGGTCCTGTTTGTTGCATTTATTCTTTAACCATATATCAAGACAAACTTGGCATCATAATCTGTAGGTTGTCCTGAGACACAAAGTACAGGACTCGTGTACCTTTAAGAGCAGAGCAGCTGAGGAATAGGCACAGCTTTTCACTTCTCTATGTGACAAACCATACCTGATAAAATTCCCTGTGCTACATACTGCCTCAGTTCATATGTAACACTTAGCTAAACCATGGTAGTGTGAATGCGTTGGGTTTTCAGAGAGGAGATTGTGGTAAATGTGCTTCTCCCCTGCTACTCACACCAGGGGCTCATGGTTTGCATATTCCAGACAAACCATCAACCAAGGTTGGGATGGCATACTAAGTCAAACCATGGCTTAACTCCTGATTAACCCAGTAGTGGCAGGACCAGGGGAGGGATATAGCAATCACAATCTCTCTGGGAACCCTTGCATTTGTTCTAAGCCATGGTTTGGCTTAACTTTGTGTGTGAACCTGGTGTGTGTGTTGATTCAAATTAGCTGAACAAAACAACCCAGAAAGTATTTTTTTAAAAACAACAACAACAACAACAACTACATTTTCCTTTTTCATCAAACCATCTGTTTGTATCCTGGCTTCTTCTGAATAGATTAACCATATTTTCCTGGTCCATATGAAATGGGAAAGTATAGTTAATGAAATATTTACTGGGTTCATGTGAAGCAAAAGAGTGAAGAGTGAAGAATACATGGCCACAAGCCTCATTCATATCTTAAATTTTATGAAGGCAAGATATGATCATCCTGTGATTAAAAAAGTACAGTAGCCCTATCTCATCATGTACTTCCTTACCCATCACCCTAGAAATGGGCATCATGCTCTTATCATGTAATATTTTAGCTCTCATATGGTGTGTGGGGGGGGAATCCTGAATTTAAAAACATTTTTATATTACAAAAGATTATTTTCCAAAAGAATTGAGCCACAGATATGTGTTCTTTATTTTCATGCATCAAACATGCATGCATTGGCATTAAAATGATATGGAATTATGTAAGCTTCCACTACTAGATGGGTTTATTTTACTTTGACTTCTTCTACACAAGCTACAGAGATTTGAAACATAGAGTGATTTCAGCGATCACCAAACAATACCCAATTTGTATCTTGAAATTTTTCTTCTTACAAGAGATATGATAATGGATACCACTTAGGATTTGTAGCATTCTACTGTATTATTATAATCAGCACCCATGGCATTGAGCTCATTTTACAATACACAGTACAATTGCGTACAGCTGGGTCTTAGCAGGTTTTAGGCTTTATTAAACCATACAGTACAGAAATATGCTTACTCTGCTTTCTCATGCCTCAAAGGGGAAAGAAAGTTTTTACTTCTGCATAATTTCATGCAACTTTATTGCCCATGAGAATATACATTATAATAGAACCAGGAAGAATTGTGATGGAGATAATTGTCCTCCACCCCCTGCTCCAAGTAGCAGAGTTCTTCTACCACCAGTTATCCTTTTCCACACTTTGTCCCCCCCTTTTTTTTACATAATGTAAGCACAAGTGTGAATGATCCACAGAAGTCTTTTGGGATTCTGGAATACTAGCAATAATCCCACAATTGTGTGGCGCATGTGTGGTACTGAAAAGCCCCATTATGATGGTGCCCTAATATCTGGAATGAGAAGCAGGTTTTGCCATTGGTCAAAAGTGTTCTAAATTTCAACCCTAATACTTCATCCACTCCCCCCCCCCCTCCACGGGGCAGTTCAATTGAAGCCATAGAAAAACAAGATAAAACTACTTTATCTTTCTGCCACGTAAAAACAGCTACTCTCTTGGATTGAAATGACTTGGAATCAATTCAAAGGTTGCTGGACTCCAGCTCCCAACAGCCTCAACCAGCGTGGCCAAAAGTCAGGATTCATGAAAGTTCAGCAACATTTATTTGTTTATAATTATATACAGTACCTCATCCTGTAGGGTTCCCTAGGTGGTAAATGCACACAATAGACCCATTAGAATTAAGTTAAACACAATCAAATCACATTAAGTTAATAGTAATAAAAATAGCAGCAGCATAAAAGATAGCCAAACCAACACACAGCCCTCTCCCCATTGCCTGTGTGAATAAGGTTTTTAAGCCATCCTTTAAAAGCCATCCATGAGGGGTAGCATAGGGAAGGAGTTCCACAAACGAGCTCACCAAAAGAGGTCCTATCCCATTCCATCACATAACAAGATACGCTTGCCGGTATGACCACGGGACTTGCATATTACAGGATCCAACCTTGCAGGTAGGGAGATAAGGGTTTCGTGCTAAGTAATTCGGGTGCTAAGTAATTTAGGGCTTTGTATATTAAAGTCAACATCCAGCAGGTCCATCAGAATGGAGAGGTGTGGCCTCCTCACATGTTAATTGAGAAAACATGGACCTAAAGGACAAGCAGGCAAAAGAGGAGGAGGCTCAAAAAGGCAGAGGAGCTCAAATATGGATGAATTGAAAGGAAGGGCTCTGAAGAAGCTGCAGAGTGTTTAAGGTCGAGAGGACCTGTATGCACCGGGGTTATGGGGCATGTGGGGAGATTGGAATCCTTAAAAGGCCAAGGGCAGAGTTGCTTAATGAAGTGGACCAGGTAAGGAGTGAAAACTAGGCTGAAAACTATAGGTGGAAATATGGAGTTTTAAGAGCTTTAATGAAATCTAAGTAGCCAATTATTTGGCTGCAGGCTCCTAATATTCTAGACATAATTAAATTAAATTACAAAAGAATGCCAGCTTTTCCAAAGGTCTCTAAGCTACACAGGCAGTGAATTTATTGTGTTAAAGTATTGCATTTTTTATTATGCTTAGTACTTTTTAATGTTTTGTCATAAAGTGTGGAAATATTTTCCCGTTTTTGCTGTTACACCTTGACACCATGTTTCAGCCACATTCAGATAAATTGAGCCGAGACTGACAGTTTCTTTGGAAATGAGCTGCTGTCAAGATCAGGAGGGAGCTGTTACTGTTTTAATGCTTGAACAGTATTAATGAAAATGTCTCTCTTTGGAGCTATGAAACATATTTACTTTTTTGTGTGGAGGAGATTTACTGCTTCACATCAAATATTCTGTCATTTTTTTTTTTAAAAAAAATGTGTCTTAGATTTAGTAGCTGTAACTCTTCAGTGTTTGAGTTCTGAGGGTTAAGACTGAGAGGTTGTGTTGCTTAAAATAAATTGTTGTCATTGGATGAGCATAAGTTGATGATGAGCCCATACCCCTTATCTCTAAATGAACATTACAGTACTTGAACTTACATGAATGGAGCCTGCCAGAAAAGAGCCTGAATTAAAACAGATGTTTATTTTTCCAAGCTCCATTGCTACTGAGAGCTTGCAGCCCACAAAAAAAATCATATATTCCTTAAAATTATGGCGCATTCATTGCTAAAGGGCAGGTTCAGAGATACTTATACTGATTGGCTGCTTATCTTATTGAGGTTAATGAATGTATTTGTGGAATAGAGTCCTATTTAGCTTCACTACATGTATAAAACTATTACCGTGGAGAGAATCATAACAATGTCAGTTGCAGTGGGTATTGCCAAATCACTCAATCTCTCTGTGCCTTAGCACACCATATGATGTTTATCTGCAAATTAACTGCACAGTACTACAGGAAAAGGTACATATATAAAATAGACTGTTTAACTCTTGAACATGACAAGTTTTGTTTCTTAGAATTGTGAAGGCAATGCTCTCCTTTAGCTAGATATCATAGTTAAAAAGTGACGATCAGGTAATAGTACCTTGAATAAATTTTCAGCGGTGAGGCAGATTAGACATGTAGGGAGGTTAGCACGCAGTCTTAAACAGGTGACTAAAATAAGTATTTACCCCCCACCCCAATCATTCTCATTTAGTCAATCAAAGTCACTATCAGAATTTACTCAGAAATTACTGTGGGGGGAATTCAATGTTGTGCTAGGGCAGTTCTTCCACTAGGGCAATGCCCTAACAGAAAATCTCTCTTCTCCCACCACCCCAAGTCAATTTGGAGGGTGGGGGAGCAAGGGGGAAACCCTCTGCACAAGGAGAAGTCTTTGTGCAGGCATTTAATAGTTGAATCCTGCCACGTGCATTAACATTTTTGCAAGTTTCCCCTCCCTTTGGGGGTGGGCCTGTCCTAAGGACATAAGAACAGCCCTGATGCCTCTGACCAGGGACCTGTCTAGCCTAGTAATTTCCGCTGTAGCCATCAGGATGCCTATGGGAAGTCCTCAAGCAGGACATGAGGGAAATAGCTCTCTCCCACTGCTGTTCCCTAGCAAGCTGGTATTCAAAGGCACGCTGCATCTGTTCCTGAAGGTAGTATACAGTCCTTAATAATCCTTTCTTTGAGGAATTTGTCTAATCCCTTTTAAAAGCTGTCTGAGTTGGTGGTCATCACCACATCTTACAGTAATGAATTCCATAGTTCCAACTATTCACAGTCTGTCCTAAATCTTCTACCATTTGGTTTACTTGGATGAGCCCAGGTTCTCCTATTATTTATATGACAGGAAGTATAGCTTTTTAAAAGCCCACTTCCTTCACAACACGCATAGCTACGCTGCCCACACATTATGTCTCCCTTTCTTGTTTCCTTCCCCCTCTAAACTAAGAGTGCTCAAGTAATGATAACAGGGGAGTTGTTTCTGTCCCTTGATCATTTCACTTGCTCTTTACAGTACCTTTCCCAACTCTATAATACTGTATACTTTTTGTGATACAGTAACCAGAACTATACACAAAACACCAGGTGGTGCACCATAGATTTGCACCACAGGTTTACAATATTGACTAATGATCCCTAACATGGAATTCACCTTTTTTCACAGTTGCTGGACTCTGAATCAATTTCTTCATTGAGCTATACATCACAACCCCAAGTTCTCCTTCCTGGTCAGCCAGGGCCAGCTCAGACTCCATTACTATATATACATCGTGCATCACTTTACATTCAACATTGATCCACATTAGCCATGTTATTCCCTATTCCCTCAGTTTGGAGTGCCTTGCAATCCCTTTTTTTGATTTTGCTCCCTTAATATTTTGTCATCACTATTAAACATGCCACTTCAGTGCTCAGCCCTAAGTCCAGATCATTTACTAAGAAGTTAAAAAGCATTGGTTCCAATCCGGATTCCTTGGGAAATACAGATTCTTACATCCATTTATCCATTATAAGGGCAATCCATTTAGTCCTCCTCTCTGGTTTTTAACTGATTAATCTAATATTGTAAGTGCAAGCTGGATTTCGAAGGGGCAGAGGAACCAGAGACCAAATAGCAAACATGCGCTGGATTATGGAGAAAGCTAGAGAGTTCCAGAAAGACATATACTTCTGCTTCATCGACTATGCAAAAGCCTTTGACAGTGTCGACCACAGCAAACTATGGCAAGTTCTTAAATGGGAGTGCCTGATCACCTCATCTGTCTCCTGAGAAATCTCTATGTGGGACAAGAAGCTACAGTTAGAACTGGATATGGAACAACTGACTGGTTCAAAATTAGGAAAGGAGTACGACAAGTTTGTATATTGTCTCCCTGCTTATTTAACTTATATGCAGAATTCATCATGCGAAAGGCTGGACTAGATGAATCCCAAGACGGAATTAAGATTGCTGGAAGAAATATCAACAACCTCAGATATGCAGATGACACAACCTTGATGGCAGAAAGTGAGGAGGAATTAAAGAACCTTTTAATGAGGGTGAAAGAGGAGAGCACAAAAAATGGTCTGAAGCTCAACATCAAAAAAAAAACTAAGATCATGGCCACTGGTCCCATCACCTCCTGGCAAATAGAAGGGGAAGAAATGGAGGCAGTGAGAGATTTTACTTTCTTGGGCTCCTTGATCACTGCAGATGGTGACAGCAGTCACAAAATTAAAAGATGCCTGCTTCTTGGGAGAAAAGTGATGACAAACCTAGACAACATCTTAAAAAGCAGAGACATCACCTTGCCTACAAAGGTCCGTATAGTTAAAGCTATGGTTTTCCCAGTAGTGATGTATGGAAGTGAGAGCTGGACCATAAAGAAGGCTGATCGTCGAAGAATTGATGCTTTTGAATTATGGTGCTGGAGGAGACTCTTGAGAGTCCCATGGACTGCAAGAAGATCAAACCTATCAATTCTGAAGGAAATCAGCCCTGAGTGCTCACTGGAAGGACAGATCGTGAAGCTGAGGCTCCAATACTTTGGCCACCTCATGAGAAGAGAAGACTCCCTGCAAAAGACCCTGATGATGGGAAAGATGGAGGGGACAAGGAGAAGGGGACAACAGAGGACGAGATGGCTGGACAGTGTTCTTGAAGCTACAAACATGAGTTTGACCAAACTGTGGGAGGCAGTGGAAGACAGGAGTGCCTGGCGTGCTATGGTCCATGGGGTCATGAAGAGTCGGACACGACTAAACGACTAAACAACAAATCTAATATTGTAGTCTAGATGCTGCAGTCTTTCTAATTTAGCTCAAAAGTCCATGTTTTATAACCTTAAGAGTACTAGGTGACTTTGGGTCAGTCACTCTCTCTCCTCTAACCTGCCTTACAGGAACTGCTTAAAGGAAAGACAGGCTAAGGAATAATGTTTGCAGGTATTTGCAGAGCCAATCAGGATTTCCATCTTGTGATGTGAACACACATTTAACTGCCTTGACATTGACTCCCTTTTATTTATTCATCTGATTGCCACTTTTTGTCCCAAAGGGCCACTAAAGCATCATACAATATATTAAATACAAGAAAATCAATACAAATATAACACAGCAGAAAAGTTTGTCAAACTGAACAGCTTAAAAGTGGTGAATTTTATGGTTATTTTACAATATTCGAGTGGGGAGCATGGTGGTATTTTCAATAGAGATAATCATACAGTATGGCAGAGAACATGCTTTAGGGCAGCGTTTCTCAACCGCTGTTCCGCGGCACACTAGTGTGCCGCGAGACGCTGGCTGGTGTGCCGTGAGTGCGGCGACGAGAAGGGCGATTTGGGGAGAAGGGCAATCCCCAAAGTGAAGAAGACCTCAGGCCTGGCAGCTAGGCCTCTTCCCCACTCGCACCCCGCGCCGTCTCCTAGCAACCGGCCGTTGGCGGCGCTGATTGGCCGGCGCGGCTCCCGCCGCCATTTTCAAACGGCTTTTTTTTTTTGCCGAGGCGGCCGGGCGGCCCTCCTCCCTCAGCCGCCGCCATTAACCATTCTCGTCCCGGGCTTAAGCGGAGGCGAGTCTGGTCTCGCCCGGCATGGAGAGCGGCCCTCTGGCTGAGAAGCCCCCTCTGAGGAGGAAGGGGAGGCGGCAGCAGCAGCAGCAGCAAGCGACGAGGCCCGCCGCCGCGGGGGGAGCGCCTGTGAGGCGCAGCGACGGCGGCGCGCTTCTATTCGAGACCACCGGAGGGGCCCAGCAGGCCTCCTCCTCCTCCTCAACCGCCTCCTCCTGCGGGCGGTAAGTGCCCCCTCCCACCCCTGCCCTGGGTCCTTAGGGTGAGGGGCGGGTGATGAATAAATACATGGTAATAGGAATAATAGTAATCGACGAGGGGGGGCAGGCGGTGTGAGGTGCTGGGGGTGTTGACCCCCTCCCCAATATTATTCGCTTCAAAAGGAGGGGGGCGTAAGAGCCTTCAGCCCCCTACCCGTCACAGGGACGATCCGATTGCATCGCCACCACCACAAACATTATTGATTACAGTACTATTGAACCCCAGGCCCAGTTTTCTCCCCGAAAAGGGGAGGGCGGCACAGAGTTGGTGTGCCTCGTAATTTTTTTCATGGAACAAGTGTGCCGTGGCCCAAAAAAAGTTGAGAAACACTGCTTTAGGGTGCTGTAGGTCCCATGTTCAGTTACTGGTATCATAAGTTAAAATAAAGATGAGGAAGTAGCTGATTTGTCCAGCTGAGATGGACAAATAGTCTGACCTGGTATAAAGCAGTTTTCAGGGTCTCTACTGTGTAAAACACTTGATTGATCACACTATTTTGCATCAGAACTCAACCAAGTAAGTTTCTGCAAAATCTTTATAAGGCCGCCTCCAGTGAATTTTCTTTTCTTTTGTTTGTGTATTGTAATCCATTACTTTTTTGTCTGTTGATGGAAGAATATGTCAATATTTGGAGGTGTTGTTGCCAACTGTGCTTCTACTGATTCTGTGGCCAACAAACTATTTCTATGAATCACCATTGGGCAACATGAGTCCTATGATGTTAAAATGTGCATTTATGGAAATCCAAAGCATCTGTTTTACAGCCAGCATGAATATGAACTGTATGTGAAAGTTTAAAAAATAAGGATCAGCAAGGATGTTATATGGGGAAACGTAGCTAATTGATATTTGTCTGTATCTGCTACTAGAATTTTAATCACATATAACTTATGGGACATAAGATTTAACCCCAAAATCTTAAATGTACCCTGTTCTCTCATCTTTTAGGTGGCAATAATTGCTGGAAATTTTGAGCTCGCTGAATATATCAAGAATCACAAGGAAACTGATATAGGTATGTAATATATATCAGCATGTAAATTACAACTTCTAATCAATAAAGTTACTATATTCAATTATAAGCAAAGAAAATACTTGTAGATGATTGTGACCAGTGGAGATACCAGATGGTTCCATTTTGTACATTTTGTAGTAACAATGGGTAATATCCAAAGTTAACCATACTCAGAAAAGACCTATTAAAAAAGTAGACTTGTCCCTTGATTATAATTTATCTACTCAGAGTATGGCTAAAGACTTTCTTCTTTCATTGGATATCCTCCATTATCATCTGAAATATAATCTGGGGAGATGCTGTGCCATATTCTGTCATTTAGGGACTACTGTAGAGTACGGCATGGGTTAGAGCCTTCTCTGTAGATGTTACACTGAAGAATGCTGAGGACTGTTTTACTCAATGTTTACTAAGTGGTAGAGGGGAAATGGTTGAAACATGTTTGTTTCACCAACCCTTTGCAGTTGTGTCCTTTTCCATGTCATGGAGGTCCATGCCACCCTTATAAGGATGTTTCAACCATTTCCTGTTTTTACAGGAAATGTACAATATATTACACAGCATCATATGTACACTTATTTTCCTGTGGGGTGGGAGTTATGAGTGCATGCTTCTGGCTCTCAGGGAACATTAGCTGACCGTGATGCTCAAAAGGACAGAAAGGTATGTAGCTGAGGTCTTTGGGGACATCGTAGATCTGCTGCTGGGCTGACAGCCACGCTAGGAGTTAGAAGGGGTAGAAGATAAATTCTAGTACAGTGGTACCTCAGGTTACAGGTGCTTCAGGTTACAGACGCTTCAGGTTACAGACTCCGCTAACTCAGAAATAGTACCTCGGGTTAAGAACTTTGCTTCAGGATGAGAACAGAAATTGCATGGTGGCAGTGCCCCCCACCTTTCTCAACAAGCTTCTCTTCTGTGACCTCTTTAGGGTCTCCTTAGGTAAAGAGGTCACAGGGGCTAGGAGATCCCGTGAGTGACAGGCCTACTCCCATTCTGAGGGGCAAATTACATCCAAATAAGCCCCTTGATTGAGGTATTTCATTAGCAGTGCACTTGTTACACCTCATTTCCAGTACTTAATGGGAAAAGGATTAGACTAGAAACCCTTGTCCTATAAGAAATGAATTCTTATACAGTATCATTAACACTTGTCAGTTTCATATTTGATCAAATTCTTCATTGGAACGATGAGAGGCAGGGGCAAAAAGATAAAATATTAAGATTGAAAGTCACATTTCAAGGTAATTTATTTTATGACATGATTTGAAAAAACAAGACATCTTGGGAGTGAAAAGCCATAGCTGCCAAGTCTCCCATATTACCCGGGAAATCCCCGTTTTTCCAGCTGTTCCTAGCTGAAAAAACGGATTTTTTTCCGGTTTATTCTGGCGCGGTGGCCATTTTGGAACTGGGCGGAGCATGCTCAGAAGCGACTTTTGATGCTGCTCTGCTCAGTTCCAAAATGGCTGCAGTGCGACTTCTGGCGCGACGGCCATTTTGGAACTGGGCAAAGCAGCATCAAAAGTCACTTCTGAGCATGCTCCGCCCAGTTCCAAAATGGCGGCAGCGCTACTTCCGGTCTGCTACTTCCGCCCGGTCCCTTATTTCTCCGACAGCAACTTGGAGAGGTATGCAGTGAAAGGTATCCAGTTAATCTGTCACAAATTTCTTTTACACGCATTTGTACTTCAAGCATCACACTGAACACAACCTATCACCTTGCATTCCTATAATCTTACATTCCCAGTAATAAGCTTTTATAAACATTTCTGATATATTGGAGCATTCTCTAAAATAACTGGGCACTGTCAATTGTTGTTGAGATCTGGAAAGATCTTACAGTTCAGTGTCAGTACAATACCATTTTATTTTTGTGTTGAAAACCACCATTGCATCTTTGAACACTGCAAGGCTTTAACAAACTGTCCAGCAGCTAAACCCCATTGATTGACATGTATTTGCCCTCTTCTTACTGCAATTAGTTGCAGCATTTTATTTTTATTTATCTATTTATTTTTATTGAAGACTGAAGGGAAAGTAATGGATTAAAAGCTGTGATGAATAGAAAAGTTAATCCCTGATTGTTTTCATCCAGTCTACAGCTGTCTGCAAGTAAATGAGCACAGAAGGTTTAGAAAGCATTTGCTATACGGCTTTTACTATGGCTTCTATAGGATGGAGATACAAAAAACCAGCAATAATATATATAGGAATCTTGAAGGTCTCTTTAAATACAGCTATGCACATATTAAATATGCTGCGAACTGAGAATCCTTTGACTTGGATAACCTATTTTTAAATCTTTTTATTTTGTTTTGCCTTGGCTCTTTGTGGTGAGATGAATTATCAGATGGATTAAATGACATGGGTTGTTCTTCCTCAAGTGAACAAGGTTTGTTTTATCATTTACCTTCTCCTTCAGCAGCTCTGAAGATAGAAACAAGAGGGGTTTTATTTTTAAATATGAAACACATTGAGGTGGTGATGTGTGAGTTTGGGGTAGTTGATTAGCAGACTAACTAATACTTGGATACTGTTGCTAGGCTTCAAGTCAGAGTTCTTGTATTCCTCTATAATTATGCAGAGATGTGTATATGTGATGGTTTGTGGGTGTTTTCAAGCATATATTTTTTGTAATTTAATTTTTTTCTGTGTGTGTAGAAACCAAATGGCTGCTGAGCTTATTCTGTATGTTGTGTGCTTTTGGTATGGCATTTGCTTTGGAATAAAGAAAAGCATGTTGGTTTTCCAGAAATCAGGACAGTCGACATGCTGCATAAAATGAAAAATGCATTTTGTTTATATTTTGAACAAATAGGAAATGATGTCGTTTATGTCTGTTTGCTTTTCAAGCAGTTATTCTGAAACTGGTGTGATTGAGGTCAATATTGTTGATTCCTGAGCAAGAATTTAAATTAACTGCCATCTGGTTTAATTCTACCATTTATTTCTGGCTTTTAAAAAAGAACTGTTCAGCATTGAGGTTTTTTCTTTAATAAATCAGATTCTTGCAGAGTGTTTTATATATTTCAGTATAAAAAGCAATCAGGTTTAAGCAAACAAAAACCACAAACACTATAGGAACATTAAATAAAAAGGGAATATAAATCCCTGACACAGTGAGCAGCATGTGTGAGTGGCTCTATTTTTATCTTGCCTTGCTTAATAGAACTAAAAAGGGGAGCAAGAACAAGCATGTATTGTAGCCATGTTCATTCACCATTTCAGTTATGAGTAATCTTAACCTTTGTTCATATTCTACAAAGAATTTCTCATGTAAAGTGCATTTTTAAAATAATACTAACCAGAATAATAGTCCTGAAATCTTCATGGTTTTATGTTTAGTGCAAGATGTTATGAATCTAAAAAGTTGTCAGTTTTGTCATATGTGGTTCTTTAAGGATACTCTTTTCCAACTTCTATTTTGAGCCCAGGAATACCTACCCCCCCCCCCAAAGTAACATCCATAGGCAAGCACCACTTCAATATTTAAAATCAGTTCTATGTATTTCAATAGAGTACACTAATGTTTCCAGTTACGCATCAATATAATTATAAATGCCATGCAATTTATTTAGCATGTCAAAACATACATGTTAGGTAGCCAAGCTGGAAATTAGATATTTGTTCTTATTTTGCATAGTAACATTCAGGATTTGAGAAAGGTGCCAAAGTTCTTCTGCGTTGTTCATAAAACAAATACCGAGCTCTCCATGTCCTGTATCATTTATGCTTTGTTTATTATATTTTGATCCTTCCCCTCTTTTGAGCAGCTCAGGGTGGTGTTCATGCTCCTCTCACATTTTATCTTCCCAAAATAATCCTTTGAGGTAGGTTAGTAACTGTGAGAGACTGATCCAAAACCATCCAGTACGGAGGGATTTTAAAGTGGGTCTTTCTGGTCTGTCACCAAACCTTTCTGACTATCCTGTTTTACAACAATTCATCTCTATGAATTAAGTCTTTACCTTTTTGGCACTTGAGGCAAACCACAAAATGCCCCCTACTTTGGCCAGAGAAGACGGGGTGACTGAAGATTTATATCAGGAACAAGGGCAGGGGAGTCAAATCAATCTTACCTGACAGTTGAAGTGGGACTCAAAAGATAATTGCAGAAGGGAAAGGGGCCCATTCTGAATCATGCTGGGCGGGGCAGGAGGAGACCACCAGGGCCCCCTATTTACTGAGAGGCTGCAGTAGAGACAGCATTGGGGGAGCACTGCCGAGGAGGTAGCAGATCCAGCTTCAAGGAGTATGCCACAAACATTGCTGCTACCGTGGCAGTGGCTGCAGCAGCCAGTGATGGCCTCCTTGAAGGCTTGATCTGCTGCCCCTGTGGATCCTCCCACCCAAGGTGGTTGCCTCACCTTATCTCAGGGGTGGGCTGGCCCTGAGTTTTTAGATGCAGCCATGGGCACTGCAGCTTCCACACTTGTTACCTCTGGCCTTTCTCTCCCCACAGAACCCTGTCAAGGGGAGGGATGGTCCATTCCTTTGGTCATGGGAGAGTTGGCAGGCTTAGGGTTACAGTCAAATAAGATGTGACATGATAACTCCATCAAGTTTAAACGTGGGCTTAATTTATTGAGTGGCGTCCAATTTTTAAATCAACAGGTGTGCACAGTTGAGGAAGAGCAGGTCCATAATTTTGAGATCCTCCAGGATCCCCTGCTGTCTTCTGAGGCATAGGTAGCCTCAGTCATGTGGAGTAACCTCATGATTAAATTATTGTAATGTGGGGCTAACTTTGAAGACTTTTCAGGAACTACAGCTAGTGGCAGAATATGACTGCCTTATTGCTGACAAGCTCAATGCAAGCTGATCATATAACACCGATCCTGGCACAGCTACGCTGGTGGCCTATACATTTCCAAGCTCATTCAACATGCTGGTATTGACCTATAAAGCTCTGTACAACTCATAACCACAATATCTTTTCAAGCATCTCTCCTGCTGTAAACCTACCTGGGCATTTTGGTCTTAATCTGAGATTCTCCCCTGAGGAACGTCAACAAGGAGGAAGGCATTTTCAGCTAAGGTTCCTCCATGGTGGAATGCTTTCCCTTGGGAGGCTTGCCTAGCATCATCATTAACATCATTTTTGGTGCCAGGTAAAATCTACAGTATGATTGCTTCTTAAGCACATTTAACTTGTACACTTCCACCTATATTTGAAATCTGACTGGTTGAAATTCTGCAATTTATATGTGGCAGTGTCATGCAGAGAGAGCCTTTGCTTGAGAAGCAAGGCAAGACCGTTTAAAAACTCTCTGCACCAGATTTTCCCAGCACAAAAAGAGCTATTAAGCTCTATCTTGCTTTCTGAGCAAGGTTCTCTTTTCTTGCTTGGCCTGGAATGCTCCTGTGAGATATTTGAGGAACTTGCGTGTTCCCGTGAGATCTTGTGAGAACATTCTGTGGTTTATGGAGGTGGCATACTGGTTCCGGAAGCCCTGGGATGCCCCCGGGGATTGCTTCCAAAGGTTTGAGTACACATGGAACCATTAGAAGCAAACCCTGTGTAAGATACGGTCATACTGTATTTGATGGATTATATAAACTGTTCTCTTGTTTATTAATGAAACGTTTTCTGCAGCTTACATTTTCTTCCGTCTTCTGGGTTTGTTTTGTAGGTTTTCTAATGGTTTTATTGTAAGGCATTGTCTGGTTTTATGCAATGCCTTTGGCTTTTATTTTCTGGGTAAGTTGTGTAGAGACTTTTAAAAATATATTTAAATGACTAACAGTTTAAATAAATAATGTTGTGGTCTCCCCCATTGTATCTCCTTGCAGCTTCTCTGTCCAGACACTCTTCCCAGTAAGAGTTACTGGAAGTAATGTATTGTGCTCTATAGACCCTTTTATCTCTCCACCTTATGCAGACCATATCTCAGGATCTGCTCTTAACTTGCTGGTTTCACCAACATTTTCTAATTGCAGTGGTACCTCAACATCCGAATGACTCGACTTCCGAAGGTTTCGACTTCTGAAGTCGGCAAACCTGGAAGTTTTGTCGCTGTGCGCTCTGCGCATGTGCAGAAGCACAACATCGTGCTTCGCGCATGCACAGAACAGGGGCTTCGACAACCGGAGACTTCAACTTACGAAGACAGCCGTGGAACGGATCGTCTTCGTAAGTCGAGGTACCACTGTAGATCATCAGCAAGTCAGTCTTGTAGATGGCTGCATTACTTTCTCAATGTAGAGCTTTGGCCAAAATTGAATAAGGGTTTTGAGAAGCATACTTTTTCTTAGTGCCTTTGTTAGATTCGGTTGTTGTTACTTCTTACTATATATGTGCCTTAGATTAATCATAGAATAATATAGTGCTGAAGCTGCCACACACACACACACACACACACACACACACACACACACACACTACTGGAAATAATTGAGCAAGAGGGATTTCTGGACCCCCTCCCCCCATAACTTATCTCCTTACTCCTTTTGCCCTGCAAAATTTTGTAGGTGACAACTCAGTTTAGCCCTTACAGCAATAATAATATGTGTCACAAGGCACGAAAGGCAAGGAGATAACTTGTGTATCTCTAAGCGAAACTATGAAAAAGACGAAACTCGGGAATATAAAGGACAAATAAAAAAGCAAGGTCTTTTGGAATGAAAAGTGTAGTAGCAATCTGAATAACTTTTTCTCTGTTGTGGCTGTGAAATTGTTTCAATGTCAGCTTGTATGGGGAAAAACTTTATTCTGTATGATTGCAAATTATTATAAAAGAGAAAGATATAGAAGGAACAGGAAAGAGAGTGAACAACCAATGCAGTAAGCTAAATAGGAAATCATATGTGAATGTGATGTTTGTTCAAGGTATAAAATTATTACTTTCATAAGAAATGAGTTTTCAATACAGATTTATTATGTAGTCTAGGTGTGTGTTGAATGTTAAAAAGGTTTCTGCTGGGCACACAGTCCATCACTGGGAAGTGTTTAAACAAAGAAACACCCCACGAATAGGTTTTTAAAGAAATCTTTCAGTTGCAATTGAATAGCTAAGGCTTCTGGCTGCTTACTAAGAGAAAACATCAACCCCTTTTAAAAGGCCCATCAAGTCTCACAGTGAAATTTAAGATGGCAAGGAGTAAAGGTCTGCTGTGAGGCACCAGTTATTTTTATACTTTGTGATGGTCCACTGACTCCAGAGAGCACAGGATTAGTAACAAAGGAATTTCTGGACTTCAGCTATTTGAGGACATTGGGGGTTTGTGCAGTTCTGAAGTTTTAATTATTCCCTGCAATAATTTGTTATGAAAATGGCAGTGATAACTTCATAGGAAGTAAGTTCCCCCTCCCCTACTTTTGTTTCCAATAAAAATGGACTTTACACAAAAACAAGGTGGGGATAGATTTGCAATGAAGGGAATGGGGATGAATCAAGAGAGACAAAAGTATGTTAGGAAGAACAATAATATGAATTAACAGGGATGCGGGTGGCGCTATGGTCTAAACCACTGAGCCTAGGGCTTGCCGATCAGAAGGTCGGCGGTTTGAATCCCCATGACGGGGTGAGCTCCCATTGTTCGGCCCCTGCTCCTGCCAACCTAGCAGTTCGAAAGCACGTCAAAGTGCAAGTAGATAAATAGGTACCACTACAGTGGGAAGATAAACAGCGTTTCTGTGTGCTGCTCTGGTTCGCCAGAAGCGGATTAATCATGCTGGCCACATGACCCGGAAAAACGTCTGCTCCCTCGGCCTATAGAGCAAGATGAGCGCCACAACCACAGAGTCGTCCACGACTGGACCTAACGGTCATGGGTACCTTTACCTTTATCTTTACTATGGGAGAGTGCTCTTGTGCTCAGGTCCTTCTTTCAAGCTTCCCATAGACATATCGTTGGCCACTGTAAGAACAGGATGCTGGACTAGATGGGACTTTGGCCTGATCCAGTAGAATGCTTACGTTGTTCTCGTATATTTTCAGTGTACCTTTTCAGTGACTCATAGTATTTTTATTGGCCCATCTTTGAAGCACTACATTGACACAGGCCCTTAAAATAATAATAATTTATTATTATTTATTCATTTTATACACTGCTCTATACCCGGAGGTCTCAGGGCGGTTCACAAACAAGACCGCAACATATAAAATAAAACCAAAAACAATAATCCGATTCCCCCCCCCCAAAAAAAGAGCCGCATTCTAAAAGGGTGTTGGATGGCAATAAGATCAACCAAGGGCTTGGTTAAAAAGGAACATTTTTGCCTGGTGCCTAAAGGTGTATAATGAAGGTGCCAGGCGAACTTCCCTGGGGAGAGCAATCCATAGACAGAGAGCCACTGCAGAGAAGGCCCGTTCTCATGTTGCCGCCCTCCGGACCTTTCAAGGAGGCGGCACATGAAGGAGGGCCTTGGAAGATGATCTCAGGGTCTGGGTAGGTTCATATGGGAAGAGGCGGTCCTTGAGGTATTGTGGTCCTTCCTTCCTTCCTGCCTGCTGGCCTGCCTGCCTACCTGCTTTCCGTCTTCCTTTTGTCAAAAGACCACAGGGCTGGTTACAGCATAGAACACCAATGTCAACGCCATACCATTCTATCTATACAACGTAAAAAAATCAAAGCAATTATATCAATACAGGTTATAATAATAAATGCATAATAAAATATCATAGTGGTGATATAAAATATCACATGGTGGAGGGGTTTGATGGTCATGGTTTTCTAATCCCAAACATGTAATCATCAATTTGCTGAGCACTGGTGAGAGGATGAGCGCTGAGACTGTATATAACAGTGCATTTGCTTTAAAGTGAGATATGGCATTTCAAGAACTGTACATTTCCAATACAGGCCATGGGCATCGTTTAGAGGAGATGTCAATACATGAGACATTCTAGGCCAAGTGCAACCTAAGGCAGCAGGCAGCTGACCCACTGAACACCCGAGAACATGCATATAATCTTTCCCTGTTTCAGAAGCCATAGCCTCTATGCCATCATGAATCCTGTTTTGTAAAAAGAAGTGAATTGGGAAAATTTTGCAGGTGGCTATCCGCTGCATCACTTTCTACTGCAAACCCAGAAGTGATTGGGAAGATGAAAATAGCTGCTAGAACAATATTCACATCAGCAGCAGTGTTTCTCCATGCCCTGTTGGAATAGGATTCACAAGCAAGCTGCTGGTCACAAGAAAGAAATGACAAGAAAAGAAAGATATAGTGTAGTGGTACAAAGAGCGAGGCATGTGATTCCGTTGTAATTACAGTGTTGAAAAAACTTCACATACAATGCATTATCCCATTTCAGTCCTTACAGTTAAGTTAGAACTCTTATTGAAGGGTCTTCTACAATTAATAATAACAATAACAATATCCCTTTAAGGCCAGTCAGCATTATTACCCACAAACTGCAGGTTGAGGAGCTGAGGCTCTGGGGGGAGGAGGGAGTGCTTTGCCTGTGCCTACCTAGTGAGATAATGGAAGAAGTGTGATTTGAACCAGAGGTTTCCTAATCTGCAGCTCACTGTCTTTCATGCTAAATTGCATCAACACAGAGGAGGAGACCACTGAGGTGTTGTTGTTTAGTCGTTCAGTCGTGTCCGACTCTTCGTGACCCCATGGACCATAGCACGCCAGGCACTCCTGTCTTGCACTGCCTCCCGTAGTTTGGTCAAACTCATGTTCGTAGCTTCGAGAACACTGTCCAACCATCTTGTCCTCTGTCGTCCCCTTCTCCTAGTGCCCTCAATCTTTCCCAACATCAGGGTCTTTTCCAAGGATTCTTCTCTTCTCATGAGGTGGCCAAAGTATTGGAGCCTCAGCTTCACGATCTGTCCTTCCAGGGAGCACTCAGGGCTGATTTCCTTAAGAATTGATAGGTTTGATCTTCTAGCAGTCCATGGGACTCTCAAGAGTCTCCTCCAGCACCATAATTCAAAAGCATCAATTCTTCGGCGATCAGCCTTCTTTATGGTCCAGCTCTCACTTCCATACATCACTACTGGAAAACCATAGCTTTAACTATACGGACCTTTGTTGGCAAGGTGATGTCTCTGCTTTTTAAGATGTTGTCTAGGTTTGTCATCACTTTTCTCCCAAGAAGCAGGCATCTTTTAATTTTGTGACTGCTGTCACCATCTGCAGTGATCAAGGAGCCCAAGAAAGTAAAATCTCTCACTGCCTCAATTTCTTCCCCTTCTATTTGCCAGGAGGTGATGGGACCAGTGGCCATGATCTTAGTTTTTTTTTTGATGTTGAGTTTCAGACCATTTTTTGTGCTCTCCTCTTTCACCCTCATTAAAAGGTTCTTTAATTCCTCCTCACTTTCTGCCATCAAGGTTGTGTCATCTGCATATCTGAGGTTGTTGATATTTCTTCCAGCAATCTTAATTCCGGCTTGGGATTCATCTAGTCCAGCCTTTCGCATGATGAATTCTGCATATAAGTTAAATAAGCAGGGAGACAATATACAAACTTGTCGTACTCCTTTCCTAATTTTGAACCAGTCAGTTGTTCCATATCCAGTTCTAACTGTAGCTTCTTGTCCCACATAGAGATTTCTCAGGAGACAGATGAGGTGATCAGGCACTCCCATTTCTTTAAGAACTTGCCATAGTTTGCTGTGGTCGACACAGTCAAAGGCTTTTGCATAGTCAATGAGGAGGAGACCACTGAGGTGCTGGTTTTACAAATCCTTGTCATTCCAATATAGATGATGGTTAGCTCAAATAGGTTCCGTTTTCCAGTGGGAACATAAAACATTCAACCAGAATTAGCCCCCTTCATGTGTTCTGTGCCCAAAGAGAGCTCTCCCAAAGAATGCTTCTGACACTGATCTTGCTGCCATCTCCAGACTGCTCCTGATGTCCACATGTTGAGCTTAGACATCTGGAAAATCATGCAGAGCTACGTGGATGTGGTTACCCCTCTTCAGATGACATTGTACAATACATTTTTGCCAAAGAGTACAAGCTTGCTTCCATTTCACCCCCCCTCCTCTGGGATCACCTTGGCTCAAAAGGCTCCATTTTGAGATGGAAGTGTCCCGCCCTCTACCCACTGTCCTGGGAACTGCTGGAAGGACCAATGCTTAATCTTACTCCACTTCCTACCGTAGTACAATCAGGACAAGACTGGGAGCGGATTCACCTTGTGTGTCCTGTCGGCAAAGACACCCACTTGCATAATGGGGCTCCCCTCCCTCACATACAACCCAAAATTGACTTGGGGGGGGTGTCAGATAAGCCCCTAGAAGAGTGCACATTTGGAGGAGATGGGGAATTGTTTTGTTTTGCAAGCTGAAATGCTTGCAACGACAGAATGTTCAAAAAAGTGCAGCATTGAATTCATGACTATATCACTTATCCATTGGCTATTGAGAGCCCCTGAATTTTTGTGTGACCGCTCAGGTCGTACTGTAACACCCCCACCTAGGGTGAAACACATCCCTTTGTCATGTTGAAAAAGATCACCATTGTCTCTTTTGTTCACCTGGAAATCACCCTTCCAAGGACACCCCAGTCTTCTTGTGCTTGGCTTTTAAGACTAACTGATTTTAGATCCTCAAAATCAGGGTGATTTCAAGAGTAGCCCTGCTTGTAGCATTCCTGGCTAGCTTTTGAAATGCCTTTATTAGGCTGCCCATCTCTGCACCGCCTGCTGCAGCAACTGTTGTCCAGGAAAGGCTTGCTGCAGTAGAGGAAAGCCTGTTCTTTCCACCTCCTTGGAGATACCCTGATACTAAGGACACTTGCTTCCCTTTAATGAAGGAGAGGTTTAACTCTCCCTCTTACCAACTTTCCAGCCTCTTATAGTTCAGCTGTCCTTCATCGGAGTGTTGCGCCTCCCTTCTTGACAGTTGAGGGTTAGTGTGACAGCCATTCTGCCCAATTCTTAGACAGTGTGGACTTCAGCTGAGTTGCTCCTTCGGAGGGTTGAGGAGAACTCTAGAGTGACTTTTGGAGGCCCCCCTTTTCACCGGCTTTATAGTGTCTACTTTGTCATTTTAATTGGCTGATCTGTTTTTTTTTTTGTCATAGCTGGCAGCAAGTACAGACAGGTGGCATCAGGTTGATCAAGTTGCAATTGCAGGCACCTGGCAACATCTCTCTCTGTGTTAGTCACTGACGTCCCTCATTGCCAGATAGTTCAGGATGTAGAGATGACAGCCCCTTTGGTGCTACACGGCCGTGTACATGTCATACATTTAAAGTGCACCCCCCCAAAAGCATCCTGGGAACTGTAGTTTGTTAAGCATGCTGGAAACTTTAGCTCTGTGAGGGGTAAACTATGGTCCCCAGGATTCTGGGGTTTGTGTGTGCTTTAAATGTTTGCAGCCCTGAGGCCAGGGGTGTCAAGTCTCTGAGGATGTGTGTTCGTGTGTGTGGGGGAGGGGTTCCTACTCGCACTTTGTGCATGTTTTGCTGACTGTTGCAGATCCTGGTTTGAGCCTTGACACCCCTGGCCTCATTCCTTGCTCTCTCATCCATTGTAATCTGCTGCAAGAGACATAACTGGGGTTCCTCTTCCGTGAAAAAGGATTCCCTCAGTGTTTGCCAGGCCTTCCTGTTCGACTTGGCTTTTATTTTTATGCTCTCATTGTTTAACTTGTGCTTTATTGGATTTGTAATTATGTTTTATAATGCTGGGTAATCCACTTTGGATTGTACAATAAATAAATAAACGACTGGCACCAGAATGCATTTCTGACAAACTCTGTAAAGTTACATTTAAATAGCATATTTTGGAAGAAAATGCAAGTAGCGAAAAGACATATTTCATATTCTTGTTCTTAGTAACTTTTGTTTTCTAGTGCTCTCTCTTGGGACAGAGAACTGTGCTTTCTCCTGTAGTGAAGGAAGCGGGTCCTGTGTGAGTTTTCACTGCGCACCTCTCCAATGGTAGGAAGTCAAACTTTTGTGAGGGTGTACTTGGTGAGCAGGACCACCCCATCGCCAGCTCAACTTCCTGCCAGCCCCACTGCAGGTTGCTCTTGCCGGCAGCTCTAGGCATGGCAAAAGAGGAAAAAAAGGGAAAACCCTCTCCCTTCCCAGGGCTGCCAGCTCGGAGAATGGAGGCATGTCAGGCTGCAGTTGTGCAGGAAGACCAAGCGGTCCCTTGGGTGGTGGTTTTCCAGGGCTGTAGAGAGGGAGCACTCATTCAGGGAGCAGCTACGAGTGCCGATAACCACGAACACGAGCCTCTCGGGTTGGGGAGCCCACACAGAAAATCAGTATGCCCAAGGGATCTGGTCCATGGTGGAAGCCAGTCAACCCATAAATTGGTTGGATCTCAGAGTGGTCAGACTGGCTTTCCTCCACTTGGAGAGACTGGTGGAGGGCAAGCATGTGATGATCTGTTCCGACAACATTGCTACCAAGGCATAAAGATTTATCTTATCTTATATATATGCAAGGAGTACATGCTTCATTACAGGGGCCATTAGGGCCTCTTGGGACTGGGCCCCAGGGAACAGAGTGGTATATCCCACTGTGGGACTGCTGAGTTCTTTTCTCCTAACAAGTTGTGTCTCTTTTCCTCCCTGTTCTGTTATTTAAAGGGACCCCTGACCATTTGGTCCAGTTGTGACCGACTCTGGGGTTGTGGCGCTCATCTCGCGTTATTGGCCGAGGGAGCCGGCGTACAGCTTCCAGGTCATGTGGCCAGCATGACAAAGCTGCTTCTGGCGAACCAGAGCAGCACACGGAAACGTCGTTTACCTTCCTGCTTGGAGCAGTACGTATTTATCTACTTGCACTTTGACGTGCTTTCGAACTGCTAGGTTGGCAGCAGCTGGGACCAAGGAACGGGAGCTCACCCCGTCGCGGGGATTCAAACCACCGACCTTCTGATCGGCAACCCCTAGGCTCTGTGGTTTAACCCACAGCGCCACCTGTGTCCCTCACGTTCTGTTGTTTATTTTTGGGCTATTCAGTTACTCGCTTAAGCACAAATTGAACCAGTGAGGGGGTTGCCCTGCTCACCAGGTATACTCTCTCAAAAGTTTGACTTCTGGCCAGTGGAGAGGTGGGCAGTGATAAGCCACACAAGATTCCCTTCCTACAGAGAAGGAACATACCACATTCACATCTGTGATATATTAAAATTGTACATTCTTTTGGGTGGTTCTTTTATTGATACAAATCTGAAAAGGAATAGATCTATATGGCTAAAGTTTATAATTGATTGAGAGACTGGCTCTGCCTTCTGTCTTTTAAGTGTTTATAATTAAAACTTGGGTTTTAAAATTCTTCTTAAACGTGCAATATTACGGCATTTGTCAGTGCATATTATTTACCAACTTTCTCTAATACTATTCTGACATCTTATTCTGTGAACGTTGGTGACAGATGGTTTGGCCACACTTTTAACATAAGTAATGGCATTGTGCCACTAGCTATTAATTAACATTTGAACCTGAAATACAAAGTAAAAGTAGCATGAAAATAAGTGCGTTAAAGGGAATAAGTAAGTAAGTTATAGAGAATACTGTACACTCTAACTTGCTGATTTGCATCTTTAGTGTACAGGAAGGATACTATAAGACTTCACTAATTCTTAAATTATCAATTTGAGTGAATGTTTTGTCTCAAAGCAAGATAAGTACTATTTTAGCATTGTAAAGTAAAACTGCTGTGTGTTCGAATCTGCCTTCAGAACTTCCTTTATTTAACATACCATGATATCATCACCAAAAGACTGGCCATGATCCAGAGGGAATGAGGTGTGTACTGTGCATCTGATTTTGGAGGAGGTGACTAGATACATGCACCAAAATCATTTCCCTTTAGAAATGTCCAAACTTCTAATTATTAAAACAAAATGGTTATATAGGGATATTTTGGGGGCGGGGGGCGGGGGAGGAATCTTTCCTGTTGAACAGAGTTTTACATATCACTATTTCTGTGTTAGGCACAGCAGTTGCTATGGTAATGGTTCTTTGAAATACGTTGTGCAACAATAACTTGCATTGACCACCTCCTTATATATTAAGAGCATTCAAGGATGATTCTGCTGGGTTTTTTCTTTCTTTTAGGGTTTCTGTCTCTCATTAAAAACCCTTAATACTGTGCAGCATATAACTGAGGGTCTGGTTTTTTCAGCCCCTTGCCCCTTGCGTAGAATTGCCAGGGGCCATATGTTTAATGTGTTTTTCTTGTATCATATCCTTCCTGTTATCAAAGCTTGGAGCCAGTAAATATAACCCAAGTTATCCACCATTCAGATACTGCCTAAGCCTGCTTAGCATCACAAATGGAACTACATCTTGGTGAGCTGATATAGCAGGTGGCTGATAAAGTGAAATGGTTCATATGTCACCTCAACATCAAACTCAATGGTGGTTTTAGCTAATCTGTTACTCTCTTGTGCTCAGCCCAGTTTTACCTGACCATTATAGAGATTACTAAGATAACATATGTGAAGCACCTGGAAGACATGGAATGCATGGTATCTGAAATAGCTTGTTATTTATTTATTCCTTTGGACCAAGTTATCCTGAATAGAGAAGCACACTGCTATAGGAGAAGCTCTTTAAAGCCAAAGAGTTAGAGTTTGGAGTAAAAGGGTGCTACAGCTTTAAAGTACAAGGTCTGGCACTCAAACTGGGAAAACTTAGCATGTATTCTCAATTAATGTATAGCAATTGACTGGCTGAATGATGTTAATAAATTCCAGTAATATGTCACAACCCTGCTAATGAAGCTAAATAACCTTTTTGTTGTAGTATTTCAAATCCCTTTCTAGTTTCTCTTGATGTGTTTAGCTTTGATCTTCAGAACTCTCCCGCTAAGAAACAAATTTATATTACATGAAGTATGCTCAGGTGTCTATATTCCTTGTCACCTTACACGGCTTCATTTTCTGACTTCAAATTTCTCCTCAGAACCCACCTATTGCACGATTCCTTTCGCTTAACCACTTAGTCGTTTCCAGCTACAGTCAAGTTTTAAGTGCAGTATGTCAATGTACTGAACTGCATTTTAACTGCATCTTTGTTCACATCCAACCATTATTACCCTTGTAGTTCCCTCTCCCTCCTGTTTATTTGTCAAATTTCTATGCTGCAACTTAGTCAAAAAGGTAAGCATGATAGCTCACAACATCTAAAAGAATGCATTGTGGGATTTTGATTTTTGCCTGCCTGACAAGGGACCAAAAAACCAGTCAAAATTATTGATTCAGCACTATCTAAAGATCACCTGTTCTTCTGTTCTCAGAATTTCATTTGTGTAGCATTTTCTATTGAGTTACAGCCTTTGAATGGAAAGTATATAGCTCTATAATATTCTGCATTTATTAGAATGTGCCAATTGCCTTGAGAACAGATTAGTTTTCTGAGAATTTATTTTTCCTGTCAGAAACTGTCATGACAATTTTTGAATGAGAAATTTAAACCCACATGGGTATCTAAGCTTGATTCCTCTAGCAAAGATAAAGATATTCAGGAACATATAGCAAAGAAGAAGACATTCATTCATAAATGAATAGGCCCTATTTGGGCACATAAAAGCTTCAACAGAGAGAGACTGTGCATGCTAGGCCTGCCCTTGGGGTGTTTCCCAACATGAAATGATTCTGCTTCATACCTTGATGCATTTAGCCCAAGGTTCTGAAGGGGGCTTTTATTGCATGTCCGTATGTTGAAGCCTTCTTGCAACTGGAAACATCATGGATGGCACTGGGTTCCTGATCACTGGGAACTATTTAATTGTGTTTAACCAAATGTATTTTGTACTGATTGCATTAAGTTCTGAGGAGGAGACCGACCACCACCACACACGGACATTGGGGCTGAGCTTGCATGCATGCCCCCCCCCCCACTTCCTGCTCAGTTCCTTGTGTGTCAAGTCAAATGCCTGAACAGGGCTATTGACAAAACAGAAAATAGTAATTTGGATATATATTTTTATTGATTTTCCAATATTGTTCCAATAGCAGCCTCATTATAACAATACCAATTTTATCCAATTAATACAATTATTAATGCCAGTTATTCAAATGCTATTATCTCAGAGTTTCCAAAAGTCACTGCATCACTTTGTACCTTGATTTCGCTTCCAGTAAACAAGCTGTCTTCACCATTTTTCCAGCCTAGGAAGAACAGTCTGAATCTAGATTGCAGATAGCCAATCCAAAAACTTCTATTCCTGCAGCTGGTAGATCCTTTCCCTCCCTGCCGCTGCTTTATGGCCAATTATCCTTATTTCAACCACATTTCTTTGCGGATAACGGAGGTTAGGGAGGATTTTGCTCTATGTTTTCAAAGCATAGTGTCCCCCCCCCACTCCCTCTCAGTTCCTTTCTCTCACACACGCAATTCCAATTTTGTTGCATTCCATATTATATCCCATTTTCTTCCATCCTCACTTGTGCAGATTTTTTTTTTAATAAACCTTGCATTCTGGGGAAGGTTGCTGTATCATAAATGTAGGGAAAAACTTTAAATAAGAAAATCATGGACTTCCCTACCCCCCATTATCTCTTTTATCGAATGAAATCTGCTCTCAGTCCAAATCTTTTACATCCTTGTAGCTGGATTGTTTCTTATCTCTTTGTCTCTGGCACGTGCCTGTAGTTTACTCCAATTAGTCCAATTATCAGGTTAACCTTTGTTTCCAGGAATGGGATCAGGGCGGGGGAATGGCAGCCGGAGTGCTCTGTGCACCCAGTGCCTTTGCCTGCCCTCACATTCCATGGGGAAGCGAGTGCCAGACTGCCAGGCAAACTGTGAGTGAGAGCCTGGTTCCTCTTCCAACTGAAGAGGAATGTAGATAATGAATTTCCTCCATCATTATCTGATCATCTCTGTCTGTCTCTCTCCTGTGGTGTTGGGAGAGACTCCATTCCTGGCGCACCAGAAACAGGAAGCCCCCCCCCCTTTTTTAAAGATATATTTTTTATTAATCTTCCAATATCTAGCAAAGAGTAATTGGGAGCAGATGAAGGCAGCAACAATATCAAGCACCAGAGGGTTTTTCTTTTGCAGGGATGGGTAGACTGGATGTCATAACCTGACTCATTTTGATAGTTCAGTTCTGTACACTGGTGTGCCATTCAAGAAAGATGGAGATACTGCCAATTCATTAAAGAATTACAGTGTTAGTTACTGGATTGGCTGCTGATTTCTAACATTAGCTTATAACAAATTCAAATATTGCAAGTCTTATTTGTTATCTGGGTGTAGGGTGGGAATCAAAAATTTTGAGAACACCACTTGCAGACACGGAAGCAGATATTTTCTAAGCTCACATCTTAAAGCAGGGTTAGACTAGGACACATCATGCAGCATTATCTAACATTACACAATGCACCCATCAAATTGCATCACCGTTGAAACAAACATTGTTCTCAATTGGCCTTCCCCTTATTCGGCAATAGCTAAGTAAATGCAATTGTTGCAATTGCACATGACAGTAAGAAGAGGCTGACTATCCATTCCCAGATCAAAGTAGTATAAAGTTGCTATCAGTTCTAAATTCCTTGCTTCATATTTCTGGTTCTTTCTCTAGAACATGTATAAAACATCTCAATCTGTTGACTGAACTTCTTAGTATTTTTCTGAAGGCTGAATTGTGTACAGATTAATTTAACTCCACCCTTTCTTGAGCTTTCAATGCATGAAACTGAAATAACTGTGCAAGATAATAAGGGACTATAATGGCATATGGGAACTAATTACTCTGTACAGCCATACCTTGGGTTACAGCTGCAGGTTGTGTCTTTTCAGGTTGTGCTCCGCGCCAAACCCGAAAGTACCAGAATGGGTTACTTCCAGGTTTCGGCATGCACCCATGCGCAGAAGCACCAAATCAGGCTTTGCGCATGCGCAGAAGACCGAATCACAACCCACACATGTGTGGGTTGCGAACGCTGTGGGTTGCGAATGTGCCTCCCGCATGGATCACGTTCGCAACCCGAGCATCCACTGTATTAAATTTTTTAATATGGTGACCCATCATTTTTCTATGTCTGCTCTAATGCGTTTGATGCTCTAATCCAGGCCTACAGAATTTATGACTAACCGTGCTAATCACACTCCATCAATCACACATTTTGGCTAGTTGATTGCTTGGCAGTCCCCCTGTTTCGAATCCAGGCAGGCATTTACTGAACACCTGATCGCTACATGGCTGGATGATTGCATTTGACTTGATGTGTGTGTGTCATGAGTTTTTCACACCTACCCTAACCCTGTTGCTTCACTGATGAGATGAATGGGAGATATATCCACTAGATGAAAGTTAAAACATGACACCACTAAGTCTAAACTAAGAAGGTTTAATTGAAATCTACCCAAGGGTTTGGAGGGGGAGAGAAGCAAATAGTAGATGTTCATAGATTGTCGTGGAAGATAAAGACCACTACCAGCATTTTCAAAGATAGGCTTTGGTTGGCCAGGTGGGAAAAGGGCTTGGGCTCCTGCACCTTTAACAGCTGTGGTGAAGAATGAATTTCAGCAAGTGCCGTTTGTCATATTTAGTTAACAGGTGCAGCTGTCGACTTTTGCATCTGGCTACCCTAGGCAGGGAAAAGAAAACCAAGGCTGAGAATAATTAAGGGCAGAAGAAACTCAGAAGGAGTAGGGTTAAAGAAGGAGAAAAAGCAGGAGAAGGAAAGGTAGGTTCAAATATAGAACATAGGCATGCCTAGCCACAGAACTCTACTCAAGCTGTTGGCTGGGCTCCTGGGAAACTGAGGTCTGAAATCAGTGCAGACAAATTAGTCCCAGCTGAGCCAGCAGGGTGGGACTGGAACATGATTCCTAAAACAGATACCATGTGATGATAAAAATTATAGGCTGCCATTCACACTTAATTTGATTTCAGTGGATTGAGTCTCCTTAAATAGAACAACTCTTTTTAAAATGTTTGATGCATCAGGTTGATTAGGAATAGTAAGCAATAGCTGCTTAAGAAAAGGCTGCTATATAATATGTTAATTGACATGATTGATGGTCCTGCATCATTTTATTGCTTATCCAGTACATTTGCTGTTATTTTCTGTGCTGCTTTTATCTGTTTGCCATATTGTGTGCATTACCTTGAGAAATATATGTGGAAGGTAATACAGTATTATCATTCAGTAACCCAATCCTTGGGTAAAATTTGCACTTCTGGTTTTGCTTTGGTAGATGTGATCAAACCTCACACTGAGCCACCTTAAAAAAAAAAAAAGAACGACAAGAGGCTTATTTAAATAAACAAACTAGCATTTTGAGCATAGATCTCCATTCTATAGAAGACAGAGGCAGTGATTGTGATTCATTATTTGTGTTTGTGATGCTATTGGGGTGGTCGTGCATGATTGCACTTTTCATACTATTTGTGTGTATTGCCAAAGGGGCAGTGGTTTGCAGAATTAAAGTGGATGAAAGTGCTCTGTAGCCCTAGTACAACAAATCCACTTAGAAAAAGAAACTTTAGTGATTAGAGGGAAATGCATTGAAAAGTGTGGAATGAACGAACGATTAACAGGAATACATATCAACACCCTACAAGCAATCAGGATTAATGCTCATTTCTGTATAATCTCCCCACACACAAATCAGGAGTGCTCAAGGAATACTGGATGTAACCCAACATCTGTGTTAGCTTTGTGCTGGCAAATTGGTGCAAGCTCAATAAATAAGTCATCTGGAAGAAACCCTAAAGTTGTCAAACTGATTTCTTTCTCTAAGTTCATTAATGTTCCTTGAGACCTCGCTAAACTGAGGTTACTATTAGAGGACTTCATTTCATATCATATATGCAGACACAATTTAGCACCTGAGGGTTTGAAAACACTATTTTTTGGGAGGAGGGGTTAGATCTGATAGTGTGTTCAGGAGACATAGAAGCCTCTTAACAATGGGCAAACCATGCAGTTACTTCTTCCATATTCTTTGACTTCTTCTATATTCATGCTGGGATACCTGCTGAAGTCTTCAAAGTGCGTGGAATTGAACTTACATTACAACTTCACAAGCTCACTGAAAAAAATCTCAGAGAGAGAAGAGATCCCAGCAGACTTTAGGGATGCCAAAATTATCAATCTCTTTTAAAAAATGGTGACAGAACTGATTGCGGAAACTATTGAGGCATCTCTCTATTAGCTGCGGCCGGCAAAATTCTTGCGAGGATCTTAGCAAACCGTCTCTTAACAGTATCCGAGGTGACCCTTCCTGAATCCCAAAATGGTTTTCGGCCTTCTAGGGGGACAGTGGACATGATTTTCACCGCTTGACAGCTTCAAGAAATGCAGAGAGCAAAACCAACCCCTGTATTTGGCGTTTACTGACCTGACTAAGGCTTTCTACACTGTAAATCGTAATGCCCTGTGGATTGTCCTTCTGAAAATTGGCTGCCCAGATAAATATGTGAACACCATTTGGCTCCTCCATGATAATATGACAGCAACAATTGCAGATAACAATGGCACTCAAAGTGATCCATTCACAGTGGGATCAGGTGTTAAACAGGGTTGTGCTATTGCTCCAGCTCTATTCATTATTTTCATTGCCATGATCCTACACTTTGTCGAAGGGAAACTCCCCACTAGAGTAGAAATCATATATCGAATAGATGGAAAGCTCTTCAATCTGAGCAGGCTGAAAGCAAAGAGTAAGGTTACCATAACTTCCATCATAGAGCTTCAGTATGCTGATGACAACTTAGTATGTGCACGCTCAGAGGATGACCTCCAAACCATCCTAAATACCTTTGCAGAAGCTTACAAAAACCTTGGCCTATCACTCAACATCCAAAAAACCAAAGTGCTGCACCAACAAGTACAAAATAACCCCTCTGCAGCGCCACAAATCCAACTCAATGGTGTAACGTTGGAAAATGTCGATCATTTCTCCTACCTAGGCAATTATCTTTCCACAAGGGACAGCATTGATGCCGAAATCCAGCATCGCCTGAGCTCTGCG
Organism: Zootoca vivipara; assembly: GCF_965207765.1. Classification (NCBI taxonomy): domain Eukaryota; kingdom Metazoa; phylum Chordata; class Lepidosauria; order Squamata; family Lacertidae; genus Zootoca; species Zootoca vivipara. The sequence goes on along the minus strand of NC_142582.1, from coordinate 78,164,694 downwards.
AGTGTAGCTTTCTCCCGATTGAAGTGCAGAGTGTTTGAGAACCGGGACATTCTCAGGGAAACCAAAATGCTTGTTTACAAACCTATTGTACTACCAACCTTACTGTACGCTTGTGAAACATGGACCACTTATAAAAGCCAACTCCAACTCCTCGAAAGATTCCATCAACAATGTCTCTGAAAAATTTTACACATCACTTGGGAAGACAGGCGAACTAATACCAGTGTACTGGAAGAAGCAACTACTCCTTCCCTAATCTGGCCAAATGCTTCCTGGGCTTGGGGAAGGAGGCATGAGGCTCTATAACAGGATTCTGGATGGTGTTGCAGCAAGTCATAAAGTTATTACATGCATCATGTAATAACTATATACCAAGGTCTTAATGAAGTTGTTTTACGTGTAATTGTTTCACATGTAATTGGTTTTTTTTTCTGGCACCAAGGAAATTTTGCAACCAGGGCCAACTGCCCAGAGTACTGGCAAAAAAAAATTCTAGAAAGAAGGCACTGGCAAATAAAACTTCTTACACACCTTATAATGTGATGGACTATTGCATTCCCTATTAGCATTGAATGTGCTAAGAAGTTGTATCTAAGAAGTTAGTACAGTAATGTTTCCTATTTCAGGATGCATATTAAAATACATTTCCTGGAAAATACTGTTGCTTTACTTTGCATATCATCTTCACTGTAGCCCACTGTAGCCCAGGTGTTTTGTTTGCTTTGTGCATACTACAGCCTTATATTCATGCTACAATGGTTCTTAAGGCCTAAGGCTGTCAATGATGAATTATTTCACCTGATGTCAGGATGAATTAGAGCTGGTCATGTAACTTTCTGCATTAATGTAAAATAGCCCTGTTGCAAGAGCTGCAAGATACGCTATATCTGAGAACAGTTTCTTTGTGCTGTTCTTGGCATATAAGTAGCCAGATCCTGAAACATGATGCGGTTGATGGGGAACCCTATTCTTCACAAGCTGTAGCTTCTCGACTAAACCCAAGGGAAGTCCTACATAGAATGCATTGCAGCAGTCTAATTCTGTAGTCTAATTGTTAAGGTTTTTGATTGTTTCTTAAGTTATTTCTATATTGTTTAGTTTTGTTCTAGAAGTTTTTGATATTCCTTAGTTCATTTGTTTAAGTGATGATTATTTCATTTGTTTAAGTGATTATTATTTCCAGCCTTTGCGAAACGCTGGACTAGCTGAATCCCAAGGCGGAATTAAGATTGCCGGAAGAAATATCAACAACCTCAGATATGCAGATGACACAACCTTGATGGCAGAAAGTGAGGAGGAATTAAAGAACCTTTTAATGAGGGTGAAAGAGCAGAGCGCAAAATATGGTCTGAAGCTCAACATCAAAAAAACCATGGCCACTGGTCCCATCACCTCCTGGCAAATGGAAGGGGGAGGAATGGAGGCAGTGAGAGATTTTACTTTCTTGGGCTCCTTGATCACTGCAGATGGTGACAGCAGTCACGAAATTAAAAAACACCTGCTTCTTGGGAGAAAAGCAATGACAAACCTAGACAGCATCTTAAAAAAGCAGAGACATCACCTTGCCTACAAAGGTCCGTATAGCTATGGTTTTCCCAGTAGTGATGTATGGAAGTGAGAGCTGGACCATAAAGAAGGCTGATCGCCGAAGAATTGATGCTTTTGAATTATGGTGCTGGAGGAGACTCTTGAGAGTCCCATGGACTGCAAGAAGATCAAACCTATCCATTCTGAAGGAAATCAGCCCTGAGTGCTCCCTGGAAGGACAGATCGTGAAGCTGAGGCTCCAATACTTTGGCCACCTCATGAGAAGAGAAGAATCCTTGGAAAAGACCCTGATGTTGGGAAAGATGGAGGGCACTAGGAGAAGGGGACGACAGAGGACAAGATGGTTGGACAGTGTTCTCGAAGCTACGAACATGAGTCTGACCAAACTGCGGGAGGCAGTGGAAGACAGGAGTGCCTGGCATGCTATGGTCCATGGGGTCACAAAGAGTCGGACACGACTAAACGACTAAACAACAACAATTTTCAGTAAATCCCTATTATAGTCGATTACTTCTCGTTTCAGGGAATTTCACGGTTTTAAATTTAGTTTGTGTTTAGGTTCCCTTATCTGGCAGCTGTAGCTGCTGTAATGGTATCAAGGAAGATAGGAACCTTATCCACCTTCCACCCCCACCACTGGTCCATATTCTGCCCCACACCTCTTCAATGTCTCCCTCCCTCCTGGTGGCTGGAACACTGCTGGGTCCCCTGGAAAAATTACATGTCCTAGGATCCCTACTGCCTGAAATTCTGCTGCAATGCCATTACAAGAACCAGGGAAACAGAGGGGAAGGTAGCAGAAGAGGAAGAAGAGAGGAGGAGGGAGGCTGGTTTCCCTCCCTACTGTTGCAGTCACATCAGGTGAGAGCAGAGGAAGGATTCCCCTCTAGTTCTTCAGCTTACACTGACACACATTATGAACATAGCAAATTCATGTTCCAAACCGGGCATTTATGAAGCTTAGCAGCATCACTACATTTTTGCATCACCACATGCTATTTAATCTTATACTGCTCAAGTCCTTTGAAACGGTGCTCATGAATCTTTGGTTCTTCTGTGTTGTCACATTTACAAGTATCACTTTTATGTGTCTACTTCCTTTCACTTTTGACGATTGGTTGTTTCTTCTCTCCAACACTTTTTAAATCATAACGTGTAGCATCAATAATATGTGGTAAATTAATTTGTACCACTTTGGGATCTTGTATTCAGCTTGGAAATTTATATCCTGCCTTTAAGTGGCCTATTGACAATCAAAGCACAGCTTGCAAAAGAGATAAACAGCAAAATGGAACAACACAGAGTTGAAAAATCCAGTTAAAAAGCTTGTCTGCTTTATCCAAAAGTTCAGCTTTATTTAGTAAGACTATTACTATGTCACCCAGTAATCAAAATTCTCTTAGTAGCTTTCATAAAAAATAGTTAAAGTACAGTAATAAAACAAATAAGAACACAGTCTAAAAAGTGAAATACCCATAACAGCAAACATGAGGGACTGTCAGAGACCTCCTGTCATCCAGTGATGTTGTGTAGTTTCCTGCTGCCACCTGTAGCAACTGTAACATTGTATGTGGATATCTCTCCTCCTCTTCCCTCTAGTGCTTCATTTCTACCTGCAGCCTTCAGAGGGAGAAAATATGCTCCTTTGTGGTCCCTAAGGCGAGATTGCTCCCTCTTGATGGCCATGTTCTTTGTCCATACACTGCCTCTTCAGGAGGCCCCTTCTCTGTTACACTGAACCTTCTGTGCCAATATCAGTGGTTTGGGTAAAATATTTTCTCCTTAGAGACATTTAGGCCAGCTAAGCAGGGAGCATATAAGCGTCCATTTGTCTGTCCTTCCAGACCCTCCAAGTGTCCCTATTTTCCAGGAACATCCCTGATTTAGAGAAGCCATTCCAGTTTCTGATTTGATCTTGGGATGTCCCTATTTTCATTGGAGAAATGTTGGAGGGTATGGAGTTACCTGACACCCGAGTCATCTGAAGGCAATCCCACATAGGGAAGTTTTTTTAATAAAATGTTTAATGGTTTATATAAACCACTGAGCCTCTTGGGCTTGCCGATCAGAAGGTCGGAGGTTCGAATTCCCGCAACGGGGTGAGCTCCCGTTGCTCGGTCCCAGCTCCTGCCAACCTAGCAGTTCGAAAGCATGCAAAAAAAGTGCAAGTAGATAAATAGGTACCACTCCAGCAGGAAGGTAAACGGCGTTTCCGTGCACTGCTCTAGTTTCGCCAGAAGCACCTTAGTCATGCTGGCCACATGACCCGGAAAAACTGTCTGCGGACAAACGCCGGCTCCCTCGGCCTGTATAGCGAGATGAGCGCCACAATCCCAGAGTCGTCTGACTGGACTTAACTGCCAGGAGTCCTTTACATTTTACCTTTTTATGTTACCATATATGTTGGAAGCTGCCCAGAGTGGCTGGGGCAACCCAGTAAGATGTGTGGGGTATACTGTAAATACTAAAATTATCATTATGGAATGGGACATCCCTATTTTCATTAGAGAAATGTTGGAGGGTATGTCTTTCCAACTAATCTCCTTGTAAGCTCTGGCTCTTTCTCTGTGTTTCTTGTGTGTTGTGGGAATGGTGACAGAAGACATGCCCTCTGCTTGGCCTACATGGATTGGCTCCCTCCATTTCTGTGCGGTATGCAGGCATTGTCATCAGCTTGGGCCCTGATTAAGGAGGCACTGTTGGGAGTTTCCAGTGATGCTGTGAGCATTTCTGTATCTTCCTTGTCATTTTTGTATTTTCTGGTCTTGCGGGCTTTCCCCTGCTCTCCTGGGCTGAGCACGGGTTGTAGCAGTCTTATCTCTCGTCCTGGCTCTGCAAGTTACAGCTTGATCCCATCTATGCCTGCAGGGATAGATGTTGCCATGGAACTGTTATATTAATCCATTTTACCACAATAAATTGGTAGTATATTGTTGTTAAAGATGGTTACATAGTATACAGTTTGAGCAAAAAATATATGTAACTTCATTGCTGATAGAATAATTTTTCTGATACTACATGCTCACACATATAATTGCCAGTTCAACAAACAGGAATGTAAAACCTCAAGATTCTAGTGGAACAATTGGTTTTTGTAAATTGAAAGAGACAAAGTTGTCACCGAACTCCTAATTTTATTCCATTTAATGGCACTCATAATTCTACCTTTCTCACAACAGTGCATTGAATTTACACATGAATTAATAAAAATTGTCTCTCCCACTTATGAAGATTTTAGGAGGAAGCAGAAAATTATTCAAGGTAATATGCATGCCAAGTCATTTTTAGATCAGGTTTGCATTGGTTCCTTTTGCTCATTATTGCTCTCCTATTCTTGTTTGTAAAGTAATCTTTCCAGTTGTGTTATATTTGCAGCATCTTGAATCTGACGATTTGCAGGCCACAATAAAAAGCAGACAAAAGGAAAAGAAGGAAAAAATGCATATAGCAAAATGCAAATCATAGTGCCTCCTACTATAAATAGGCACAATTTCAATTCAGTTATTCATCCATCCCAGTGTATCCTCACTTCCTCCTTCTCTCAATGGGGCTGACCGTATAGAACATTACAAATGCTACCAACACCTCCATATTTGTACAAAATGAACCCCGCATTACTGCTGTGATATTCTTTTTTTAATCTTCTGTTATTTATACAAGTATGATTCATTAACAGTTATTTTTGCAAAGGAGAATTGCAGCCTACTAATACAATTTAAAACACTCTTATTTGGGGGACCAAGAAGAGCATCATCTCATTACTTTTCTTCCTCTCAGATTTTTTTTTATAAAGAAAAGACCTTGAAAGATCTTTTGACTATAACCTGATGGATTTTTTAAAATTATAAAAACTCCTGTTTCTGAAAAACCAGGTATTTTCTCCTCCTCCTCCATTTGTCCTTAAGCCTCTTTTCTCTTCGATAGAGCTTACCAAGAAAGTGAATTTATACAAAGCTCAGAAGAGAGATGCTGCTGAAAGCTTGGGTGAGATTGATGTAAATCAATGATACATAATTTACATTGAGCGAAGCCAAACCATGGCTTAGTGTGTATGTGTGAGTTTCCAGAGAGGGTGTATAAAATTGTTTGCTCCACCAAAGCCATTTTGCTGCTGCACTGCACCGAGGTAAGCCAGGCTTTGGCTTCATGTATCACCTCATGGTTTAACTCTCCTGGTGAAACCCATGAGCAGTAAACCATCGGATAAACCTGGGTTCAGCTATGCCTTAGCTCAGCACAGAGCAACAGTGGAATGATAGGAGAGGAATAAAGGAGTTCTCCCACCCACCCCACTACCACCATCCCTAGCTTTGGAGAGAAGAAGGTACGGCAAACTTAAGCAAGCTTCTTCAAAAGGATAGGAAAGAACAGCATAGCAGGCAGCCGGCTGCTTCATTTCATTTCCTTCCTTGTGTGGTGATGGCAGCTCTGTCTTCCGAGTCACATCCGTTCTTGCCACTGAGGAAGGTTTGTTTAGGGTTTGGTGCATGATTTGCAATGAGGAGTGCAAATTTCTAGTAAAGGTAAAGGGACCCCTGACCATTAGGTCCAGTTGTGGACAACTCTGGGGTTGCGACGCTCATCTCGCTTTACTGCCCGTGGGAGCCGGTGTACAGCTTCCGGGTCATGTGGCCAGCATGGCTCAGCCGCTTCTGGTGAACTAGAGCAGTACATGGAAACACCGTTTTATCATCCCGCCAAAGCGGTACCTATTTATCTACTTGCACCTTGACATGCTTTCAAACTGCTAGGTTGGCAGGAGCTGGGACCGAGCAACGAGAGCTCACCCCGTTGCGGGGATTCGAACCGCCGACCTTCTGATCGGCAAGCCCTAGGCCCTGTGGTTTAACCCACAGAGTAGATGTGTACAAAAATTACTGTGGTGGAAAACAGAAGCTTTATTGAAAGGCAGGATTGAAATATTATTTTTCTATGCTGTACATTTTGTTTGCATATAAATAGGTGTATAAGTATAAGAAAGCAAACTTCCTCCCCCTCCCAAAGTTTACTGCAAGGTGAGCATCTGCACAAACTGGCAGTCTGCTGCCACCAAGCATACTAAATGATCATTTTATCTATACTCAGTGCCTGTCTAGCAAATGCATCTTCTGTAAGAAAGTTCTAAATGTGTACTATGAGAAAGATGTAGATGTTTAAGATGGCTTTCGGCATGGAGAGGTTTAGGTGCACCAGTCATTATACACTGTTTTCATAACTACAAAAGATGCAAGGCATAGGAAACAGTAGTACTAAATATGCAAGACCTGAAATTGTACATCTCCCTCCATAAATGGTACTAGTTCAATTAATTTATGTATGTAATTCACATTTCATGTGTTTAGGTTAAAGAAGACTAGTCCAGCAAACAAGTAGGGTTTATAGGGAAGGTGCATGGTGTTTGGAGGGTCTGGGGCTGCGTGAGTGAGTGAGTAAGTGGAGACTGGATTTGGATTTGTCTAGGTAGGATGGGTCAGTCTAAGAATTATTCCATGGTTCGGATTAAATTCAAGCTGGAGAAATATTTGAGGCTACCAATGTTCACCTCTTATTTGAGATGAGCATTGTGAGCCCCTGAAATGTGTATCCAAGTCACAGGATTATGGTTTTTGCCAGCATCAGCAAAATGTAGTGCACCTCTGGAGGATTATAGTAGATTATTTGCTTATAAGACTCTTCCTCTTTAGTGCTACATACTGCTTACAGTCATAAGAACAGTGCTATGCTTTGAAATAAAATTGACTCTTCCAACACTTGGAAGCACAGATGCTTTGCCCCCTTATTTACCAACCAGGCTTGCATGCAAAACTAAAACAATATGACATGCAATCAAGCCAGACAAATAAATTTTGAGCACTTTCATTGAAAAGATATTAAAAGGCCTCCGTTTTTTTAATACACGAACAATGACAATGGAGGTAGAGTCTACACAGCAACAGGTATCAGTTGGGGTGGGGTGGATTAATGCATGCACATTAATTTCTCAAGTGGTTAGTTTCCTTGAACATTAGCTCTCTCCCTTACCTTTGTTGTCATCTTTCCTAGTAGCCAGCAGCGGAGCTTCATGCTCTGCCACTGGGGGCGGAGAGAAGGCGCGCTGCCCCCAGTGACGTGGTGCGCGTTCTGGGGGTGGGGCGGGCAGCGGCGATGGCGCCCCTGGGATCACGTCGCTCGGGGCACACCTCCCCTATCTTCCTATGCCCCTGCTAGTAGCAATCTGGTGGGGCAGACCTGCCCTCCCGAACGCTAACATTACTGCAGCTTCCCAGGATGGGGTTGGGGCGGCACTGTGTCGCCCTGCGGACAAAGTCACAGCAAATGGCTGCCTTGAAAAATTTGTAAGCTTTAAATGGTGTCTAAAGGTAATTAAATTTGTCATCAGAAGATTCTCCCCAGGGAGAACATTACAAAAGAAGAATGTAACAGCTGAAAAGGCCCTTTCCGTGATCACTGGCGCTATGTGTACCAGGTTAAGACCTCAAAAGATGATATTAACAGTTGGCCAGATTCATGTAGGAGCTGGTGGACGGCTGATATATATGTATGTGTAATTAATTTAGTTCATTTATAAATTTTTCATATTTCAACAGAAATCTCTTCAATGGTATACATATCCAAAGTTAAGGGAGTCAAAATAAAAAAGCAATACAAATTCAGACCCAAACAATATTACTACCAATGCCACTACTACTGCTACTATTAGGAGCCCCATATTTCAGTAAAATAATAAAATATCAATAAATATATCTAAACATGCCCTGTTGTATCCCTCTGAACTGGGCCAGTGGGAGCACTGTGTTATGGTCAGAGGTGCCAACGTAGCCCCCAGACTTTGGTTACCCAGCTGTGCACGCAACGTGACATCACATTGCGTGTGCACTGCTCAGCCTCCACCCACAAACGCTGCTCTCCACTTCCACAACATCTGGGCTGGGGCTTCCAGCTCCACCACAGGGCCTCTGATGGGGCTGGCCACAGACTCACCCTAGAAACACATCTGTAGCCACAGTGGGCCCCAACAGAGGCCTGTGGCAGAAGCCCCAGCTCAGTCACACTGTGGGGCCAGAGAGTTGGAGGTAAGGCAATGGGCAGCGGTGGCAGAGCTCAGGCACCCACAGCGAAAATTTTGTGAATGCCCAGGCCCTGGAGTTGGCACCAGTGATTAAGGTGGTTCCAGTCCTACCTACATAGCATTGGAAGACTGCTTCTCAGCCCCCTGGCAGTTAATCTGTGGTGTGCTATGGGACACAATGTTATTTAATACCCATGGAAAGCCATTTGAAGTGGTCATTATAAGATTTGCGGCAAGGTGGAGTACAACCTAGTGCTCAGTCTCTTGTTTCATCATCTCCCCATACTTCCCCAGTGCACCCCCAAAATCTGTTTTCAGACTTCCACCAACCTTCTGAAACAAATTTGGGGAGAGTGCATGGCCTGCATGGGAGAAAAGCTTTTCACAGACATGTAATTTTATTTGTACATTTGTTTATAAAATTTCTTGATTCCCGCCCCCTTTATTTTGATAATTTTATTATGTTTACTGTTATAAAGTGCTTTAATTGCTTGTTTTAAGCAATATTTTAAGGGCCATTTTATGTAAGTAACTAAGATGATTTTTTCAAGTGACATATAAATTTGGAGGTTTTTAAAATTAAAAATACACACACCTTTGGTAGGTACCGGTAGTTCTTTTCTGAAGTCATTATGTGGGCATTAGATAACCTAGGCATGGTTAGTAGGAGAGAAATACATAGCTATTTCTGTTTTTTCAAAATTGAGATGAGTGTGGCATCCTCGGGAAAGTGGCTGTTCCAGACTCCTAGCTAAATTGTGAGACACAGAGGGCAAGAACTATATGTGCATATGTCCAACAAATAATAAGGGAGTTTTCACACATTTGACAGTCTTTTTCTTTGGTGATCACTCGTAGCCGAGTAAGATTGTCTTCCATAGACACGGTTTTAACAGTGAGTCCGTAAGTGACTGTGGAGGCCAATTCTGGATCCACACGTCCTTCCACAGTGGGGACATTGGTTTCTGGGCGGGAGTTGATCACGGTGTGGATTTGCCAAGCGTGCCTTCCTCTTAGCACGTTTCTCCCTTGTGTCCTGAGTTCGAGTGTCTTCAAAGCCCATGACACCTTTGGTAAAGGCTGTTCTCCAACTGGAGTGCTCACAGGCCAGTGTTTCCCAGTTGTCAGTGTTTATACTACATTTTTTTTAGATTTGCTTTGAGACAGTTTTTAAACCTCTTATGTTAACCACCAGCATTACGCTTTATTTATTATTATTTATTATTATTTAACATTTGACAGTACAGATGATGCCTATGTATATTTGTGCTCCCTTATTTTCTCTGGCTAGGCTATGTGTATTTCATCAAATATAAGTTGTTGATTAAAATCATTTTGCTGAAGTTTATATGTGTTCAGACCCTTGAAGCCTAAAAACTACTACTTGTAGAGGATGGTGCTTTTTATATTAAATATTAACAACAACATTAACACTGTAATATTAAATGAATCCTAAATTGTTTTCTTTACTTATTTATGCTGGCTAACTCTTTACAGCTTTTTTATCAAAAGCGAAAGAAGGTAAAATTTAGCTTAGCGGCTCTTATTTCCATTTATTTTTTTATTCATGAAAGAGTTATTCTTAGCAATAAACCGAGTTGCACACTCTTAAAAGCTGATACCTTGCCAACAACAGGCAAATACTGTTGCAGTGGAACTAGGAACTATTATTAGTAAATGTATCCATTTATTCAATTTTGGGGCAAATGCTACCAGACCACAAATCAGATTCCGTACATGAGCGGTTTCCAGTTAGGGTTCTGTGAACCCCAGGGGGTCTGCGTCCTCATCCCTTGCCTCCCCCCAACTAATTTTTTTTTGTCATTTATGCATGGTAATATCACACATTTTATGGTCTGTTTTTAGTATACCTAAAATCCTCTGATTATTAGGGGCTACCCAATGTTTTGATCAAAAAATTGTTTTGCAGAGGTAACTACCATAGAGTTATCAAAATTTTCAAAAGCAGGGGGTCCGTGGCTTGGCTTTTGAAAAATAGGGAGTCCTCAGTAATTACCGTAGCTAATTGGGAACCATTGCTGTACTTGATACTTCTGAAATTCTCACACCTTTTGATATAATTCTGCCTCCGTTTTGTTTTTTCTTAAATGCAGCATGCAACTTCTAATATTCTATTAACATAAAGAGACACATTCCTTCCTAATATTGCTGGTATTTCAGATAAGTATTTCTAGGCTTGGGCTGTTAGGAGCTTTTGCACAGGTGCATATAAAAGGCACCAAACAACGCTTTTCAAAAGCTGTGGTAATTCTAATAATAAAGCATATTTTTTAAGTAGCTGTGTGAAATTGTAAGGTTTCCCTTCTTACAGTGGAAGAATGGAAAGTCTACATTTTAGTTGAATAAAATTTCCCCAAAGTGGGTAAGGGTAAGAAGCAATTGTACTTAAAAAAACAAAACAAAACGTGGCTGTCAGTTTTGTTCCGATGTTTAGGTAGGGTGCGAAACTTGGAAGCAGTTAATTATATACCAGCGGGGATGATGAACCAAGAGAGTCTAGAAGGCAAGTCTAGAAACTGGCATATAAGTACTGAAAAGCATTTTAGGTGTAAATGCTGGAATTCAGCTTCACGAGCTCCCGCCTCTTCCAAGACTTCCCCTTTAGCCTGTGTAATGCTGCCACGAAATAAGATGAATGATTCCTCTCCCTCCTCCTCCTCCCTCTTCTCCAAATCTTAATTTTGACCCCCCTCGGCCTGCCCTGCTTCTCCTTGCTTCACTCACCCCTATTCTCCTACACATAAATGTCTCAATTGCAAAAGCAGGAGAATGTTTGAAAGGCTCTGTGTCGATGGTGTTCACATGACTAATACTATGAAAGATAGCAAGATTTTTTGAGCAGCACCAGTCTAAGCACAGTTGGCTCACAGCTGACAGACAGAATGTGGGGTGGGCTTTGTCACCAGAATGCTGGGTACTGCATGCCCAGCTATGCTTGTAGTTATACAGTGCCCAGTAACCTGCTGCTCATGTCAGGTTGCAGGCAGTTAAAACACATGGAAACTGGGTAGCTTTTATTCCTTTTCATCTCAGCAAAGGTTATATAATGAGGGGATTGCTGCTAAAGTAAAAAGGAAAATGAAGTCTTTGTTAAATGCCTTAACAAAGAAAGAAGGTAAGCACTGAACGCAAAGCACTTGATGCTGGAGGAGGACTGCTATTTTCTTCTGCATGCTTAATATGATCTGCTTAGTTACTGTATAATTATTCTAAGTTCTTTCCGTATCTTTTCCAGAATTCCTTTATGTTGGGTTGTCCTTTTAGACAACTCATTATAAGAGCGGGGTGTGACTTGGTTCGTTTTAGTTTATATCGGAGAAGCCTTGTGTTCTTTTCACAGGGGAAAAGCTCTGTGTTTGAGTAAGGAGAACCGATTTCTTAGGTTTATATTACTGTTGAATGCTCACGAGTGTTTCCTTCAGATGTATGCAATTTGATGAAAACATTCCAGTAGATTATGAAACAATGTGTTTTTTAAAAAATTCACACGGGGTGGTACTTCGAAGCATGCTGCTAGTTCTCGCATCTTTTCACCTGAAAGCTTTGCAGTATAATTATATTTTATTACATAAATGAATATATACCGTATATGGAAATCTATCCAGGAGAGCTTAAAACATGTACTTTCTGTTTTGATAGAAAAGGGGATTTTTTGGGGAAGTGGGATACAATTACAGTAGTTATTGGAAATGAAACATATAAAACGTATCAAATGTATCTACCCACTTGCAGCATGCAAACTGATATGGGGAAAAGCTGAGAAAGGACTTGCATAGTTGGAGATGGTTGTTTATGTCTCTAATTATCCATATAACATTCCTGGCATTTGCATCTTCTAATAAAAAAGTCACTAATTAAAAGCTAGTCTTCAAATCAATGCTTTGCTAACATCAAGTAGAAATTAACTCATTATTTAAAGCCCCTTACACTTACCATCTGATAAGAGGAAAGAGGTTCTGTAAAATGTAGAAATCACTTTGGTGTGGCTCTGTTTCTCCTGAAATCTGCAAGTCCCAAAGAGAGACAGATACACTATGCTGTCTACAAGCATCTTATATTGAAGTGCTTGGAGAAATGTGATTTTATTTTTTGTTTGCTCTATGCTTAAGCTAAGATCCTTCCATTGATTTCAGTGTGACAGAATAAAATTAAATACCAGCACTCTGGGTTAAATGCTTTGTAAGGCATAATTAATGTTTCTAGGGCAAGTATTGTACCACACAGATTTGAAATTTTATCAGTAATATTTTTGGTATTTTGGCGATATAAATTCCAAGGGCCTTTACCTAGATACCGTGTTTGAAACCTCATGTAACGTAATGCATTTAGTTATGTAAAGAAATATTTATTGTTCAAAGGGACCACGTGTATTTAAATGGGTGATCAGTAGGGCAATAAAAAAGTACAGTGAAGGGTGTTTTTGATATAACGTATATGAACATGCATTATGGAACCAACATGTTTTCCTCAACCTCAGTTTTGGCCTAAGTGTTAAAAATTTGGAGCCATGTAGTTTTTAGTTATTTTTTTATATATTTATACCCTACCTTTTGACTTGGTAGGCCTGCACACTTACAAGCAGGGATACATTACCTGTACATCAGCAAACATCATGTTTTGTTAAAATCGAAACATGAGTTGACTTGGCTAAATTGTTAAAATTAGATCTTTTAAAACTGTTCAGAGGGAAGCAAAGTAACAATACTGATTGTAATTCACTTCTCTCATCCCTGTAAAACACATTTGTGGTTTGTTTGTTTTGAATACCTTAAAATAGTATTTTACTTATTTAAAATACATGTGAAATATTAGCATTCGTTTTGAAGTATGAGGGGAAAACACATGCTCTAAATTTAATTTTGGTAACTCAGTTCTAGCTGGTAAATGCATTCCAGGATTATTGATTCAATTGGAAAGTTGACACCGATTTCCATGGGATATGAATTGGACCTGCTCGTTCTTATCCAGCAGAAGTCCACTCTTGTAAACACATTTCTTCATGCAGATAAGACTTGGTGCATACACAAATTCCAGCTATGTTGGAAGGGGTATTTCTTACATCACTGCTGCTTGGGGAGGCTTTTCAATGAAGTTCATCAGAGCAACGATCACTCCTCATTTTGTCCTAACAGGTGGCAGCCTATGGCCCTCCAGATCTTGTTGGACTTCCACCACCCCGGTCTTAGCCACTTGACCAATGGTCGGGGATGATGGAATCCTGCACCATCTGGAGGGCTCCTGACCCCCGGTGTAACAGGTGGCAGTGCAGTAACTGGACCCACTTGGAAATTTCTTGCAATGTTGATCTGCTATTGGAGAATGGAGAGAGAAGAATTGCACATGGGCTCCAGGAAGCCCCCATTGCGCAATGTACCTCTCGGGGTTGTCAGGGCTGTTTCTGTCCAGCTCATATTCTTTCTGTGAGAATGCAAACACAGGAGCAAATAAATAGTCATTTTCATTGCTTGCAGGTCTCTGGTGTCAGGTTTTGGGAAGACCTTAATAAAAAAACACCCTGAAAGTATTTTTTAATATCTTTCATCCCTTTTTGACTGCCTATACTGTATGTGAAAGTATTATGGTGGTATTTTGATTTTGCTGTAAAGTGATATAGGTCATTTTAAGTTTGATGAATCTTCAAGTCATTGTGTCACATGCAAGTCCCAGTATCCAACAGGATACCTTTTAAATAAACGACTGATGCAATGATGCATCAGGGTTTCTTAATAATTGTGTGCATTGATAGTTTTAGCTATCTATCTATAGAAGCATACAGGTAGGCCTCATGGGCTCTTTTGCTAGTGGATATATAAAAATGGTTAAAATTATTTTCACAAACAATACATAGCTCAATACCTCCCAGTAGCGAGAAGTGTCTGAACATGGGGCATTTTCAGAGTGGGGAAGGGGAGTTGTAGTAGCAGTCAGAGACATAATAAGACTAGCTACATATTCATGGGATTTCCCCCTTCACAAGTTTCTTACTATTTTATTTTTATTAGGACGCAGGTGGCAATGTGGTCTAAACCACTGAGCCTCTTGGGCTTGCCGATCAGAAGGTCAGCGGTTCAAATCCCCGCGACAGAGTGAGCTCCCATTGCTCAGTCCCAACTCCTGCCAACCTAGCAGTTCAAAAGCACGCCAAAAAAGTGCAAGTAGATAAATAGGTATCGCCCTGGTGGGAAGGTAAACAGTGTTTCCGTGTGCTGCTCTGGTTTCGCTAGAAGTGGCTTAGTCCTGCTGGCCACATGACCCCCCCCCCCCAAAAAAAAACACTGTCTGCGGACAAACGCCGGCTCCCTTGGCATGTAAAGTGAGATGAGCGCTGTAACCCCAGAGTCGTCTGTGACTGAACTTAACTGTCAGGGGTCCTTTACCTTTACCTTTACCTTTACACTGCAACTGTGTATTCTAAATTTAGGGAATATAAGCTGCATTTACTATTATTTAACAAAACTCAAAAGTCTTGCAACCTGATATTGTGAGATGCTACATTGATAAATGCCTCACAGGATCAAGTGCTGGGATTCCAGTAATGGTGGGAAGCAGGAGCCCTTTATGACCAAGAGTGGTCAAGTTTGGAATTTTGAGAATGTGCTGTGGATGCCAGTCACAAAATGGCGGCTATGGGGCATGGCATAATGGCTGCCAAATCGAAAAGAACAGGAAAAGGAGCAGGACCACAAAATGGTAGGTGAATGCCCTTCTCAACTGGGGAAAAGGTACCTATCTCAGCCATCACTACACTTGCTCCTAGAGATAAGCTTTTCACACCTTCCTTTTGTTTGGAACCAATGGGAGGGTGAATATCAAATCCTGGCATCCAGTTAAAGTATATAAGTGGAGGGAACTCAATGTGGGAGATTCCGAGCCAGTGCAAACAGCAACTGTACAGGAAGATTAAGGATTTTTGAAGGGGTATTTACTAAGACCTTTCATAGGAAAATGATGGTCATACTGGTGATGACCCTTGGAGAATGACTCTCCCATATGGCAGTCTTTGGACCAAAACTCAGTCCTAGTGCAACACAACAGCTATCATTTCAGCTGCTTGCTTCAGATTCCCACCCACCCACCCCACCCCATTCCATTCCACACTGTGCCTGTGTAGCCTTGTACCCTTACTGATAGCAGTAATAGGTATTAGTGGAGTTTAGCATCAAGTACAGAATAACTGTATAACTCTGCCCCACTTGCCAAATTTAGGATTCTGCTTCAGTTGCAGCATTCAAACCTCTGATTGAGCAGCTTCAGCTAATGCAGTACTTGACCGACAGTCCTGTAAAACCTTTCAGTTCTCAGTAAACAACCTTGCATAGAGATAATCTGTGGTTTGGTGGGGAATGTTTTGATTTTTAAAACTTAGTGTACTGTATGAATTTTACAGGCCATATTCTGATAATTTAGTGACAGTAACTGAAACAAATTAAAAAAACCTCCACCAAGTGTTGTGGGTAAACAGACGGGAATGCATAAACACTGTGGCTTGTGTTAAAGAGGGCCACAGATTTACATAATCTTTAAGCAGCATCTTGGGTAACAAACTCTTAATTCCAAGAGCAGCATAAAATCCAATTTTGTGCTTACAAAAGAGGTGAGAACCCTTGCCTGATGGGAAAGCTCCTGGGGCATAGGGCATATTGGCATCAACCAGCAAGTTTGATAATCTGCCATTCTGGAGATGAAAAGTCAGGCTGATAGTCTCAACAGCCTTATGCAAATTAATTTTGCCTAGTCTTGCTGAAAAACAAGCAAATGAAAAGTCCTGCTGAGGTTTCCAGCTTCATCTCAATAACATAGTAGTTCAAAAGTATAAATACCATAGCTTCAGCGCTGAACTGTCCATGGTCACTGTGGCATGAAGATCTGATCAGTCATCATGATGACCGGGGGGGGGGGTATTGCCAGCATGTAAAGGTTGTGCGCTCATCTCGCATTATTGGCCGAGGGAGCCAGCATACAACTTCCAGGTCATGTGGCCAGCATGACAAAGCCGCTTCTGGCGAACCAGAGCAGCACACGGAAACGCCGTTTACCTTCCCACTGTAGCGGTTCCTATTTATCTGCTTGCACTTTGATGTGCTTTCGAACTGCTAGGTTGGCAGGAGCTGGGACCGAGCAACGGGAGCTCACCCCGTCACAAGGATTCGAACCGCCGACCTTCTGATCAGCAAGCCCTAGGCTCTGTGGTTTAACCCACAGCGCCACCTGCGTCCCTCATACCTATACTATGTCTTAAAGTCACATCAAGAGAGAAAATATAAAGTGGCATGCTGGGTAAGTGAAATGAATGTTTTCTTGAAGCTCTCTCCCCCTCCCATCATGAGGCTTCTATGCATGAACTGGCTACTTGGCTTTGCCCCATTTCAAATTTATTTAGCACTTTTGCTAAGGGCTCACACAATGATAATCTCAAGAATGCTTACTGTAAACTAAACCATTGTTATTACCCAGAGATCATTGGTTGGGAACTGAAGATGGTCTGCTTAAGCTCAACCCACTGATTTCCTGCAAACTACTGGTTTTGTGGGTGAGCTCACGTTCCCTATTAACCTCCATGCTCTTTATTGTACCTGCCTGCACAGTCCCTTGGTACATTGCCATTCAGTACTTGTTCAGAGACCCAACATCAGAAAGTCACATTGCTCTGCTGGTTGGTGACCTTGGTTTTGGTGAACTGCTATACTATGGTTTCGTGTTATGTGAGAAGTGGATATAGGGGGGTGCGAGTGGTGTGGTCATGCTGGGCGCATAGCCGAGGAGGATGCCTTCTCAAAGCCCAGAAAGCGCTTGTCCAAAGCAAGCTTTGGGGAGGAGATAGGAGGGCTCTAGGAATTTGCCAGAGCCTCGCACCTCCTTCCCAAAGCCCAGCTTAAACTGGCACCTTGAGGGCTGGGGGTAGGGTGTGAAACGGACAGCGGAGCCAGACCAGAGTCTGGTGATGCAGTCCCTCAGAATTCCACCAGAGGGCTGGAGCCTCTCTCTGGTTGGCTACCAAGACAGCTAGCCAGAGGGGGGCGGAGCAGCACTTTGGGAAGGAGAATAAAAGGAGCCGTTTCTGGGGGAGTGTTTGGCTAGGGCTTAATTTGAGATGGGAGATGGGCATTAGGATAGCGTATGTCTGAGACAGTTGGTTCAAATTTGAGTTTAACATTCACTCTGAGGAGAATATAGCTAGAGGAAGGAGCCTCATAGCTTAGAAGTAAGACCATATTAAGTGTCTTGGGAGAGTTCACAGACAGGAGTCCACTGGAGAGTTGAGTTTGAGCCAGGAGAAGTAGAAGCTGTGTGGATAACAGAATCCCAAGCCAGTTAAAAGGGGTGTGGTGACCTCGAGGGCCAGTTATACTATTTGGAAATGCCTCAGGAGTGGGATTGTTAAGAGGCTGGGTAACTGTCAAAAAGCGCCCCTCGCTCATGAACCACATATTAAGCTGTGCTGTGTAAAGGAACAAGAGTGAAGTAACAGAAACCATGTTAAGCCTTTTACTGCCTATTCTAGAAACCCACATTTGCATTGTAATGTTTATGCTCAGTGCTTACCAGATTCTCCTTTCAGTTGTTTGCTGGTGCTGGCCTAGAGAGATTTTACATGATTTGGGGAACAATGGAAGTTAATTTGTAATTGATTGCCTTTTGGAGCTATTGCCCTGGGAAAAGTCAGTTTTCTGTAGTTTTCACATGTTTAGGGTAATGTAAATCTATAAAATTGTGCTACAAAGTAGAAAGGAAGGAAGGAAAAGAAGTTCTAATTCTAGTATTAAAAAAACCATTTTTGCCCATACCATACTAAGAGCCATTCTGTTTCTTTTCTTTCTTTTTTAATGAGACTGTCCACATTTGTTGGTGAAAGCTAGAGTAATAGTTGCTTACCGTTCATAAATCAGAGACTGCCAGCAGCCAATGCTGAGCACCATTCTCCAATCTTGCACTCTTACAGTGAGATAAAATATGGAACTTTCAGCAATATAGAGCTTATTAATTCTAGTTTTGAAAACGTGATTTCCTATGAAAAGAATCTTTAATTTTAATTGCAGTTTAAATATAATGGTAGTGCTCATCTTGATTAGACAATCAGCCAAGGCAGAGGTCTCTTTTTTTATGTATTAAGAATTGAAAGTATATAGTACTGATTTGGGGCAAGTGGGTGGGTGGTCTGATACATGTGCCTAAAACCAGAAGTATCATTTTGCACTCTTTCTCCCTTCTTAATACAGTGCCATTTAGAGAGGCTCCTACCTACTCAAACAGAAGACGGAGGCCCCAGAGCACCTTGACAGCACCTCGGGTCTTGCTTCGGTCCAATAGTGATAACAATCTGAACGTCAACATTCCTGATTGGTCAGCCTCTTCCTTAGCTTCTTCACACCGTAGCCTTTCGCCTAACCTACTCCAACAGATGCAGAATAATCCTAATGGAACTGTGAAAACTGTTGGGAGCTACACGCCATCTTCTCGAAGCCGCTCACCATCATTAAATAGGTTAGGAGGAGAAGATGCAAAGCGGCAGCAACACCGGCACATTAGGTGACTTTTAAGTATTCTGTTTTTTAAATGTTGACTTTGTGATTTTTTTTAAAATTAAAAATAGCACAGTTGGTTGTCTCCTGCTCTCCCTCACCCCCTGCTCTTCCTTGTCCTTGGTCCCGTCTTTCTCCCTAACACAATCCATCACCCCATGGAAAGGAAAAAAGAGGAAAAGAAATTTTACTGTGGTGGTTAGCAGAGACCCTGCAGCATGGTGGGGGAGATGGAACAAGGTGGTGTCAGATGTTTGCTGACAACTCGTTTCTCATGGACATTTTGCCAGGTGCTTTCAAACTTCTGTACTTTTGTCTTTTTATTTTATGAGCAAGATTATTTGGGCAGCATCCATGTGACAAGAGATGCACGGCTTCTTTGTGCTTTCTTTTTCTTACTAAGAACTGCTGCTTATTCTTTTGCAGTCTGGTCCTGCATGTAGTCATCCAATGCATAGATTCATTTTATTAGATGCAGCAGCAGTTGATTTCCAGTTTTGTAAAATTTCCTTTCTGGCCACTATGGTGGCTCTTAAAAATAAGATTTGCTGCTTTGGTACCATTTCCCTAAGCCTGGGCATGTACCAATTGTGCTGCATGTAGCTCCTTAAACATGTGGTTTACTCAATATCCTGTGGATTCTCCCCTCAGCTCACCTTACTTTTGTTTTCTGGAAAATGGTAGAAAAACGTTGAGTATCTTCAGGGTATTTCAAAGAAGCCTGCTGGCCTGCTGCTGAATAAAGAAAAGAACACTCAAAACTTGAAAAGGCAGAGGGAGGGCTCCCTTGAGATAATAGAGTCTTTTGAGCCCCAACTATACTGGATGCTCAGAAGTGTCATTTCCTGCCAAGGAGCAAGGGATTTGTAGTTTTCTCCACCTCTCAGATTGAATCCAGTTTAAAGGAGAGGCCAGAAATGCCTTGTTTCTAGTAAGCTCTCTCTGATGCTGATTACGCCCGAATGCTGATTGAAATCAAACTATGCAGGAGCAAAGGAGCAGCTCAAGCCACACCGCAAAGGGAAATTATTCACCTGATGTTATGGTGACTTAAACAGACTGACAGGTGGGCAGCCTCACATATCTGTCAGAGAGCGCGGGGAGAGGGGTGGGCAGTGCCGGAGAAAGCCTCTACAGCACCCACAGGGGTGGGGTAAACCGACCAGCGGCGTACGCACAGCACCCATACAGACGGCACTCAAGCAGCTCCCATAGAGACGGTGCCCGCATGGTGCCCACACCGATGGCATGTGAGCGCCATTGGTGCCCTACAGCTGGGGGGAGGCAGCAGGCCATTTTGTGACCTCCACAGGGTCGCACCCGAGGTGGACAGCACCCCCCGCATGCCCCTGGGGTGGGGACATTAGGATCTGGCCCATTGGCTGGATCCAGTTCCCCACATTTGCTCTAGGGCCTGGAAATGTCCCCAGCTGTTGCCATTATGATAGTTCCCTCTGCTGGTGGTGAGTTTCTACACTTTGTTTGCTCTTCTGTCTGAATCCAGAAAATACTGCCAAGGAACCGTAGGACCTGTAGATGAAAGACCAGCTGCAGCTCGAGATGGTGTAGGAAATGTGTAATGGAATGCTTGAGCTAAGTGAGACAGCTCTAGATAGCTAAGCAAGTGAGCTGGACCTTAAGAAGAAAATATCTCATTTTGCGGACAAGGCAATCAAGAGGATGGTTAGGGGTTCAGTTGCAGGCACTTATATTTATTCATTTAATTAATTAATAATTTAATTTCATAAAATTGACATACCACTCAAAGTGGTTTACAAAAAGAATGGAACAATAAATTAATCAGAAAACAAAAAAACCCAGTATTTTAAAACATCCCAAAATAATTAAAATCTACAATAAGTTAAAAAACAGATTAAAGCACATGTCATTGTTTTACATATCTGGGTAGACTTGTCTAAACAAATAAGTTTTTAGCAGTCACTGAAAAGAGCACAGTGAAGGTTCCTGCCTTAATAGGGCACTGTTTACCCACTGTTTTCCTTGGGAAGAGTCCCAAGGAAACAGAGGAACTTTATATTGTCACTGCCAGTTCTTCCTCTTCCTGGTCATCTGCTGGATCATTGTCTGCAGCTGGCTCTTCTCTCTCCTGCCATGAAGACCCTGGCAGTAGAACATTATGACAGCCGGACAGATTATCCTACAGTGACTCTGAGGCCTCCACTTTGTTCACTGCCATCTTTGCTCTTGGAGGCAAAGATATTTCAAAATCTGGATCCATATAGAGAAATAGAACTAGGTTTACCTCAATGTTTGCTTCATGATTATGGGTTTGCAGCCCATAATCAGAGGCTGTCTGGATCCCCAGGCCACAGTAAACCTATCCCCACTTCTCCTTACATGCTTGTGTCATGGAGCTAATGAATAGCTTCTTAGGATGTGGCATACCAGGTGTTGTACTAGCATATCACCATGAAGCATTTTTCTGGTATGTCACCCTAAAAGAGGGCACGTGTTGCGGTGAGACCTGGAGATTGACCTCCTGGTTGTGGGTGGGTCTATTGGATACCCGTAACACCCGATTGGTAGGTCCCTTCTTGCTGGGTTTAATCTGGACAATGGGGTGCAGTCTAAACGGATCAAGGGACCTATATATACCTATGCACATGACCCAGAGCTTCCTCTTTCAGCTCGTGCATCAGAACACCCGCCCACCTCTCCCTACTTTTAGGGTATTTTGCAATTGACCTCGCTATGCCATCGTGCGTCTGTCGTTGGGACAGGGGCATGGCAGGAATTTTCCCCACTTGGCTGATTGGCTGTTGCCATTTGGGTTTCACCTGCCGCGTAGCAAATCGTCACAACTTGTAAGGTTGCAGATAGGCACTGGTTCAGGTGATAGGGATGGGAGAACCGTCTCACCATCCCTATGTGAAGGATATTCCATTAAAGGAATCCAGGGACTCAACTTGGTTTGGTCAACCCCTGAGAGAGGGGGTTGTGCCTGTGCCTGAGTCCAGGGAAACATCTGGGGGGTGAACAGAGTCTGTTCCTGGGCTTTCACCTATCTCAGGTGTTCATCCTTGGCTGACCTATGATAGAGCTCTGGGTCAGCACTACCTGCAACGGTGTAGGGAGCTAGTCGAACCAGAGCCTATGCAACCACTCACTTTTATGTAATCAATAAAGTTGTGGCCTAAATTCTGCAAAAAACCTAAACTAAAATTTGAGTCAAATGTGTATTTATTTAGCCGGGAAGTCTCTGGGTCAGAACACACTACTGTGTGTATGTTTGCATAGATTTGACATTCAAGATACTGTAATTATTTCTACCTAAATGCTAAGTCGTAAACACAGATAGTGTATACGTTCTGCAATGAAAGGAGGATAATTTTTCATTATGTTCCAGTCTCTATCATATATGAATCCATTTGAAGAGAACACATGCCACTGGGATCTGGCTTCAGAACTACATCCTTGTAAATTTGCCAAGAGCGACTGTTAAGTTGACAGCTGCTTGAGCAGGAACTATATCATGTGGCTAATTCTCTCAACAGTATGCCCCCCCCCCCCCCGCTTAACTGCAGGGATAATATCCAGGATCCCATTTTGAATTCACTGTCCAATTAATCCTAAATGTATCACCACTGTGCTCTGCTCTAATCAATTATTTCAGTCCAGTCGTTCTATTGCAAGTACATTTTCCATTTCACTCTGGCCCCCAAGAGTTCCAATATTGTTTCGCTCTGCATTTATACCTCGCCTTTCAATACTCTTTGAATCTTTGGTTGTCGGTTTTCATTGTAATCTGTGAAAGTTCGCATATCTTCCAGGAACACTCCTTTACATAAGCACAAATTTACTTATGCAAAATATTCATTGGTTGAATGTTGTGCTTAGGCACCTTACATCTTTCAATGGGAATTCTCTGTGAGTTGCATATTGAATTCATGCAAACACTTTAAACATTGCATCCTGTGTCAAGTATAATTACAGCAAATAAACAGTGATAATTTATCAGGATGATGGGCCCAAACGTTGCTCTAAATTTGTTCTGTCTCTAGATGCATTATATAATGACTACACATAAATGCCAGTTGTTAGGCAATGTAATTAGAATATTCCAAATACTGATACCTGCTGCTTCCCAGTATGTAATTGAAGCCAGGCACTAGGAAAGTGTGTACTGGAACCCACATTTTTAATTAATATTTAAAAAAAGAAACAAAGCATAATCTAGGAAGTTAGATTACCCGATATAATATTGCTCTGGCAATTACAATAAGTAAAATTTGATAGAAATGTTAAATTCAGTAGTGTTTAAAAATGTACAGTGTGTATACTTGCCTAATGTTATGATTGAGTGGATAAGGGTGCTTAGGGGGCCTTTCACTTTCACTGACAATTGTTCCACATCTGTAGGCACATATCTGGAATTGCATGGAAGTTAACAGAAATTGTCAGGCAATGAGCACAAAAACAGCTAATGGGGAATGTGTTAAGCACCCCCAGCCTGTTCCTTCTCCATTCAAAGGCCACAAGTTTCATGTACTGTACTTATACAGTCACTTTGAAGCCTGGAAGCAGTTAACTATAGCTTCCTGTTATATCTGAAATGAGAAACTCATGTACTCCACACAGTGGTACCTTGGTTCTTGAACTTAATCCGTTCCGGGAGTCCATTCGACTCCCAAAACCATTCAAAAACCAAGGCGCAATTTCTGATTGGCTCCAGGAGCTTCCTGCACTCACTTGGCTTCCCAAAAACGTTTGCAGACTGGAACACTTACTTCCGGGTTTGCGCTGTTCGGGAGCTGATTTGTTCGAGAGCCAAGCCGTTCGAGTACCAAGGTACTACTGTACATTTAAAGCACCTCCCACAATGAATCCCGAAAAAGTAGTTCGGAAATTGTAGTGCTGACAATTGTAGCTCACCCTTCACTCTTCTGAGAAAAACCCCACCCCACCACCCTCCCACTATATTTAAGGGTCTGGTGACTTCTGTTTCGGTGTATCTGAAGAAGTGTGCATGCACACGAAAGCTTATACCCAGAACACACTTAGTTGGTCTCTAAGATGCTACTGGACATTTTTAATTTTATTTATTTATTTCGACTGCGTCAGATCAACACGGCTACCTACTTGAATTGTAGCTCCGTGAGGGCTAAACTACAGTCACTGCTTTTTGTGGGGTGTGTGTGTGTGTGTGTGCTTTCAGTGTGTGGGTTTGTTTGGAAGTTTATTGATTTGGACATAATACAAATATGTGGTTAACTGTGGCTCCCTGGTTTGTTTTGCTGCTCATGCAAATGGATAACTGTTGCATGAAACTTATTTATATCTCTGCTTATTAAGTCAAGATTTGATCATCCTAGTGTAACTTCCCAAAGTGCTTTTATTTTTTAAAAAGAAATGGCAGGGCTTCATTATACACCATTGCTTGTAATATGTAACTTGCCCTTACAATTTCCCTAAATCAGTAAAAACAGTTGAACTTCTTCCCAGTTAAATATATTTAGGATTCATGTATGCATTTAAAGCCTCCCCCACCCCCACAGCATAGAGTTGAATTATAAAAGTCACTATAGCCAATAATGTAGCTGGCACAAATAAAATTTCAAGATGAATGAATGTTAATGTTAGTCTGCATATTCAGTTTTGCCTTTCTTCTATAATTTCTTCTATAACGTTGCCTCCTACTGTATTTCTGGTGCAGGCTTAACCATTAAGCACTACACCTCTCTCTTGCTCTGTCTCATTTTGTTTAACCAGTGGATTGGAAAACCGGAGTCAGTTATTGCCTTTTTTTGTGTCCACAGTGAAAACAATTATTATAATTAACTGACCTTTTCCACATAGAAATGTATTTGAAGGTTACCTTGAGCGCCTTAGAGAATAGCCGGGAAATAAATGTAAAAAATAATTAAATAAAAGGTAAACTAACGCTGTTCACTTTGCTCTCTTTCCAGTGCCAGTTATAACCCCAGTGCCAACAAGGATACTATATCTGCCTTGGATTATCAGGGTCCAAAACGCAAACTTTACAGTGCTGTACCTGGAAGACTATTTATTGTCGTGAAGCCATATCAACCTCAAGGAGAAGGGGAGATTCATTTGCACAAAGGGGACAGGGTGAAAGGTCAGTCTGTTCCCTTTAAATCTTCCTGAATGATCAGATCAGCTTTCCTCTTTAGTTGAAGTCAGGAGACGAACGTACAGATTTGTTGATGGAGTCCCAGTTCTAAATGACAAATATCCAGTCCCAGTTTAGGCCATGCACACTTCGATAACTGGTTTTATACTCCCTACACATATTTGAACTGGCACCCAGCAGACTATTAAGCATGTTTCAGCCATGCCAAGTTGAGGGCCGTGCAGCAATTGGCTGGATCTAAAACACTCTAAATGGGTGGCGCTGTGGGTTAAATTACAGAGCCTAGGGCTTGCTGATCAGAAGGTCGGCAGTTCGAATCCCTGCAACGGGGTGAGCTCCTGTTGCTTGGTCCCTGCTCCTGCCAACCTAGCAGTTCGAAAGCACACCAAAAACGTGCAAGTAGATAAATAGGTATCGCTCTGGTGGGAAGGTAAATGGCATTTCCGTGTGCTGCTCTGGTTCACCAGAAAGCGGCTTAGTCATGCTGGCCACATGACCTGGAAGCTGTACGCCGGCTCCCTCAGTCAATAAAGTGAGGTGAGTGCCGCAATCCCAGAGTCGTTCGCGACTGGACCTAACGGTCAGGGGTCCCTTTAAAACACTCTAAAGCATGCCTTCAGTTAAATAATGTATAGGCAATTGCAAATGTGTAATGTTTGTAATTTATGCACAAAGAGGCAGTTTAAAATAAAGGGGGGAGCACCTCAGTAACATATTTGAGGCTCTCATTGGGGAGAGTGACTTTCCCCATATGGGTGTCTGCAGAGGAATTTAGTGAAAATCCTGTGGTAAGACAAAGTTTGGTTTAGTATGTTGTCCAAACTCTGAGTTGTGGCTAAGATCTAACCTCAGCCAAGGTCCCCCCCCAACCCCCCCCCCACCAATATAGCTGTAAAAAAAGACCAAGGGAGAAAAGCAGTGCAGCTTTGAGCTCCACTCTGAAAGCTTGCCATGCTCTCACAGACACGCTAAGCCAAAGTTTTGATCAGCATGTCGTGCTATCCAGGCCATTGTAAAGACTTGAAGGATGGCCAGCTAATCTTAATCTCTAATAATCACAGAAGAGGCAGAAGGAAAAGACCTGTATTAATAGAAGGAAGCTTGATTAAAGCTGCTTGTAAACAGATTGAACTAATAGGTTCTAGCCAAACGTAGAGAGTTTCTGAATCTATAATGGGACACACAACATGGCAGCGAAAACGTGTGGCTGTTAAGATCCACATTTCAAAGTCTGTATGAAAAAGTATGTGTTGAGTTACTTGGGAGTCACAGGATATCTTGGATGCTCAGGAACAAGCTGGACAGAACAAGCTGAATTCAGCAGTACTTCAGAAACATTCTTATAATGCTAAAAGAACAGGAAAATGCAGGAAAAGCAACTACTGCTCCTAAGGAATCAAAAGCAACTGCTCTGCCTCTTCCAGTTACATAGGGATTCCCCTCTGCAATTGCATCTCCTAATTGAGTGTATTTTCAGGAAGTGCAGAGGAGGCTGCAGAGAGAGGCAAGTGATGAGAATGTCCCTTTCTCATCTAAGTAAAGGAATCATCACCATGGGTTTGTGTGCTAGTATCGATGTGGTTTGATTCTGTGCATGGTTTGTCTGATTCTGATATACTATTGCGGCAGAGTTGAGGGACAGCTGAGGCTTCTTTGCTCGCCTCTGAGTTCAGGGAGTAAATTCCTACTAAACTACCTGTGGAATTGCTGTAGTGCTATGTTGGCATCGTAGCTGGAAGCAGTATTTGGGGCGAGTATAGGATTTGGTGTAATGCCGTTCCCCTCCCTCCTCTGACCCTATACTATTCCCTGTCATTGCCCTCCCCCATTTTGGCAGCAGCCGAGAAATTGGGAAATTTCTCTCATCACTACTAGGATAGATCCCTGATATTTGGCCACTTTTATCTTCCTTGGTCAAGATGTGTCTGGAGGATATGATGGAGAAAACCTAACAGCTGGTTTATCATGACCAAAGGATTAGGGAACTCATAAAAATAAAAAGGAG
This sequence comes from Zootoca vivipara, assembly GCF_965207765.1. Classification (NCBI taxonomy): domain Eukaryota; kingdom Metazoa; phylum Chordata; class Lepidosauria; order Squamata; family Lacertidae; genus Zootoca; species Zootoca vivipara. The sequence goes on along the minus strand of NC_142582.1, from coordinate 78,137,419 downwards.
AACTTTCAATTAGTGCTTCACTATTATAAAGTTTTATCAGAAACCCCATTAAATAGCATAAAGTGTATCTTTCATAAACATTTTTGAATAATTTGGTGGTGATTTTTCTTCATGACCAGAGTAGCTAAGGGATGCATAAACTGATATAATCAAATGATATGTGGTATACCAGTTATTAAATGAAAGCTGAAAGGGGGTCAAGTTCAGGTAGATTTAATAATACATGTGAATTATTGTATTAATAGAGTATCATGTAATGTAGTTAAAAATAACGCTTAGTTTTGTCCATTAGTCATGCACACTGACATCATTTTGTGTCTACCACTCTTGATATTAAGAAAACCACAGCTAACTTTTAAAAATAAACGTGATATTTTGTTTTGGTCTCCCCCTCCCCCCCAAAAGCAACATTCATGATCAAGGCTCAAAAAGTTCTAATTGGTCTATTTATTTCAACCACTGCAGTATCTTACCTTCAGTGGGGATTTTTAAACCACATAACACTGATTACCTTACAAATTAGAACTATCAAATGGTAGTTTGCAAGACAACTCTGAGGTATGCATAGTAAGCAGCTAGAATGTTTTGTCAGGTGTTCCCATAAAATATTATTATATATTTTCTGGTCTGCTATCTTAGATACCCCTCATATAATAAGGTGAGTTCAAATATACAGCAATATTTTAACTGCTTAAAAGTTAGTTGTAGATAACTGGATGGCCTGCTGGTCACCTGTATCTTCTAATGACTCATCCAATTTCACTTGACCCATATTTTGATCTTATATTATACCAATTAAGTCCTCCAGGTCTTGAGAGCTTTTCTGGTTGTTCCAATCTTACCTGCTGAATTGAAGCTCTTTGGATTCAGATTTGATTTTTGCTAGGCACAGCCACAGAACGAGAAAACCTCTTGGCCCTGGGGGAATTAATTGATACATAATACTGTACCAGGTCAAGCAAAAGTGTGGATGGACCCCAACTACTTGGTTATAAACATTGTTACCAAGTGGATTTAGTAATGTCAGTGAATTTTGGAATCAGCTTCATAAACCAGTTTATTTACATTTGAAATCAAACACTTTTTGAATTTTGGCTCAATCTGTTCCAAACTTTTTCCATCTTCTTCCTTTCTACCAAAACTCGCTTTCTATGGTAGCAACCAGCTTTAAAGCTGCAACTATATATCTCCTGGTTATTTGAATACAACTCCATTCACCATGCATCTGAAAAATGAGAACATAATTAGGATTGTCATGTATGTAAATGTTAAAAATTATAATGGGACTCTGCTCTAAAAATTCCATAAAGTGAGTGTTTCTTAACTGTTAATGGGATTTATTTAAGTGAATCAGAAATCTTACTCTTAAAATACCATATTGGCCTGAATATAAGCCTCACTTTTTTCCAAATTCCGACCATGAAAAGTTAAAGGGCCTTCTGGCTGTTCCCTCACTGTGAGAAGTGAGGTTACAGGGAACCAGACAGAGGGCCTTCTCAGTAGTAACACCTGCCCTGTGGAATGCCCTCCCAGCAGATGTCAAGGCAATAAACAACTATTTTACATTTAGAAGACAACTGAAGGCAGCCCTGTTTAGGGAAGTTTTTAATGTTTGATGCTGTACTGTTTTTAATATTTGGTTGGAAGCTGCCCAGAGTGGCTGGGGAAACCCAGCCAGATGGGCGGGGTATAAATAATATATTATTATTGTTATTATTATTATTATTATTATTATTATTATTATTATTATTATTATTATTAAGTGTGGCTTAAATTTGCGACCTTACAAAAACTGGCTTTTACAATATTGCTGCTGAAACAGACATACAGTAAAACGGAACGGGTGTGAGTGCCTGCAGAGTTTTAAGGGAGCGGCTTATATTCAGGTATTGTCTTTTTTCTTCTTCTTGAATTTTAAAGGTGCAGCTTACATTCGGGCCAATATGGTATGTAGAAAAGATAGGTAGATAAGACAGAAGCCTCTTCACACTTTCAAGTTATGAATGTTGATCACAAGGATGGTCCATGTGATTAAGTGAAAGCAGGAGTGCATTACTGCCCCTGCCCCTAATTTTATGATTTGATTATTTGATTTCTTAATTAAATATCTTAAAATATATTAGCATATTAAAAAATATCTAAGCGGTGTACAAAAATACTGAAGCAACAACAGACAACTTAAACAAAATATTACAAAAATACACAGTTATGGGGTCCAAAGAAAGTCTAAGCTCACCTACAAAAGGTCTCACAATGAGAAGTGATCCTGGAAATAGCAGACACCATCCTAGTCTCTCTAGACTTGCTTAAAATGGATGGTCATAGCTGCCAAGTTATCCCTTATTTTAAGGGATTTTTCCTTATGCTGAATAGGCTTCCTCGCGAGAAAAGGGAAAACTTGGCAGCTATGTGGATGGTACTTCTTCAGGTTGTCCACAACTGTGTCCCATTCAACTGCATTCCCCATACCAAGTTGCAGGTAGATAAGGATTGTTGAGTTTTCCAGGGGGTTTTCCAGCTCTTTTTTCACCCTCTGTCCTGTCCTCTTCCTCCAGCTGCTTTTATGTGACTTCCCAGGGCCTGTTCCTAAACTCCCTGTATTCATTATAGGAATTTGTCAAGGGAGAGTCTAGATGTGTAGACTTCTCCATGCATAGGCTTCCATATGAGCTGGAACCTTGCATGATTGGGGTTAAAGCAGAGAGGTCTGTCCATATGGGTTTCCCTATGCAGATGTCCACAGGCAACATGTGGATATTGGGATGGGCTCAGGGAAGTCCCAGAACATTGAGACCAGGGCCAGCAGCCTTACACTTATGATCTAAGTAGACATGACAGCAGAAACCATGATGGAATCTCCCTTCTCTTTTAATTTATAGCAGCTCTCTGCCTGTGTGTACATGCATGCAAGAGAGATTCAGATCAGGACTACAGTGCAGAGGCAGAACCATTTTGCCAAGTGCTGTTTTCCTGATGACAATTACCTCCACCCCCCAAAGCTGTTATTTTCCTTGTTAAGAGACACTTACATGCTGCGTGTTGCAGGGAACTGACTTGAGAACATTTCGTAGCTTTAGAAGAGCTTGTCTTAATTCATATTAAAAAAAAACTCCTTAGCAATGGCAAGGTTTTTTTCTACACCTTTTTGCATCTTTCAGTTTCACAGTTCTTGACAAGTCATAGGATCAATTTCCAACTTAACACCTATGCACACTTGAGCTTTAGTCTTTTAAAAGGCGATGTACTCCGCTTTGCCATTTTCCACTGTGAGAATCAGCAAAATGTTTTAAAACACATTATAGCTGTTTATACAAGTTCATCAGCCGGAAGCTTACATTCGCACAAACATAGGGGGTGGAATGCCGTTTCTGAGCTATTTGGGGGGGGGATTGGCAAAAGCTGGGCTGCCATATGTCCGGATTTTTCCGGACATTTGACTGATTTCTGCCCAGACCCTGCTGCTGTCTGCAGTATTCCATATATGTCTGGGAAATTCTGGGCGTATGGCAACCCTACATTAACTAATTAATGTCATACTAATTAAAAGTATTATTAAATCTGCAAGTAATGAAGCTTGCAGCCCTGTTTATGACATGCTCAAAATCCATAGATCACAATTCATATAGTATTGATAATACCTTTATTGTCAATAATAATAATAATAATAATAATTTATTTATACCCCACCCATCTGGCCGGGTTTCCCCAGCCACTCTGGGTGGCTTCCAACAGAAAAATGAAATAAAATAATCTATTAAACATTAAAAGCCTCCCTAAACAGGGCTGCCTTCAGATGTCCTCTAAAAATCTGGTAGCTGTTTTTCTCTTTGACGTCTGATGGGTGGGCGTTCTACAGGGCGGGCGCCACCACCGAGAAGGCCCTCTGCCTGGTTCCCTGCAACTTGGCTTCTCACAACGAGGGAACCGCCAGAAGGCATTAACTAATTTTCTGGATTTCATCTTCAGGATTCACTGAAGAGTTGGAATGTACTAGTTTTCCTTACCCAAATGTTATGTTCTAAATATAGCAGAATACTGAGTACCGTTCATTTTGGGGAAATGCTTAGGCTATGAGGTTCTGCACCACTTTAGAGTTCTTTCCACGTTACCTGCTAACAGTTGCCCTGTTTGCTGGTTCTTAATCAGATGTGGTTTTCTTTTGTTCATTCTGAATTGTATAAATTTTTATGACTGTTAATCATGTTCTGTTAAGTTTTTATTCCAATATAGACAGTGGAAATCATAGGTTCAATTGAATGTGGCCTACTCCATTGTTAAATGGGACTTTGCATTTAAGCTTGTAAGTTACCGTTTAAGCTTGTGTATAAAATAAACTTATGCAGAAGTCTAATGGCGTTTTCCTATTTTATGCCTAGTTTTGAGCATTGGCGAGGGTGGATTCTGGGAAGGCACCACTCGAGGTCATGTCGGATGGTTTCCTGCAGAATGTGTTGAGGAAGTGCAGTGCAAACCAAATGAAAGCAAACCAGGTAAGATGGTGATATTCAATTGTAACCCATATCAAATGATATAAAAGACCTATTATTTTTCCATGTTCATTCCCCTCCCCCCCATAATTAATTGAAGATAAGAGTTTGTCTCAAACTGATTGCTTAGACCTCAGGGAAGGAGTAGCTATTTTTGAAAAGAAAGATACAGCTATAAATTTGGGTTGTGCCCCCCCCCATACTAGTGTGAAAACAACTTAAAGCTTTGGTTAAACATCTACAACAGAAGTAATAAAATGTATGATTTTTTCTGTAGTATAATATAATATGTACGGTATCTTTCGTTGGGTATTTTATACATTCGCTATGTAAAGGGTTCTTGCCAGGTAGATGTACCTTTTGTCCTATTGATTTAAATTGGAGAGAATTATATAACTCTTTAATTCCGTCACTTTGGCTGTATTGTGGCCAGTATAATGATGTTTGTTGGTGTAGTGAAAATGAGCCTTAAACCGAGTTTGGCATATTTACTTGCCTACAAATGACAGGGAATTTGGAATGCATCCTTGAATTTATAGAATTTTTGATGAGGAGTAAATGTTTTAATATTGTGTAAATGTTCTTTGCTGCTGTTTGTTTTTGCTTTTAGATTGTTGTTGTTTAAAATATAATGCCCTTTGCGCTCCAAATATGTCACAGGTACTCCGCAACTGGGATTGAGCTTACTCTACATTCATATTTCCCACATATTCTAAAAAATGGTATTTGGCTTTGACGCTTGTTCTAATGTTAAACAGAAGTAGGTGTTAGTGGATATAAGAATTAATATTTTTTTATTTTAAGAATCAAATTGAGACTTGGAATAAGTCCTACATGAGAAAGAATTATGAAAAATGCATCAGATGTGGATTAAAAGTAGCCTATGATTTAAGTAGGACGCGGGTGGCGCTGTGGGTTAAACCACTGAGCCTAGGGCTTGCTGATCAGAAGGTCGGCGGTTCAAATCCCCACGACGAGGTGAGCTCCCGTTGCTCGGTCCCAGCTCCTGCCAACCTAGCAGTTTGAAAGCACGTCAAAGTGCAAGTAGATAAATAGGTACCGCTCCAGCAGGAAGGTAAACGCCGTTTCCGTGTGCTGCTCTGGTTCGCCAGAAGCGGCTTAGTCATGCTGGCCACAAGACCCGGAAGCTGTCTGCGGACAAACGCCAGCTCCCTCGGCCAGTAAAGTGAGATGAGCGCTGCAACCCCAGAGTCGTTTGCAACTGGACTTAACTGTCTGGGGTCCTTTACCTTTTTATGATTTAAGTTAATCACATGGTTGTTGCTTGTTTTCTGCTTTGGAAGAAAATGCAAGGTCAGGTAATTGTTTTAAAGCAACCTGTCAGTATTACCTTGGACTAAATCTATTAATGAAACCTGGAAAATTAATTAGGAGGAACAGTGAAGGAACTAGTGATTAAATGCCACCTTCTGGGGCTATTAAAAGGATGTCAGCTGAGAAGTGTCAAAAACCTCCATAAATTATGAGAATTCACACTATGGTCTCTGCAGTGTATAAAAGCTTCTACATTGCTTGAATGCAGCCTGAGAGTTTCAGATAACATTACAGAATCCAGCATTTCTCTAGCACAATAGTTCATTATCTCACCTAGATCATTATTTAAATGGAGCCCAGACTCTTACCTTTAGAAAAATAATAAAATATTTCCTAGCTAAATGTGTGTAACTATCAAGTTACATATAAGGAGAAACATGGTGCAGTTCCAAGAGCTATGCGGATACAACACTGGTTTCTGAATGCCCAGATGCTTCCACAAACTGCTACTGGGATCCTCTAGAAAACTAGGTGTTGTAGAGAAGGGGTCCAGTCTAGTCTTATTCTGTACATCTATCTGAAGGGTTTTGGCTTTGGTATGAACTAATGTCCAGCCCCATTGAATCCCCGCATACAGGCTGAAGTATGGTGCAGGCCAGACGTGGGCTTGTCACAGTAGTGAGAATTACAAATGGAACCTGTTGGGGATATGGAAGTTCTTTTGAATTGCTACAAATGGTTCACGTCACCTGAGCAGAAACCTCCAAATTGCCATCTAAGCAAAATTAACAGCACTAAGGAATGTGAGCTAGTACTAGCAATGATAGGAACAGTTGTGAGATGTTTTCTTTAGCCACCTCTATTGTTTTTGAGGGAGAGGTACTACATTGCTTTGGTTCAGTAAATTATCCCTCCTTCCATCCTACAGAAATATTGTAGACTAACTTGTCATGCGCATACAGATGCTTTTTGTGTACAACCATTGCTTCAGCAGTAAATATCTTCCTTTGGGAGCAAGTAGTGCTGTGTCATATGTTTTAGAATAGGATGAAACTATCCATACTTACAGACTTGTGATAAACACCAGCCAAATAACATCTGTATGGTGCATAAGTAGACGCACTAAGGACCTGCATAAAACTTCTTTTGTTGTGGCTATATACAGTCACCTAACTACATATATATTTCCATGTGGCCATAATTAATGCTTATGATTCATGCAACACTGTGAGCTTTGAGAACACAGTTATCCTGGAGCCACAAATATGCCGCTTTGTTTAAGAGATTCAGCAACAAGCATGACAGATTTTCTTATACCTACCCCTCTGTACTCTTCACATCTGTAGACAATTATTTAAGTATGATTTCAAAGCTTCCATGTCAAAATCTGAACAGTCTTTACAGAGACTGACAACAGGGGAAAGAGATGAGGATATAGAGAAGCCAAAATCTTACCATAATTGTAGTGGTGTCTGATCTGAGGATGCACCATGCTGCAGCCCTACTGTGATTGCGTACAGAATTAAGAATTTGGGAGGGATCCTGAGGGTAATCTGGTCCAACCCCCTTCAGTGCAAGAATCTAAACTAAAGCATGGTATTGTTGTTTAGTCGTTTAGTTGTGTCCGACTCTTCGTGACCCCATGGACCAGAGCACGCCAGGCACTCCTGTCTTCCACTGCCTCCCGCAGTTTGGTCAAACTCATGTTCGTAGCTTCGAGAACACTGTCCAACCATCTCGTCTTCTGTCGTCCCCTTCTCCTAGTGCCCTCAATCTTTCCCAACATCAGGGTCTTTTCCAGGGAGTCTTCTCTTCATGGTATAGTGCAGCATGGTACAGTGGTAGTGGTTAATCATCCAAGGTGGATTGGGCTGTATAAACAGTCGTCATCATCATTTATTATTTCTACCCGCCCATCTGGCTGGGTTTCCCCAGCCACTCTGGGCAGCTCAGGGGTTACAGTTCTTAGTTAAATTGCTCTCTGTATTCAAAGAGCATCTCAAATGACTTATGCTTATATAGCATAATTGTAAAATAAATTACATCTACCTTAAAGAAAAAACACAGAAGTTAGAAATTCACTTTGTTTGGTCTGCAACTGAATCTTGTTAATTCATTGTACCTCGGGGCTCTGTTCCCAGTGGCAATCCTGCTGCACATGAAGGTAGTCCTCTACCCTGTCTTCATATTCCAGTGGTTTTGCCAAAGAAGGATAGGAATGGGTAAGAAAAAATTATCCCTTACCCTGGCAGACAGCGACTTCTCATTTTTTCCTTTCAGTTGAGTGCCCGAAGTCTAGATGGGAGATGCTAAACCCTACACTTGTGGCATAGACCTTCAAGAACCTTGTGCAGCTGAGGGAAATGCCATGTGGCACAGCACTGAAAAAGCAGGACCAGTAACTTCACTTTAGGGAAAGCATCTTGATGAACTTAGACTTAGAGTATCATCCTGAAGCTTTCCACACTAAGATGTTAAAGATAAATTTTGACAAGTGACTAAAGTTTAGCTGAGGATCAGATGACAAATCAAACCTGCCTTTGTTGGGATGATATACAGCCTCTTGCACTAAGACATGGTTAATTAAACCTGGGGGTTGTTGGGGGCTGCTGGGTAACAGAAACAATGCTGCACAAGAGTTGAATGCCTCTGATAGTGACACAATAAACCATTTTCCCTCTTGAACTCTTCAGAGTAGTGTGTAACAGCTATTCTACTGCAGTAGAGGAAAGTGTGCTCACTAGCTCCACGGGGGGGAAGGAATATAACAGTTGGGAGATGTCCATCTAGATCAGGAAAATGTACAGGGAGACAGAATTTAGCTCGCCTCCCCAAGCACCAATACCATGGGCAGGTTAGCAAACCTTTGCAGCTGCATTGTAGTAACTTACAAAAAAAAAAAAAAGCTGGGAGATCAAATCACTTCTCACATGCTGTAATACTTTGGTTCTTCTATATCAGTTAAGCAAAAATTTAAGAAGAAGAATGTTTAGAACCAAGCCAAAATATCTCAGAAGATTTCCCTCCCTCCGTGCCCTAGAAAAAGAGGGTCATTTATTCAAATACCAATTGTGACGGCCACCATTTTTGCCCCATGGCCTTGGGCCCAGGGCATGTTAGATCCAGGGCATTGCAGAGGATGCATATTAGTAGACAAACTGGCAATAGAAAATGTAGATCTGTATAGGATTTCAATCTAAGTCTCCTTATTGTCTTTAAGGCATTCAGGGGCACCAGGTGCTGTTCCCTGTTTAAGTGTCCTCTCCAATTTTCCAAAATGCTGTTACATTAGCATCCTGTGCATTACATAGCAGCTATTCCTACACTTAAAACAACAGAGTCCTTCTTAAATTTATTGTTTCACAGTATTTTGTAGCCATAGTCTGCTGCATCAAATGTTTAGCAGGAACAATTAGAAATGCATTATTTTCCCCCAACAGTTCAGTTTTGTAGATGATCACTAGGTGGCATTGTTTATGTACAAAACAGAAGCATGCCAATACTAGGTGGTTCCTCTTATAAGCATTCTTAGATTTTTCCATGTATACATAAAAAGCAGTGGTAACTGGTCTAAAATGTTTTAACAGAACTGAATTAGTCATTCTTTTTAAGTAAATGTTAGCAGCTGGGGGTAGAGAGAGACAATGCTGTAATAACTGAAGCTGCATCTATATGGAGCTATGAAAACTTGTGTGTTTCATATATATTTTTGTTCTCTAGTACAGAGTATCCTTAAGGTTTTAGAGACATATGGTTGTGGGGAAATATGGAACCAATAGCATAATTCTCGCTGAGTCAACTGTACCTCTTCAGGCTATAGGTGGGACCCACATACAAGAATGTTCCCTCTCAAAACAAAATTCACACAGCATCTGCCCTGGATTCCAGTGAGTTTCCAAGCTGTATTGAAAGTGGTTTTTTATTTCTAAAACTCTACAATGGACTAATGCAGTACCTGAATATTTTCAGTACTGTATTGGCCTTTTGCTTTGTTGAAATATGCAGTAGAAACATTGTAGCTGAGTACTCTTATTGTAAACATACATGTACTGTTTAATTCTGTATGGTGTTTAATTGTGTATGGGTTGGAGAACACAGAAGGAGAGAGGAGCACCTTGTTCCTTTGACTGATCTCTAGTAAGACCCAATCACTAAAAGTAAGAGAAATTTATACTTCTTTATGAACAAGGAAAGCGGGAGTTAGGGCTGGTGGGTGGGTGGATTTTGAAGATGGAGCTTTGAGCACAAGTCCCACCCAGCCTTATTAGCGCAAGTTCTTTACCTTTTTTGAGCTATACCTGGTATTCTTCTGTTTCAATTTTTGTGTATTTTCTGGTTGTTAAAAATACTTGAATAAACATTTTGAATCAGTGAAACATATTATTATAACTGATCATTTTTTAAAAAAACTTGGAAAATCTGCATTCAGCTGAATCAGTTTAGTTTGCCCTTTGCTACAGCAGGCTGTGGGAACATAAGTTTTTCTCTGTATTGTGTTGAGTAAATATAGTTTCATAAGAATAGCTGAACAGAATGTATGGATTTTTTTTGTTGGTGGTGGTTTTGCAGCATTGCATTTAATTTCATATAAGATTAATGTACCCAGGTGTTCAAACATTCAAGTAGGTTTTGGACTGATCAGGAGAGCTGTATCTTATTTATGGTTGCTTCCTTAGTGGTAGAACAGCCTTGGCATGTGGAAATAGAGCAAAGCTAAATAGAGCAATCTGCCCTGATTTCAAAGCATTCCCCTAATTTATGTGTGATTGAACTAATGTTGAAATAAATTGCTTCATCTATTTTCCCCATGCGCTCTCTCGCTTTCTGTCTTACACATACCCATCGTATTTTGGGAGCAGGGATTTAGGTTACCAACTTTGAGAAGGGCAGGTTCCGGATAATTGCTGGTTGCATAAACTGTTGTCTTTCTGCTCTGATTAGACAAGGGAGAAGAGACCTTTTAAAAGCCAGTCACTACAGTGACAAACCCAGTCATTAAACCCAGAGAATGCTGCCAGGAATCTTGAAGCCTTGGGAAAAGACATCTCATAGAAACTCAGTCTAAGCCGGGCTTGGGTCAACCAAAGGTCAATGAAGTCATCAATAGCCAGGGCTATTGGCACCAACTCTTAGCTACTCCAGGGCATTTCAGAAGCCAACTGGATTCAGCTGCATTCACCACTTGCTTCTGGAGGTTTAGGTATCTTAAGTAGACCCCTCTCCCGTCTCTGTGAAGGTTTTCATCTTAGTGATACTATAACAATAACCTGTTCCTTTAGCAGGTGATGACAATTCCTTGGTAAGATATGTGAAAGAACAGACAACATTTTTAGGTGAAAGTGGCGATTCTGAAAGCTATTCAGTCCAAACATATCTGGTCTCTCCCTGGTCAAGCTGTGAGGGTCAAACTGCTTGTGATGTTGATGACCTGTTCAACTCAGCTGCTTTTATTATGAAGAAAAAAGCAGGCAATGTGAAATGTGTTCCTGCTCCAAATAAGAATGATCCTAAGCTTCTTTCTAAGAAGTCCCGTTGAACTTAATGGACTGATGAAGAAATATGTTGAGGAAGATGCCTTGTGTAAGGCTCCCCAGTGAAATGTAGAAGTTCCCCTTTCACCTTTAAATCTGCTACTGAATTGGGAAATGTTTTCCTGCTCAAAATCACCCCCTCCCAGCTCCTTGGCTTGGGGAAGGCAGCCGGCAAAAAGCCCCACTTTCTCCCACTCGCCTCAGCGGCAGCGCTAAAACAACCGATCCTGGGTGGGCCTGAGGGCGAGCGCAGCGCGTGGGGCGAGCAAGAGAAAGCGTGTGGTGCTCGCCCTCCGGCCGACCCGGTTCGGCCCCCTCAGCGCCGCAGCCGCCACGCACTTTCTCCTGCTCCGCCCTGCACGCTGCGCTCGATCTCGAGCGCGCTTCGGCTCCGGGAAACGACTTTTCGTCAGCTGCCTTCCCCTTGGCTTGGGGAAGGCAGCCGGCAAAAAGTCATTCCCCGGAGCCGAAGTGCGCCGGTGCGGGGACTTTTCGCCGGCTGCCTTCCCTGAGACACTGAAATATACTCGGAGTCAAGAGTGAATTTCATGCTCTTTATTCAGCTCATAGTCATCAAGGAGGAGAAGAGAAGACGAATGGCTCTTTTCCCAAAACCATCTGCTTATATACATTATTTACACAATGGGCCTTGCGTGATTGGCTACTTCAGGGCTACACCTGTGGGCCAATTATATTGTGGATTGACTTTTGCCTGCAGCCTGATTGGCTGCTCCTACAGGCCAATCAGGTAGCAGATTCACTTCTGCCAGCCGCCTGATTGGCTGCTCCAGCAGGCCAATCAGGTTGCGGATTCACTTCCACCTGGAGTTGGATTGGGTAGCTCCCGCTGATTCTGAATCCTATTGTTCTAGGATTCAGCTCAGTACATAACACCCCTCCCCTCTAAGTTCCAGTCCTGCCCGGGAAGTTGCATTCGTAGTCCCCAAGGTCTGCTGGCCGCCTCCGTGTGCGTTGTGGCCTGGGGTGTTCCTTGGTCAGGGGTTCTGGTTCTGGCTCGTGTTCCGAGGCTGCTGGCTGTGCCGGGGCTGTCTGGTCTGGCGCCACTGAACCACTAGGTTGTAGCTCTGGTTCCGATGTCCTTCCAGCCTCGGGGCGCCCCTCTGTGCCTACTGCTTCTGCTTCCTCTGCCCACCCCTCTCGCTCTACAGGCCTCACTGCCCTGCTGTCCCCTTGGGACCCCTCTGTCCCGCTCTCCTCCCGGGTTCCTCCTGGGAATCGTCGCCGTATCTGGTCGCAGTGGCGGCGCCAACATTGCCCCCCTTCCGTTAGTACCTCGTACGACACGGGACCGGTCACCTTGGTGACTGTGGCGGGTACCCATGCTGGGCCTGCCCCAAAATTCTTTGCATACACTGGGTCCTGGGCCACAAATGTCCGGGGGTTCCTGCCTTTCCCACCACTACCTCATCCTGAGCTCTGTCGGGGTGAAGTCGGTCCAGTCTAGTTGCAAGGCGCCGGCCCATTAGTAATTCCGCTGGGCTCCGGCCCGTCGTTGTGCTTGGGGTGCTGTGCTGTGCTAGAAGAAATGCAGCAAGGCGGTATTCCCAGTCCCCTTGTGTCATGCGGCGGAGGCTGTCCTTGGTGGTCCGCACCATGTGCTCCGCTTGGCCATTGGTGGCAGGGTGGAATGGTGCTGAGCGGATGTGGCGGATGGCGTTCTGCGCTGTGAAGGTCTGGAACTCCTCTGACGTGAATGCGGTTCCATTGTCCGAGACGAGGGTGTCAGGGAGCCCGTGGGTCGCAAACAGCTTACGTAGTACCCGGATGGCTGCCGCCGTAGAAGTGGATGGTACCAGTGCGACCTCCAGCCATTTGGTGTAGGAATCCACCACTATGAAGAATGTTTTTCCCTGGAAGGGGCCAGCGAAGTCCACGTGCAAGCGTGACCATGGATGTCGGGCGGACTCCCAGGGCTGGACTGGGGCCCTAGGGGGATCCGGGCGGGATTCTTGGCAGGTCTGGCAGTGTTGGACCCAGGCCTCTATCTCTCTGTCAATCCCCGGCCACCACACATAACTCCTGGCAAGGGCCTTCATCCTCACTACCCCTGGGTGTGTCTCGTGTAGGGCTGTGAGGACCCTTTTGCGGAGGGGCTGGGGAACAACAACCCTGCTTCCCCATAACAGGCACCCCTTGTGGGCCGACAGTTCATGTTTGCGGTTTGTGTAGCCAGCGAATTCTGGCCCGGGGCTGCTGCTGGGCCATCCTCGCCACACCCAGTCCAGGACCCGGGAGATGACCCTATCTTTTGTGGAATGGTGCGCAACTTCTTGTGCCTGAATGGGTCGGTCGGGAAGCAGCTCCAGGGTCATAACCTCTTGCGCAGGCACTGGGTCGGGGCCTGTTTCTGGTAGTGGTAGCCTGCTGAGGGCGTCTGCGTGGCCCATCGCCTTCCCAGGGCGGTGGATTAGTGCATACTGGTAGCCGGCAAGGAAAATTGACCACCTGAGGACACGTGGAGACAACACTTGGGGGGTCTGCTTCTCAGGGGCAAACAGGCCAAGCAACGGCTTGTGGTCAGTCACTATGGTAAAGGGCCGCCCGTACAAGAAATCATGGAATTTTTTTTCGCCCTTCACGATTGCCAGACCCTCCTTGTCAATCTGTGAGTAGTTTCGTTCGGCTGCAGCAAGCGTCTGGGAGAAGTATGCCACCGGCACCTCTCTTCCATCCGGGAGTTGGTGTCCCAGGACAGCGCCGATGCCATAGGGAGAGGCGTCGCATGCCAGCACCACTGGCAGCCTCTCGTCGAAGTGTGCTAAGACCGAGTTCGAGACGAGCAAGTCCTTGACTGCCTGGAATGCGGCCCTTTGTCGCTGGCCCCACACCCAAGGGGCCCTTTTATCTAGGAGTCTGTGTAGGGGCTCCGCTACCGCTGCCTTATGGGGAAGGAAGGCATGGTAAAAGTTCAATAGTCCCAAGAATGACTGAAGTTCGGGCTTGCTCTTGGGCGCTGGGGCCTCACAAATGGCCCGTACCTTGTCACCGGTTGGATGGACCCCTTCTGCGTCCACCTTAAATCCCAGAAAGTCCACCTGCGGCACTCCCAGTAAACACTTTTCCCGCTTCACCTTGAGGCCCGCCGTCTGGAAACGGTGCAGGACGGAGCGGAGGCGGTCCTCAAATTCCTCTGGTGTGGGCCCGGCGATCAGTACATCATCGAAGAAGGGGGTGACACCAGGAATCCCTTTAAGGAGAGAGTCCATTAGATTCTGGAATATGCCTGGTGCCACGCTAACGCCAAATTGCAGCCGCTTTACTCTGAATGCCCCTCTGTGCGTCACAATCGTCTGAGCCTCTGCTGTGGCTTCGTCCACAGGCAACTGTTGATACGCTTGGGCCAAGTCCAGTTTGCCAAAGATTTTTGACCCAGCCAGGGTGGCGAGGACATGGCTGACCACTGGCACTGGGTATGCATGGGCCGTGAGAGCCTTGTTTATGGTGCATTTGTAGTCTGCACAGATGCGGACCGAACCGTTAGGCTTGACGGGTGTGACAATTGGAGTTTCCCAGGGGGCGTTGGGCACCGGCTCCAGCACTCCTTGCTCCACGAGCCGGTCCAATTCCTCGTCTATGCGGGGTTTCAGGGCAAACGGGACCCGGCGGGCCTTGTGCCTGATGGGTCGTACAGCAGGGTCTAGCTGTAGGGCAATGGGGGGTCCTGTATATCGTCCCAATGCCCCATCGAAAACCCCTGGAAACTCTTTGCATATGGCGTCCACGTCCACTTGTAAGCTAGTGCGGTTCACCCCGGTAACGGCTAGCCCCAGAGGTCCAAACCATGCCAGTCCCAGTAAGCTAACGTAGGGGCCCTTAACTACCAGCAAGTCCAATTGTTGCTTTCGCCCTCGATATTGCACCCTGAAGGTCCCCACCCCCATAGTAGGGACCTTACGTTTCTGGAAGTCCCGGAGGGTGAATGGGGCCGGCCTTAGTTTGGGACCCCCATTAGGGCACAGTTCCCTTAATGTTCGGGCCGAGATTATGGATAGAGTTGAACCCGTGTCCAGCTCCATGCGGCATGGGGCTCCCTCTATCTGTACCTCTATATAAATTTTCTCTGTGCTGGGATGGGGCAACTGGAATACCTGGTAGTCCGTGATCTCCGTCGAGTTGCCTTGGTGCATGGTGCCGTGTGACCTGGGGCTCCTGGGTTGGTCATCTGATGCTTGTCGACGGGTGAGTCGAGCCCGACACACCCGGGCGATGTGTCCCAATTTTCTGCACTGCCTGCACTCTGCGTTACGGAAACGACAGGTCCTCCTCTCGTGGTTCTCCCCGCAGCTTGCACAGTTCCCTCCTTCTCGTCGAGGCTGCTGTGGTGTGTGTGCTGCTTGAGTGCGCCGCTGTACTCGGTGTACTTCCTCCCTGTCAGATTCGGATTCGTCGGTGAGGTCTTCGTGGTAGACCCTCGGTTGGGATGGCGGGGCCGGTCGTGCCTCTTGCGTTGACCTCTCGGCGGCTTCGGTTGCCAGGGCTTCCTCCAGAGCAATCTGGAACGTGAGGTCTTTTTTGGCGTAGAGGCGTCGTTGCAACATCTCGTCCCTCAGGCCACCGACGAGGCGGTCACGAAGCATGTTCTCCAATTCTGAGAAGTTGCATAACCGGGCGGCTTGGCGGAGGGAGGTCACAAACCCAGTTATGGTTTCCCCCGGGGCTTGCCGTTTTGCGTAGAAGGCATTTCGGCAAGCTACCACCGAGGGCTGTGGTGAGAAGTGCTCCTTCAGCCGTTCCATTATTGTTTTGTAAGAGACGGTAGCGACATCTCTAGGTGCAAGGAGAGCCCGGGCGATTTCAAACGTCTCCTCTCCACAGACGCTGAAGAATGTCGCCCTCTTCATGGCGTCGTTGGTGACTTCTTTCGCTTGCAGGAGGAAGTTGAAACGGGCGGCGTACCCTTCCCAGTCTCCTGATGCTGGTTTGAATGGCGAGAAGCTGCTGTCGGTTGCCATTCTGGGTTCCTTGGGTCCTGGAGCTGAAGCCTGGATGCACGGTGCGATGCAGCGGTGCAGCAGGTGGCGGTGCTGCGGTGCAGTGCGTGGTGGCGGTCAGCTCAGCAGGATCCCACCTTCGTCGCCAGTGAAATATACTCGGAGTCAAGAGTGAATTTCATGCTCTTTATTCAGCTCATAGTCATCAAGGAGGAGAAGAGAAGACGAATGGCTCTTTTCCCAAAACCATCTGCTTATATACATTATTTACACAATGGGCCTTGCGTGATTGGCTACTTCAGGGCTACACCTGTGGGCCAATTATATTGTGGATTGACTTTTGCCTGCAGCCTGATTGGCTGCTCCTACAGGCCAATCAGGTAGCAGATTCACTTCTGCCAGCCGCCTGATTGGCTGCTCCAGCAGGCCAATCAGGTTGCGGATTCACTTCCACCTGGAGTTGGATTGGGTAGCTCCCGCTGATTCTGAATCCTATTGTTCTAGGATTCAGCTCAGTACATAACAGACACCCCCGCACCGGCCCGCTTCGGCTTCGGCTGTGGCGTGGCTGCGGGGGGAGAAGCGGAGGAACGATCCGTTCCTCCGCTTCTCCCCCCCACCTTCCCTCGCTACAGCTGGTTTCCCTTTATGTTCCACTGGCCTCTGCCGCGAGCAACTGGCAGAGACCAGCGGAACCAGCTGTAGCACGGAAAGAAGGCAAAGGAAGATCAGCTGACAGGTGCTGACAGCTACTCTTCCTTTGCCTCTTCCCCGCTAGACAAATGCCTTTTGGGATTGCGATCAGAGGTTGACTCGGAGCCGCTTCGTCTTTTTATGGCCACGCTTCACAAGGCAAAGCGGCGGCCATAGAAAATCTTATCGTCTTGCGAGGCAACCTCCGATCGCAAAACCCTTTCATCTAGCGATAATTTCGTCTAGCAGGGCATTCGTCTAGCGAGGCACCACTGTATTTGTATTCAGGCTATGTTGGGTACAGTGGCGGAGCTTCATGCTCTGTCACCGGGGGTGGGGCTGGCGCCTGTTCTGGGGGCGGGGCGCACCTCCCGGAGGGGTGGAACACACGTTCCAGGGCCGTGGCGCGCCTCCTGGAGGGCCATGACGCGCCTCCCGGGGGCACAGCACACCTCCCGGAGGGCCATGGTTCGCATTCTGGGGGTGTGGCGCGCCTCCCAGAGGGGCGTGACACGCGTTCTGGGGGCAGGGCAGGCATTTTGGGGGTGGGGCGGGCACCTGCGATGGCACCCCTTGGAGCCCCTACTGCCCCTATCTTCCTATGCCCCTGGTTGGGTAGAACAAGGTGATGTGGTGCTTCATTTGTGAATCAAAATAGAATTATCAACATCTTCATTTTCTTCTCTCTCTCTCTCTCTCTCTCTCTCTCTCTCTCTCTCTGTGTGTGTGTGTGTGTGTGTGTGTCTATCTATCTCTGTGTGCATTTTCGTTCCTTTTGGTCATGTTCAGATGCATAGAAACATGACATGCCAAAATTTCTTGCTTTGCTTAAAGTATTGTGTGGTGGCATTGCCTAGGAACATTTTCCATCAGTTCTGTTTTGTAAAAAGTATGTGACCATAATTCATGTCTCTGTAATTGCCATGAATGTTCAAAAGATAAAGTGGAAGCAGAACATAGCAACATGACTACTGACAGAAATGGGCAATTGAGTGCTTATTATTGCGCTGCCCCTCCCTGCAGATCCATAGGATCTCCAGAGCCCCAGGGTGTCTCTTGTTTTACTCACACAGCCCTGGGTGTTCTTGTCATCATCAATCCTGTTTGTTGTATGTTTCACTTTCTCAGCCATGTACTCCTGATTACAGTCCCACAGTTTACTGTAAAAGTAGGTTCTCTGCCTCATAGAATTCCTTCTCATCTCCTTTAAGCTCATCACTGGAGGTTTCTTGGCCTCTAAATCTTCCTAACCCACTCCTCTTTCTATTTTCTTTCTGTGGCAATGCCTGCCAGTTCTGTTCCTCCACACCTCCTCTTATCTCCCTATTATCTTCTTCCCCATTTACTTTCTCCTTCTCTTCCATTTTCCCTTCCTTTCCTCTACTCCTCTCTTTCCCTCTCCCTAATTGTGCTGCTGGCTTGCCTCCCCACTTCGGGTCTATCATGACCACTTCCCAGTTAGGATGCAAGATTGAAGGAGCAGCAGGCGGGTTGTTGTGCCCTGTCTGCCGAAACCTACCCAGCACCCCTCAGTTCAGTTTGCCTCAAATTCAGTATGTAGCCAGAAACACTTGTACACCATGGAAGGAATTCACTCTCACAGTGGCAAATAGTCATAGTTCAGTCAGGACAAGCATTTTTGCTTTTTGTTTTTCTTTCTTTTACGTTTTGTTGTGATGTTGTTGATGTCAGCCGCCCTGAGCTGGGGAGGGCGGGGTATAAATAAAATTTTATATTATTATTATTATTACCCAGATGGAACAATATCCCCTTCCCCCCCCCCCCATGCACTGTTCTGGAGATTCTCCCAAAGCACACAGGGCAGAGTCGGAGGAAAGCCCTGTTGCTGTAGTGGGACTCATTGTGTTGACTACTGTTTTGTTGAATCTGGACCTTAATAAAAAAGGGGGGGGAGCTCATCCCTAGCAATGCCCCAAAGGTAAATAGACTGAAGCCTTTTTTGTGCTTCTCTTCCTTAGCCCTCAAACAACCCTACTGCTAAGGAAACAAAGCTAGTGGTGAAAATATTACACCATTTCCCATATACATCCTGAATCATACTCTTCATGATCTACCAAAGTCTAGGAAGGGAAGTTTCATCAGTGTGTGTGTAATACAAGTGAATGTAGAGCAGCAGTCATTTTTCCACTACCTCCGTTAAGGTTCTTTATCAGTGGCAAATATAATGGACCATATGCCAAGGAGCAGCTGCCTTGGACTTTGTGGCCCTCGTGGGACTTGAATGATTTCCATATATCCTTAACAGCATCATGAATTGGTGCTTGGCCCCGTGCCCTCCCCAAAGAGCAGAAAAATACAACCCATGCGTGTTCCAACTGATTCTAGCAGCATAGCTCTTTAGGGATTCCCCACTTCCCTCCCTCCCCAAGGATGAAACAATATGGTCTTTTAGTTGAAGTATCTTCTTAGCATTACTCTTGGCTTGTTGTCTAGGATTATGTTCAGGTCATTAGCATGCAAGTTTTTGATGCACTAAATATAATCATGTGTTATGTAATGTCTTATTCTGTCCTTACAGAAACAGTAACCCCAACAAGTTGATCGTTATTAAGTGTGTCTTCACGGCTACTTTTATATACTTCCTTTATATTTCCACTGATTTGCATTCATTAATTGTATAACTGGAACGATGCAGGCTTTGAAACACAAAAGACTACTTTTAAGTTATTAAGAGGAATCCCTGTACTAGCACAGATTTGGCAGTGTTATCCCTTTGATTCCCCCCCCCTTCTCTTATGTCCTGCATGGGCAGCAAAGACGAGTGTGTGGTGCAGTATGGCCTAGTTGCACCTGTCTTTAGAATCACAGAATTATAGAGTTGGAAGGGACCCTGAGGATCATCTAGTCCAACCCCTGCAATGCAACCTTGTCCCTTACAGGGACCAAACCTGCAACACTGGCATTTTCAGAACTATGCTCTAAGCAACTGTGCCACATCTTCAATGGGTGGAATTCAACGTTGCATTCATAATATAATTTTGTCAACACAAACATTTCTGCTTTGCCAATAGAACAATCTCTGCTCTGCTCCCTCTGCATGCTGTTCCAGGGGTTCTTCTGACAGCCCAGAGCTGATTTTCGGGAGCTGCAGCAGGGCACACTCAGAAGAAAAGGGGAGATAGCTCTGTTGTGCTAGCAAGTCTTGTTCTACTAGCTCCCGCTAGTGTGACTATTTACCGTAGTTGAATCCGATTCAATATACCTATCTCCTTTTCTATTTCTCTTATAAGGCATGGCAAATATTATATTTTTAATAAGGATTTAAGAATGGTATTTTGGCAACATGTGGCATACCCTCCAACATTTCCCCGCTAAAAAGGGGGATGTCCTATTCCATACCCTCCAACTTTTCTCTGATGAAAATAGAGACATCCAAAGCGCAGAGCTTTACAAACTTTTCATGTCGGTGACACACTTTTAAGACATGCATCATTCTGTGAAACAGTAATTCAGCTTTACTACCAGCCCTGGGAGGAGCACGGGGAGCATTCTCGTAACACACCAACACACTGCAGCTGACACACTAATGTGCTGTGACACACAGATTAGAAAGCTCTGTCCTAAGGAAAAGCAGGACATTCTGGGATCAAATCAG
The DNA here is from genome assembly GCF_965207765.1 of Zootoca vivipara. NCBI lineage: Eukaryota > Metazoa > Chordata > Lepidosauria > Squamata > Lacertidae > Zootoca > Zootoca vivipara. Next base: position 78,116,865 of record NC_142582.1, on the reverse strand, counting down.
AAACCAGGACTGTAGATCTGGGACTGTCCCCTGAAAATAAGAACACTTGGAGGGTCTGCATGTGGTAGGTAAAATGCAGAAGATTACAACCTAGAAAAACACAATTACTAGGAAGCAAGCCCAGGGAAAACAGTAGAGCTCAATTTTGTTCAGGTTGTTAGTGTTGTCTTCTCTAGCATGCATAGAGTATGCACCTTCGTTGTTGCTCCTGTGTAATTCCAGTTAACATCTCTACCATCTGCTCACCTGGTTAGGGTGACTTGCATGATGACACACACATATAAACAACTTAAAGGGCAGCAGATGTTTAAACTTTTTTCTTTCAGTTAAGCCAAGGGATCCAAGACTCCATTTCTACAGCTCCTAGGGCTTGCTGAGAGTCTTCCTCTCAGAGATGCTGGTCAGTCTGCAGCTACTGGACCATTCAGGGTTTTTCTTTCTTTCTTTCCTAACTCAGATGGGACCTATGTACTCACATGCTGATTCCTGCTGTTCCTGTATCCAGTAATTTCCTGACATGTAAACTCAGAGGCTAAGATCAAATTTACAGGTTTAACTGTCTCCCTCTGTGCTCTAGTTCCCATGACTACTACTGCAATTCCCAGCATTTATTGCTGTTAGAGGCCTTGTTGATCTTGTCGTTGTTGATTAAAAAAAATGCCTAGAATTGCTCAGTTCTGTACAAAAGTGGGAAATAACACACATTTTGCCCTCGGGTTTACAGTCTAAAGATAAAGACACAATCTATTACAGAGGAAAGGACAGTAGTAGAAGAAACAGTCTGGGAAAGCCAGGGTAATATCTGTCACAACAGGCCAGTGGAAGGGTTTCTTTCTCCCTCTGTGTTCCATGCTGAGTTACTGGCTGCTAAGAGAAGAACCAGGTGGCAGTCGAGTCAGTTAGACTGAGGGACAGGACCCTACTTCAATTCTCATTCTGTTTGCTTAGCTGCAAAGAAAAGGGCGAACTGCAATATTGAGGAAGTGATATGGATGAGTAAAAAATGTATTGAGGAGAAAAGTTGATCTCTCTTCCCCAGCACCACAGTCCCAACTTAAATTGGAGGGGGCGGGGAAAGCAGCTGCGTTTAGGCTGCAGTTCTTCCTATGTGTAGGGCCCACTGAACTAAATGGGACTAACTTTTGAGTACATGTGCATTGCAGGACTAGCCAAGGTGGTTCCCTCCAGATGTTGCTGGACTACAGCTCCTATCACCCCTGACAACTGTGCATGATGGCTGGGGCTGATTGGAATAGACTTTGCATGTGAAAGTGGTGGTTTACTGCAACCCACTGTATAAATGTATACTGTATGTCACTATTTTGCTTGTTTAAACGATATTTGATAAAACATTATCAGCATATATTTCATTTATCCATATTTTCTGCCAATCATTTTTTTCTTAATTCCTTTACTCACCTGATAACAAAAGTCTCTTTTATCAATGGATAATTATATTGCATGAAGGATACTGTTTTTACTGAAGAATGAGCAAAAGCTTTGTTCCGTCATTTACAGAGGCTTTCTGAATAGATCTGCTAGTTTTTAAAATTTGCAAGTAAGTAATGGATCTTATAAGGATTTCATTAGATTCTGTATGAGCACTTGTTGTGACATGAAAAGCAGATGGTAGTGAAAATAATTATACTAGTGGGTGAGATACTTCCGTGATAATTTATGCTAGTATAGTCCTGCAAACTTCAGTTGGTCTACACTAGTTTAAGCTGTCACTAGATAATATCACCATGGGGATAGCCCTCCATCTTTAGTTTATATGTAAGATGTTGTAGCAAACCTTTTGGAAAGGATGAGATTATGGAGTGTAAATGCTTCCATTCCAATGACTGGGCCACTGTTTTCCATGCCATGACAGCTTCAAAATTGGACTATTGTGATGTACTCTGTGTGGGCATGCTGTTGAAGATGATTTGGGAACTTCAACTGGTCTAAAATGCAGCAGCCATATTACTGGGCGGAGTTCCATTTAGAACCCATAGAAAACCTGTTTAAAGACAGTGTTAAGATCTGCAGAGGTGACTCTCTTGATGGTAACACCACTCTTAGAAATGTGGGGAATGGCACCCTGGAAGAGGGTTTCTCTGTGACAGCCCCTAAATTGTGGTATTCCTGCCCTAAAGAGGTGTGTGTAACATACCGTAGTTGGGAACATTTGGCCTCCCATCAGCCCCAATAACCACAACAAATGACTAAGGATGATGAGAATTGTAGTCCAGCAATATCTGGAGGGCCAAAGGTTTCCCACACTTAGTGTAGCATCTTCATTGCACAGCTTTTGCCATATGCTGAAGTTTCCCCTCTTTATCCTGGCCTTTGATAGCTCAGGCATTTTGTTCTGTGGGGCAGAGATGGGGGAACAATGAAAGAAAGAGGTCAGTGAACTGTTGTGATGAGCATGCATTATCTATCTCCTTTATTACTTTATTACTAGTTTCTTACTGATAATTGCCATGGTCAGTAACAGTAAGTCAAATTGCTCAAAGCTACCAGAAATGAATGTTAATGTTTTAGGAGACATTTGCTGGACAGAATTTACATTTGGGTAAACATAGAAGAATCCTGGCCATAGGAATGAGTGTTACGGGTGGGGGAAAATAGTACTATATTTATTAAGTGCTTTATTGAGTCACTCTTTCAGTTCTTCTAGCTGATTGCATAAAGGCCCAAGAGCCCTATTGAGCCTTAGTATAATTTATCAATCCTATTTTTTATTGTTCAAATTATATAAAATCTTAACTCGTATACTTATCGGAAACCCTCAAATGAAGGAAGTCAAGCTGCAAAATTTTGGTTTAATTTCAATTTGAGTTCAGCTGTCAGTGAAGTTATTCCTTTGGTTCTGGTTCAGGCCAATAAAGGTTTTGTAACCTATTTGCCACACTTGGCTGGTTCCATTTCATTACATGTGGGAATATTTTAATTCTATGAAATAGACTGGCATATGTGGTTACGCTGAGAGAAGCATAGAATATAGCTAGATCTCAAGAAGGTATTGTCAGCTTGGGCAATGGAGGAAAAATTAACAGGAAAACTAGACTTTGCTGGGGAAATTATAGGAACATGGAGGCACATGTGAAAGTGCGGTGAGATTGCGCAAGAGTTAATTGGGAAGGGGGTTAGATATGGCCTGCCACCATTCAGGGGTTTTGCTTTTAGGCAGAGCAAGCATATCTGAATCTGGTGTTGAACAGGAGCACTGCAGTGCTGTTCAGGAGTGGGATGTTTTTGGAAGGGATAAGGATGGATAAAACACAACTTTTCATTCCCATGCTCCTGAAGCCTTAACATACTTTGTTATGAAGTGCTGAAATGCACATTTTTACCCTGTCCTTTGACACCTGAGATCTATATTTTGGAACCCTCTTGATTCCAATTCTGAAATGATTATTTCTAATATTGTACAGTATTTTAAATTTTTTGTAACCTGCCTTGAGAGCTGAGGGTGATGGGTAGGTAAGAAACTAATAATGATCATATATCTTATGGGGTGAGGAGGTTTCCAGAGTATGTGAAAGGAGAAAAAAAGGTTTTTACATCTTCTGATAATTCTCCATATGATGCAGGGAGGAGAGAAGGTTTTTTTTAATGCATGAGAAGCATCCTATTAGCCCCCTTTAGGATACTATACGGCAGGCATGGAGATAACAGGCCAACTTTGACAAATGGGTAGGATTGCCCACCTGGTGCCACAATTATGTTGGATGACCATTTTCGTTTGTCCATTTGTTTTGAACTCAGTTGTAAGCCATGACAATCAGCTGTGTAACCTTCGGTTTGCTAGTAGAACTTAATTATTGTGTTGCAAAAGTGTGTCACCAATATGAAAAGTGGAAAGCTCTGCCTTAAACACTTAAATCAGGTGTGGGGAACCTATGAACCCTCAGATGTTGCTGGACTACAACTCCCATCATCCCTGGCCTTGGCCATGCTCACTGATGGGAGTGGTAGTTAAGCCAGGCATAGGCAAACTCGGCACTCCAGATGTTTTGGGACTACAACTCCCATCATCCCTAGCTAACAGGACCAGTGGTCGGGGATGATGGGAATTGTAGTCTCAAAACATCTGGAGGGCCAAGTTTGCCTATGCCTGCAGTTAAGCAGTATCTGGAGGGCCAGAGGTTTCCTAAAGGTAAAGGGACCCCTGACCATTAGGTCCAGTCGTGACCGACTCTGGGGGTGCGGCGCTCATCTCACATTATTGCCCAAGGGACCCGGTGTACAGCTTCCAGGTCATGTGGCCAGCATGACAAAGCCACTTCTGGCAAACCAGAACAGCACACAAAAACGCCATTTACCTTCTCGCTGTATTTATCTACTTGCACTTTGACATGCTTTCGAACTGCTAGGTTGGCAGGAGCAGGGACTGAGCAACGGGAGCTCACCCAGTCACGGGGATTCGAACCGCCGACCTTCTGATCAGCAAGCCCCAGGCTCTGTGGTTTAACCCACAGCACCTACATCTGCCCTAATGAAAAAATGTGCTTCTTTTTGTCCATCAAATACCAGAGGAAGCACTCCTATGCCCTTGTACTTAAAATATATTGGATACTATAGCTCAACTATGTTATGCTGAGATACAGTCAGTAAAAATGAAATTGGGTTAACTAACAAAAATGACATCCTTTGCATCTCAGCTTTTTATATTTAAATGGCTGTAATTCAGGGCTTGGAGATCTTTTAATACAGATCAAAGAAGCAAACACCTCTTTTCTTGTAGTACTAGTGGATTGAAAATAACCTCATGTTCTGGAAGAAATTAACATACAGTGTTACAGCCCTGGCAAAACAAGCATATTTGGCATTTGTGGGAGGAGAAAGGATTTGCATCTGAAGTGCTTTAACTCCTAACATGCACTCATCAAGGTTATTTTTATTATGGGCGTGTTAGAGACAGGGCAAGCAGAGTGGGTTTTCAAAGCTGCTAGAGCAGATTTTGTTTGGCGTCGAGCAACCAAAATGTAGAAACGATAGCTATTAGTAACACAGTACAGCTGGGCTGAATCATTCTTTTTCCTCTCTAATGGCATGCGTAATTGCTCTAGGTTTTCAGGCGTCCTTCACCCGCACTTATTTAGATTAGTGACTGATGCATTTCCATGGAAACCTTAAATAAAAGAGGGAGAAAAATCCAATGGTACAGTGTGAAACTAGAGTGATATGGAGTCTATTGCTGAGCATACAACTTGTATAAAACAACTTGCTTCATGTTGATGTTTTGATCTCTGAAGGTCCTTGTCATATTCAGTATCAAGATGGATTTAAAAGTTTGAAGACGTTTTTCCTTCTTTCTAAAACAGCCTTTTTTATTTGAAAGAATTCCTGTATTCACAATAGGGCTGAAAAACTCAGTTCAAGTAACTTGAAATCTGGGAAATGTGGTTTTGTATGTTGATGGTGATGCAAATACACAACAAGTGCAACTGAGATGGTTACATCTAGGTTAGAAATCATGACTGAAAATTCAAGATTCAAGAAGAAAGTTCATTTTGGAGGTATTGTGTAACTTTGAAAAGTATAAGTGTGTGTGTGTGTGTGTCTATGTGGTCTAAATGTGGAGAACTGCTCCGAAAATTAGATGTAAAATTTCATAGTGATGTACATCTCTACTGTGTATGTTTCATATATTATTGCATTCTAATGCCAGCAGACTTTAATTAATTTACCATCAAGTAAGCATGTTTAGGATTGGACTCATAGTTCTGTAACTATTTGGTATAATTGCTTCTAATCTAAAGTAAAACTATAGAATATTTTATAGGTTTAAAAATACAAAAGGTGTGTTTTCTTTTTAAAAAACCTGAGGGTGTTTAGGGTTTTGCACACTTATGTTTAAAATTCTTAGATATCACAATTTTGGAAAGAATTGTTAATATGTTGTCTGTGGCTAGTTATGACAATCTGTTTTTGAGTGAAACATAGTTATCTAGGACACATTAATCAACTCAAAAGTATAGGCAAGTATTCATGTTTGGTTTGTCACTTTTGAATAGATCTCAGTTGTCACATGGACCATTTTCTCCCCACCCCCAACCAGTGCTATATTATTCACATGAACCAATTTTTCTTTGTCTGGTTTAACTTCAGAGTATTCTAGATTATAAAACAGCAATAGCCTTATGATGTTTTTGGCTGACGAAAATCTAAAGAAAATGAATAGAAAATGTGTTTGCATTTGCGACATAGTTCTATAACGCTGGCAGGGTCTGAAAGTTGTTACTGAGTTTGAAGTTAACAAAAATTAGAAATCCTTGCATTGACAGCAATATATTGCACATCGGAATGTAGCTTCACAATCTTAGGAAACTACCATAATGATTGTTAAATATGTATTTATAACTAAGGATGCAATTCTACAGCACTTAAAAGGCACTAAGCCTCAATGGAACTTAACTTTGAGTACATACAGGACTGCATTGTAAATGTGCAGTAAACTTTACATTTAATATTCTTAATGGAAAAATTATTGAACACTAATCAGTTAAGTAGTAGCTATGTCATCATGTTAGCTATATAGTTACTTTAAAGATTGCTTCAGCCATCTTTTTAGATTTTATACAAGGAATGCAGCTTTGTGGCAGAATTGTTAATGAATATTCTAATTACAGGTAGGTAGCCGTGTTGGTCTGAGTCGAAGCAAAATAAAAAAATTCCTTCAGTAGCACCTTAAAGACCAACTAAGTTTATATTTTGGTATGAGCTTTCGTGTGCATGCACACTTCTTCAGATACAGAATATTCTAATGTTACCTTTCCAAAACAAGTTGTTTGATTAGTGTATGATACATTTTTACTATTTTTATACAGATCTTTACAGCTTTGTAATTACAAATTCATGTTAAAGAGGCTTTTCATTTTGAGAAAACTGCTGTTCATTATTTTTTATCCCCCAAATTATGGCAAATTCTTGAATGCCTAGGCAGAGGTGGCTTTTTCATTCCCTCCTGCAGGCACTAGTGTCTCGTGCTGTGTATTATTTTGAAAATAAGAATTTAGAAGGTATTTTGACATGTAGTATGGAATGTCAGTTTGTGCTTGGACTGGGGTGTGTGTGAGCCAGTACATCTACTATTGTACTTTCTCTGATCCATGGCTTGTATATGCATTTCACAATAAATCATTTGAGGTGTTATAGATATGAGCCTCCTTCCAATATTTCATATAACCAACCAAATACAGTGTAGTAAAATAATGGATTCCTCCACTATTTGGAAGTATGAGTAGTGGTAAAAATGAAGTTTTAGACAGTAGCATTTATTGCAAATTAAGCAATGAGGAGGAAGATTTAAAATTACAATTACAAATGTCAAATACCTGCTCCGTCCTCTGTTTTATATCTTAATAACAACCCTTCCTTGTTCTTTGCCCCTTTTATTTGCTTTGTCTGTTTTTCTCATCAAAACACAGGACTTGGGTAACTTGTCCACTTCAGCTGGACTGTTGTCAGTGGAATAATTAAAATGTTCACTTTGAGACATGTAGGATTTGGAGATAACAGGATGCTGTCAGCGTGAATTGGCCATTCACTGTGAAAGTATGACAGTTAGTAGTGTCATGGGTGATATGTAAAAAATGAATTGATAGTGGGAGTTAACCTTGAATGTGCAGGCACCAATCGTTTTCATATATGATAGATGGCATTATTCTTTTGTATATCAACATAAAAGTTAAGTGCCCTATTCAGGCACGGTTTACAGTGTGCTGAAAATAAAACAACAGGCAGGTGTTTACCCCAAGGTTTATTATATATTGAGGTGCACCTGTGACCCACCCTTCTCAAGTATGAGCGTTTTATTTGTAGAATAGTTTTTTTCTCTAAAGTAAGCAAAGTTTCATCTGGTTATCTGCACCAAACTTTGGGATGCTGAAAATTATATTGTATGCGATAAATTGCTTCAGAAGCAGAGCTAATGTGAAAAATGGCAGTCAAAATAGATGCCTCCTAATGCAAATTCTCTTCTCCACCTTCTTGGGAGAAATCCTTATAGGGCAGAATTCTTCTAATTAGGTTGGGTTGAACATGGTCATCCATATGATATCTACTTAAAGTTGTAGAAGAATCATATTCTCAGATGGACTGTGTGTGCTTCCTTGGTGCATTGCTGCATGTGCACAGAGAATTGCTGGGTTTTCCAACATGTGAACTCACTCTGTGGTGGCATTTCATGGTGCTATTTTGTTACATAACTCAAACTGAAAGCTACAGCCAGCCATGGCTTCCAGCACAATGAAAGCACGTGTGGTTCCATCTACATGCATTCTACATGCAGTTTGTATATATTTTCCTACGTTAAAGCATGAACTTGTGAAATTCTAAGAGGGTCTAAAAATTCTCACTTAATGATCTTCTGCCTCTGGAATTCTTTTTTGTTTAAATTCTAAACTTTCTGCTACTGCACAACACTGCCACATCTTTAATTAAAAGATTTAAAAGACCATAAGATGAGCCTGCTGGATCAGGCTAATGGCCCATCTAATCCAGCAGCTTGTTCTTACTGTGGTCAAGCAGGACCCAAGCAGAGAGCAATCACTCTCCCCTCCTGCAGTTTCCAGCAATGGATATTTAGAGAAGGGTCCTGGTGAAGCACGTCAAAATGCAAGTAGATAAATAGGAACCGCTACAGCGGGAAGGTAAATGGCGTTTCCATGTGCTGCTCTGGTTTGCCAGAAGCGGCTTTGTCATGCTGGCCACATGACCTGGAAGCTATACGCCGGCTCCCTCGGCCAATAATGTGAGATGAGCGCGCAACCCCAGAGTCGGTCACGACTGGACCTAATGGTCAGGGGTCCCTTTACCTTTACCTTTACCTGGTGAGGGGCAGATGGGGCAAATAGGTACCTAAATAAAACTGGTGGTTATAAACCATGCATTCTGATACAGAAAGGGCAGTGAGATCCTTAAGCCACCAGGAGATGATAGATGGTGGATGTTTGTCCTTCCACCCTTGCAGTACAGTATACATTTCTTAGGCAGCAGAAGGACTCACATAACTCTCTGTTATTGCTAATATAATAAGTCCTACTGTTAATGCCAATCTACTAGGGCTTTGTGTTGTTGCCTTCATAGTTTGTTGCTACCATAGAAACTTTTAATTATTAGCTGTTTTTCTTTGTTACATTTGCAAATAAAAAAAATAAACTTTTATGTATTATTATATTTTAAAGCATAGTTTGTAGTTAGTTTGTAGTGAAACATACATACATACATACATACATACATACATACATAAATATACTGTATGTATGTAAAAATTGCATTTTAAAATTCAAATCTAAAGGCAGCACTCTCCTCCCTCCCAACAACCAAATGAGGACTAAGCATGTCCAGTAGCCACAGAAAGTTGAAAGTGATGGAAGTGTGTTAATTCACCAGTTGTACATTACATTTGGCACCCCATAATCCTCTTTTCCACTCAGTGAAAATATATCTATTTTATTTTTAGCTCACAGTTTCTTGTTCAAAAAAATTCTATAAATTATCTTCTGCTGTTACACAGTTTCTTCTCAAGTACTTGTTTGTGTGATATCCTGATATGAGGGGTTATTCAGAGTGATATATACATGCTAACTGGGAGATGAGAAGTCTTTGATTCCAAAATGTGTACAATACAGAAGTAACCCAGTGTGCCTGTGCCATAGTATAGCCACTGAATTCAATTAAAACACAAAATGTCCTCCTCACCTTTGGCAATCTTATTATTCTGCTTCCTGCAGCAGAATATGTAAAGTGTATGTAGCATTCTTTCACTAAACTTTGCCCACAACTCTGGCAACACTGACAACATATCCAATCAAAGATCAGCCCACAGTAGTTTCCTTGGTGACTAGCATACAGCTGTTCAAATGGACTGCAGTGCAAACGCTAGAAAGGGAAAAAGCAAATAAGAAAACAAACCCCTCCCCAACTGTCCTTATTTGCTCAAGTAAATTTCTTCAAGACAATCTAAAGATGTCAATCTAAAGATGGTATCTGATGAAGTGTGCATGCACACGAAAGCTCATACCAAAATAAAAACTTAGTTGGTCTTTAAGGTGCTACTGAAGGAATTTTTTTATTTTGTTTCGATTCAGACCAACACGGCTACCTACCTGCAACTAAAGATGTCATGTTAGTGGTAGCCTTGAGTGTCAATTGCTATGCCTAATATCGATATATATATATATATATATATATATATATATATATATATATATGTAAACTGGGCATGTGTGTTCCTCTCCAATGTTCAACAAAACCGCTGGACCGATTGCGTTCAAATTTTAACACAAAGTCAAATGTGACTGGAATAGCAAGCTCATACCATTTTCTCCTGAGAAATCTCTATGTGGGACAAGAAGCTACAGTTAGAACTGGATATGGAACAACTGATTGGTTCAAAATTGGGAAAGGAGTACGACAAGGTTGTATATTGTCTCCCTGCTTATTTAACTTATATGCAGAATTCATCATGCGAAAGGCTGGACTAGATGAATCCCAAGCCGGAATTAAGATTGCTGGAAGAAATATCAACAACCTCAGATATGCAGATGACACAACCTTGATGGCAGAAAGCGAGGAGGAATTAAAGAACCTTTTAATGAGGGTGAAAAAGGAGAGCGCAAAATATGGTCTGAAGCTCAACATCAAAAAAACCAAGATCATGGCCACTGGTCCCATCACCTCCTGGCAAATAGAAGGGGAAGAAATGGAGGCAGTGAGAGATTTTACTTTCTTGGGCTCCTTGATCACTGCAGATGGTGACAGCAGTCACGAAATTAAAAGACGCCTGCTTCTTGGGAGAAAAGCAATGACAAACCTAGACAGCATCTTAAAAAGCAGAGACATCACCTTGCCGACAAAGGTCCGTATAGTTAAAGCTATGGTTTTCCCAGTAGTGATGTATGGAAGTGAGAGTTGGACCATAAAGAAGGCTGATCGCCGAAGGCTGATCGCTTTTGAATTATGGTGCTGGAGGAGACTCTTGAGAGTCCCATGGACTGCAAGAAGATCAAACCTATCCATTCTTAAGGAAATTAGCCCTGAGTGCTCCCTGGAAGGACAGATCGTGAAGCTGAGGCTCCAATACTTTGGCCACCTCATGAGAAGAGAAGAATCCTTGGAAAAGACTCTGATGTTGGGAAAGATTGAGGGCACTAGGAGAAGGGGACGACAGAGGACAAGATGGTTGGACAGTGTTCTCGAAGCTACGAACATGAGTTTGACCAAACTGCGGGAGGCAGTGCGAGACAGGAGTGCCTGGCGTGCTATGGTCCATGGGGTCACGAAGAGTCGGACACGACTAAACGACTAAACAACAACCATTTTGAAAGACAAATGTCACACCTGGGCCACGTAGAAACCCCAAAACCCTGTCTTCAAAAGCACACAACTCACCCTAAAGTGCATGCTGGGAAATAGAATCAGGAGACCTTGCACAACAGCAGCCTCTAGCGGCAGCTACACTAGTACTGCAGGTAGGAAAGCTTCACACTCCACAGCAGCTCGGCTCAGCTTTGCAAACTAGGCCGAGTAGAGGTTTGCAGACTAGGCCAAATTGAGGTGGGGGCTCCCCTGGTTGGGGGATGGGGGAGGAGGGGGCGAGAATGGTCATGGGTCGGGACAGGGTGGGGCCGATCACAGGGATGAGCCCGGGGGGGGGAGTCAAAAGGGGGGCTCTGAGGGCCCATTTAACAGACTAAGCCACAGCAATGTGTGGCATGGCCAGCTAGTTTTCTATAAATGTTCCATCTCAGATGTTGCTCATTGAACCATTCCAACTTTAGGGTTAACAAGAGTTCAAAATTTAAGAACAGGAGCAAATACAGCAGTACATTTTTAGCTATATAGTTAATGTATCTTTTGAAGATGTAAATCTGGTTTCCTTTCAAGTTAAAAATATTTGTTCCCTAAAGGAATGGCATGCTCTTGTGTGTGTTTTAAGAGCAGTATTCTAGCTTTCAATAGGTTAATATGACTGTGTCTGAGAATTTATTAGGGTGACGCTTACTGTATTGGTAAGATGTTTAGCCAGCAACATACTAATGTAAATTACTCATTATTCACAATAATTTCTCTGAAATCTGCTTACTTTGGAACAAGGAACTGCAGAATGTTGTGTACTTGCTATAAGAGTAGAAAACTGAGAAGGTGGGGGGAATGTTTGAATCACATTGTGGGTCAGCTGCTTAACACATCATGTGACATCAGACTGGATAAATTTAGAGTGAGGTGGGGGTGGGGAAAGGATTATGGTAATGTAATTACATGTCTGACATCAATTTTTTAAAAACCTACTAGGTTGACACTTCTACAATCTGGCTCAATTTCCCCAGACTTCTGAAAGACAATGGAAATGGGACGATCCAGGATTTTAGTGTAGCTATCATTAAACAACAGCATGCCCTTTCCCTCTTCCAAAAAAAATCCAGACAAACTGCAACTCACAAAATGTAGGAGCAGATGGGGGTGGGTAGGGAGGGGAGAGGAAGTTTCATTGTAAAGGCAGAAGTCCTTACGTTATACAAACCCTTTTCCTTTGAGGCATTTTTGCTAACAGGCTTTTGGAGTCGGTTATCTGAACAAATGCCCCAGATTACTCATCATTATAGATTATCAATCCCCACTTTAGTGATTCTAAATACATGGTATGGTCAAAATGTAAAATGCAAGAATGAACAATTGACTGCTAATCTGTTGATGACAAGACTGTCACATGCTTTTGGAAGCGCTTGGAAGAAACCAAGGCAGGAATTTGGAATGGAAAAAAAAAGCATGGCTGACAGTTATCTCAGAAACGCTAACCCAAAAAGTCCATTTTGACAGAGAACTGACAAAAAGGAGCACATTTTATCCAGTTTTGTTTAATTTTTATAAAATACGTAAATAAGAGGACGGTGGCCCCAAATACACCAGCAAGATACGCAAGCTTGTGGAATTCTTCACATGAAGGAGACTTGATATCTGAATTCAGTGAAACAGTATCTCTGGAACTCTATCCTGCATCTTCATGCTCCTGTGAAAAGAGACGGAATAATTAGTACAGGCATTGATCATTGTTTAATTTTTCTTTGACTTAACTGTGTTGCGATTTTTGAGATTCTTCGATATCTTTGTCATGATTTTTTAACCCTGTCCTTTTCGAAAACCCTTCATAAGAAATTATATTTAAAAATACCACACAGCTTCTGAAGTTGCTTTCCATTTTAAGAGAGTTCCCTTATTTCCGTCCCTGCCCCCCTTCATTATCTCTTTGCATCTCCATTTAATGGGAGAGATTGGAAGTACTATGTACTATGAATCCAAGAGCTATGTACTATTGTCTCATCCTTTTGATTGTGTGGGCCCCCTCCCCCTCCCCACCCCACCCCCTGCTACAGTAATCTACAGTGTCCTGCAAATGCATTTAAAGGAAGTTTGAAATTAACCCTGTGGAATGCTTGCTTTATACATGTTAGGTAGCTGAGCAGTACTGCTTCTAACTACATGTTGCGTTTGCTCCCACCCACTTTCAGTACGATAATAGAAGGGTGAGATCATACCTTAGAAATTACTTTGCTGCTGCAACCAATTCCTCCAAAGAGTCAAATAATAATTTTAGAGTTTACAGGTTTTGTCAGGGTTAATACAGTGGGTGAGTGGAGTTTCACCTTAAAGACTGGCCATTGTGTGACTCCACACTTTAAAACAAGTGATGGCAAACTCAGCTGGACGCAGCTGAGAATTAGCCTGATACTTATGAGCTTTCTTCAAGAGCTTTCAGGAAAAAAAGCTTGCCTCCCCTGGGAGATCTCTCCTCACTAATATTGTTGGCACGTGTACCAGCATGTGATGTGCATAACTATGTTGCCTTATCACTTTCACACAGCTCCTAAAACTTCCTTCCATTATTTTATTTTTTGCGGGGCGGGGGCATGGACTCTAATCTGAACTCACACATAACTGTGCAAAAACCTTCAAACCTGTGTTTTAAAGCTATCCCCGCAGGACAGAGAAGGTCCTGAGCAAAGGAGTTGTGCCAAGGTAACTCTTGGACTCAGGCATACCATTCTGTAAATCCTCCACCTAGTCCATAAGAGGCCATACCTCTCTGCCTTAAGGAGTCATATGGGATGAGGGAATGCTAAAGTGGTCCCCCTTTTTACAACAAGCTCCGTTGAGCCTTAAAAACCAACCTTTTGGGCTTTTGCCTTGACTGTGGAAATGCTCAGGCCACGCAGAAGCTGTGAGTAGTGCACTCTAGTTTGGGTCAAAAATTCAAGGATATTTTACAATAATGCTCCCTTTTATGTGTTATAGCATGTCTCTCTAACATAATTTACTGCATATTTAATTTTTAGGTACGATTTGGAATTTCTTTTTATAGATTTCTGTATAAATATTTATAAAAACAAGTACCGTATATTCCGGCGTATAAGATGACTGGGCGTATAAGACGACCCCCAACTTTTCCAGTTAAAATATATTAAAATATAGAGTTTGGGATATACTCGCCGTATAAGAAATACAACCCGGCGTATAAGACAACCCCTGACTTTTGAGAAGATTTTCCTGGGTTAAAAAGTAGTCTTATATGCAGGAATATACAGTAAGTGTAGTATTTGTAGGAGCCTAAATTAATATAAGTAAATATTGGGACAACAGCACTGAGAAGAGGCAGCAGTCTCTCCCTCCCATCCCTACCCGCATAAAAAGAAAAAAGTTTAATGGTAATTTATGAACCAAGAGAGCACATGATGATTTGTCTTGACAATTGAAAGTTTTTATTAAGTATATTCTGTCTTCATTTTGAACAGAAACTCGAGCAGACAGAACAAAGAAATTGTTTAGACACTATACTGTTGGATCATATGACAGCTTTGATGCTTCAAGGTAAGAGATTGCATTTTTTTCATACTTGAAATATTTTTAAGTGTTGACTTGGTGTTCAAAAAGGAGTGAGCACCCTCAACTTCCCTTCTGTCTCAAAGCTATTTTTGTTCTATCATGCATTTCACTAGAATAGAGAGCAGCCAAACACCTTTCAAAAGAAAACAAAGATTTATCCCAGTATGTACTGTACTCTAAATTGTCTTGTTTGGTTGAACCCAAGGCACTTGTGTTACCAAGGCATTCTCTTCCCTCACCAGGGCACTAATGGCTTGAGGCCTTGTGGGGTACACTTTTGTCACTTCTAGTTATGATGTCTGGGGGATCATCTTTGGGTGGTCTCTTACTCATGACCGTTGGATGTTTAAGAAAGTTGCTCCTCTGTAGGAATCCATATGAGGAACAAAAATATAGGCCCTACAGTTCTACTCCCATTGTTTTGTCAAAGAGCTGCCTTTCATTTCAAGATGCTTCCCTTTTTTGTTTTTCCTCTTCTGTCAGTTCTCCTTTTTCGGCTTGCATCCTAATGCCAATTGAAATAATTCAGTTTATGTACAGCAGGATATGCTTCTTTTGCTGGCATTCTATCAATCTTAGCCTAAGAGGCCCCATTGATTAGTCCCTATTACTTCACATGTGTATTTTTGGGTTGCAGCAACCACATAATAATAGAAGCAAGAGAACGTGCTTCAGATTCTGCAACTTGAGCGATGTACATGTATTTGAGTAAATTAAATTGAAATTAATTGTGATTGTTTGACAAATTGTAATTCAGCTGAAGTTGTTACTATATGTATTTAGTTGGAGCACAGGACATGCATGTGGCTTATTGCATAATGCAGGTGGGCTGAACAAAGCATTTCTTGTCACATTTTCTTTCAGTGGGCTTTTATTGTACTATAATTGTAGAATTCTTTGATTCTCCCCCTCCTGAAATTGCAGTATACAGTCATACCTCAGAAGCTGAACGGAATCCATTCTGGAAGTCCGTTTGACTTCCAAAATGTTCAAAAACCAAGGTGCGGCTTCCGATTGGTTCCCGAGTGTGCAGACACGCCAGAAACAATAGCGGAAGCTGCACCAGATGTTGGGCTTCCAAAAAAAAGTTTGAAAACCGGAACACTCACTTCCAGTTTTTGATAGTTCGGGAGCCGGAATGTTCAACTCCCAAGGCGTTCAGGAGCCGAGGTACGACTGTACACACATTTTAATAAATAAATATATTAACAGCAGCATTTGCACATAGAAGCAAACACTTTAAGACTGTGTTTTCAAAAGCAGACTGTGAAGGCTTTCATGAAACTGGGACTGTGGGCAACTCTGGCAGAAAATAGCAACAAATACACATCACATGGGAAACATTTTGAATTGGCTAACACCAGCTTAGAAGGAGTCAAACTCCTCAAAGCTATCAGCTGATTGCATTTGGAGGGGGGTGCAGACAGAACAAAATATTATGCATTATGAAAGGAATGTTAAACAATACAAATGCTGCTGGGTGTCTAGATATGCTACCGGTAAGTGTTTGATCATGTCATGGAATGTAATTTTGGGCCCCCTCCCATCTAGGAAGAGAGACAACAGAAATGGAAAAAATGCTGAGGAAGAGAGGCAGAAATGTTCAAATATATTGAAAGCCAAAAAAAAGTTTGTCAGGATAAAATTTCCTATTTTAGAGAAGAGATCCAGATGTCAAAACTAATACAGTTTATGCATAATACAATGTTTTCAACAACCTGGATTCTTGTAAGACAATGGAAGGTTTACGCTTCATTGTTACCATTTGTAGTAACAAATCCCTGGGAGCTAGTTATAATTTGCTGCTACCTGGAACTGTTAACTATGTATTGGAGGGACAGTTTGGTTTATAATATTCCCTCAGATATTTCCAACCATCACTAAGTTATTGCATTCACTGTTTTGAGCTATCAAAACTGCAGTATAAAGATCTGGTAATAATAGAAATTTCATGCTGAGCAAATGTGCAGTGTCTGGATTTCAGCCAGTTTATTCACATACCAATCACTTCATCTGTGGTGCTTCTTAATGTTTGAAAAGAGATACACATTACAGTCTGTGATAGGTTTGTGTGACTACTTGAGCAGTCAATTTACCACCCCCAAAGTGGTAAACTTGTATGTGTGGCAAAACAAGTTACCTAGGGGAGTTTCCTAATTGGCAATTTTAGCATTCGGACTAGTGGGATGATGTTGTTCATAGGCTCTTGGTTTCGCCCAAATTTTCTTTCTGACTAGTAGCTGTTGCCTGAAAAGCACACAACTCTGCATTTCATTTGATTTCTTCAAAAATGCACTTGGTGTACAAACAAAATATGACACAGGAAGTTGGGAAGCCAATGTTATAAGGCTTTGTTGTTAATTGTCTAGAGTCTTGGGGAATAAATTGTACTATATTTGTATTTGAACCCAAGGACCTGTGAATAAGTCATACAGTTTTCTGCTCTTGTTTCCTTGGAGAGATTGTCTCATGTTTCATTCTAAGTCTTGTCCTTTTTTTTTTTGCATGCTATGTGTCTTTCCACAGCCTTAATTAAAAAAATCCCTTCAGTAGCACCTTAAAGACCAACTAAGTTTTTATTTTGGTATGAGCTTTCGTGTGCATGCACACTTCTTCAGATACACTGAAACAGAAGTAACCAGACCCTTATGTATATTCAGAGGGTGGGTGGGGGGTGATGGGAATGGGTGATGGGCTGATAGGAGTGGTAAACCTATTGATGACTGTTAACGACTGTTAATGACTGCAATTGGTCTTGCGAAAAAGCAAGGGCTGAGGTGCTAAAGAAAGCTTGATCATGTATAATGAGATAAGAATCCTATGCCTCTGTTCATGCCAGGTGTCTCCATGGTTTTAAGCTTGGTAATGAGTTGCAATTCAGCAACTTCTCTTTCCAGTCTGTTCCTGAAAATTTTCTGTAATAAAACAGCTGCTTTGAGATCTTGTATAGAATGTCCTGGGAGATGGAAGTGTTCTCCTACTGGTTTCTCTGTCTTGTGATTCCTGATGTCAGATTTATGTCCATTTATCCTTTGGCGTAGGGTTTGGCCTGTTTGTCCAATATAGAGAGCTGAAGGGCACTGTTGGCATTTGATGGCATACACAATGTTAGAAGATGAGCAATTAAATAGATCTTAGATGGTATGTTTGATGTTGTTGGGGCCAGTAATGGTGTTATCCGGGTGTATGTGGCAGCAAAGTTGGCATCTGGGTTTATTGCAGGCTCTGGTACCAGTGTCCATGTTAAGTCTGGTGGTTGTATTATTGTGGGTGAGGAGTTGTTTAAGATTGGGTGGCTGTCTGTAGGCAATGAAAGGTCTTCCTCCCAGAGCTTGAGAAAGGGAGCTGTCATTGTCCAGGAGAGGCTGTAGATCTCTGATGATGTGTTGTACTGTTTTAACTTGGGAGCTGTATGTGATGACTAGTGGTGTTCTGTTATTTTCTTTTTTGGGTCTGTCTTGCAGCAGGTTCTCTCTAGGTATCAGTCTGGCTCTGTTGATCTGTTGTTTAACTTCATCAGGTGGATATTTTAGTTCTAAAAAGGTTTGCTGTAGATCTCTTAGGTGAGATTCTCTGTCTGTAGAGTTGGAACAGTTTCCACAGCCTGTTTTGGATAGTTAGTACTTTTGCACATTTTAAAATTAAGGCAATTTAAAAATTGTACAATTGGTATTCCAATGACTGCAGAGAGTTGTACAGCCACTGCTGTTTTTTATATGATGAGATAATTTAAGGCCTGGTGGAGAAAAGAAACTGTCAGGTCTTTGAAACTAAGTTGGGAGGAAGTGTTTTAGTACTGTTCTATTGTTGGGCTGTATGGAGACCTTGCTCAGTTATAAGGGCAGTGCAAAAGAACTTCCTCAAGAGAGGCCTGATGCCTAGTGCAATGCTCAGAACTAGGGTGTTATAGTTCTGCTATTGGCAGCTTAGTAAAGGATTTCAATAGTTTCTGCTGTTTTTCCTTGGCCAGAAGGGGGCAGAGAAAGGACAGTGTATCTTGTGACACGATTGGAGTGGATTTCTAGGACAGGAAGGTGGAAAACATGTAGGGAATTGTACTCACATTTACCACTGGTGTCGTCTTAGGCTGTGTTCACACTCCTGATTACTATGGATTCATTGCATTTCCAGTGCTGGGGTTTTATGCAGTGTTTACACAATGTTATCCAAAATGCATATGTACCTTGCACTTGGTTATAAAATACTACGGTTTGATGCGTTGTTTCTCAAACCAGCTTCACACTGATTGGAGTTCTTAAGCCGTTCCTAATTTGTCTCTAGCCAAGGTGTGGATACGTTGGCATAGTGTATAAACATCTCCACCTCATCAACAACACCTGGTGTGTACACAACTAGAAACCTTTTGAAGCTGATGTGAACATCAGTTGGTATCATCCTTGTTGTTAAATTGTGTCAAAGTGGCTTGTGGGGGGATGGTGCTTTTGTAACACTGGCTGACTGGTTGGATGGGTGACAAAATATGGAAAAAATGAGTGTGCTACACACCATTTCCAACTACAGTTCAAAATGAGTAATGATGAGCTGGCCTGTCTGTAAGTCAAACCACCCTTAAATGTAATCAAGATTTCAGCCATCCTTTTTCCATGTTACCTGGTGATTTATACAAAAACCAAAAACCAAAAAACTAGATTTTGATAAATGTCTGTTTCTCCTGCCTGGTTAGAAACAACGTTCTCAGCAGTAGATTCCCATTAAGCAGAGAGTGGATGGTGGTGGGTCCAATCATAGCTTTGCTACAAAATTTTGAATTTGAATTAGCTTTCACTAATTTACCATGTGTACACACCTCACCATTTGGCAGTCCTCTGGGCATGCATATTACTGTAATGAAGAAAATAACTGTAATGAAGCATTCTCACTTTTGCTTGGATCGGTCTCAGCCTGGGGTACCTGAGGGTGTGGACAGGAAGATGTGACTTGTTCATCCTGAAGACAGTCTAGGACTCTAGGTGAATGTCTAATTGAATCCAGTTCCAGTCAGTGTTGCCAAGTGCCTTCTTAGAATTTGTGATTTTCACCCCATCCCAAAGCTTGGTATATCATACTTGTTGGATGTGAAGCTGGGACTTAACTCTTCCACCTGGCTCTGTGCCCCATCTCTCATGATATCTGCGCTATTTTCAGCATAGGCAGTTGCTATGGGATGGGAAGAAAAGAGGGAAACCTGGATTTTTGTTCTTTTTATATGCGAATATATAAGCATGTGTACTTTCACACAGACATTACTTTTCAAAAGTGGGGCTCAAAATATAGGCTTAGCTACTATCACTATTACTGGTATATACAGTGTTAGAAACTGAGATATGAAAGCTAGGAGCTAAATAGCACCTTAAACCTACGTTATAGGTGCAACAACAGAATGTCTAGGAGTGCTTTTTATAACAAGAATACAAAGCTGAAAACGAATGAACTGCAACTAAAATATTATGTTGATTTTTCACATGGTCTAGTCCTTCCCCTGCCCACCCACTAATATTCTTAAGAGGGTCTCTTCTCCAATCTTCAGAGAGTAGCTAGAAGTGAGGAGGAAGAAAAAGGTCCTTCTTTCCTTCCACTCTGCAGTTTTAATCTGAAGTCTTAGGCGTGGTACTGCACCCAGAGCTCAGAAACTGCTCATGCTAATGAAATACCCTGTCGCGGCTTCCGGTCTAGCGCCAGCGCCGTCCGGTGGGGTTTGCTTCGAGCTCCGAGGCAGCCCGTCTTTGCGAGGGGGGGGGAAGCAGCGGGAGCGACGCTGCACCCCATAGAACCCAGTGTCGAGCGTCACTGGGGCAAATGCTCAGCGGAGCCCCAATTCCGACTCCCTAGCTCGCCGGTATGCCCTAATAAGAGCGCCGGTGCAGGAAAGGTTGTAGTCGTGGGGGCCATCTTGAGCATGATCGTTGCCCTCGCGGAGAGAAGCTCCGAACCGGAGGTGGAGAGCGCTGGATACTTTTTAAAGAAGGACTGAAAAGATTGGGAACTGTGAGTAAAAGGACCTAAAAATTTTTTAATTGACTTTTAATTTGGAACGGGGGTGAGACTTAAAAACGGAAGCCGATCTTCCCCCGCTGATGTAAAGAAGAAGCAGTAAAAGGAGAATTACCCGATGCCAGGGAAAGGAAGCTTGCTGCCTAAGCAATTCCAAGGATTAAAAAAAAAAATTCTCCCCCAGAGGCAGGGCAAAGGGGGAGAACTGTATTAAGGCTGGAAAACCCCTGCAAACAGTGGAATCTAAAGAGACAAGCCCCTCCCCCTCCATTCCGAAAGCGGCAACCCGGACATAACAGCAAGCGGACGGGGAGGACATAAAAGAAATAGTGGAATGGACTTTTAGAGGAATGGACTTAATGCATCCAGTTGGCAGAAATCGGTACAGTCACAATTGGTGACCACTTCCTGTTATTCAAGTTCTGCTCTGTCCTTGAAGAGTTGGTGAAAATGTCAACAATGGACTATGCACCTGGTTTCCAGAGAAAAGTCATGAGACTCTTGTGGGAAATAAAAATCAGCATGGATAAGACTCAACAGCAAATGGAAATAATAAATCAGGATGTACAGAAACAGGATATAAGTGAATCAACAGTAAAAGAGGAGGATAGGACACATGAATCGAACCATAATTCAATCAAAGAAGACGAGGATGGTGCAGATATGCAAGATGAGAAAGATCAAATTGGGATTTGGAATACCCCCCCTTTTGAAGGGGTGGAACAAGAGCTGTTTGAGGAGAAGAAAACGCACAAGGAAAACAATGTGCAAACAAGATGGGAACATTGGGGGGAGGCCAGAGACATTTGGGTTGTAAAATATGTTAAGAAAGGGGAGGGATGAAGGAGGATGGAATATATATTATTTACTAGGATGGATAAAAAGGGATTGAAAACTGGATTGCTGACTTTGGAACTTGTTGGAATGGAAGGGAATAGCCGTGATCGGGGGAGGAGGAGGGAAAATTGAGAATAATCGATAAATTAAAGATTGGGAAGGTAAAAAGGATTTAAAATATAAGGATGCCCTTGGAAGAAAATTGTGGCAAGGGAGGGAACAAAATTGTATGTTTGTTAGAATTAGGATGTAATAGTAATTGGTAGCATCAGAAAGATGGTTTAGGCAAGATGATTTGTAACGGTTGGGTGCTTTCCCCCACTTGTCGGTCGTCCCCGGGCTGGGGGCTCCTGGTGGCAGAGGGGGCTTCTGGGGTGGGGGGGACGGGGAGGGGGGAGGGATCCAATTGGAAAAAGAATCACTTCCTTGCCTCTTTCCGTCCTCTGGGACTCTTCGTGGCAGGAGGGGTTCTGGGGGACGGGAGAGGGAGGAGGTGAGAATTGGGAATAAAAGAGAAATTATTAAAGAATATGGATAGTATAGTAATATAAGATTGGAAAGATTAAAAATAGAATGAGGACTATGATAAGAAAACTGTAAAATATGATTCAAAAATGAAAATCAGATAGAGGGGAGATCGGGGAAGCCCACATAAAAACAATGTTTATGGAAAAATGATTAGTTAATAATATTTTTCTTTTATCTTTTTCTTTTTCTTATTTTTTCTTCTTCCTTTTTTTTCTTTCTTTTTTCTTTCTTTTCTTTTTTTTTTTTTTGAGTGTGTATTAAGATTGAATAGATGGTTGGATGGATACCCACTTGCGTCCCTCCTGCAAACCTGGAGCCTCTTTGTGGCAGGGGGGGGGGGTTTCCTGGGGTGGGAGGGAGGAGTGGGGAGAAATCCAATCATAAAATGAACCACTGCGAATGCCCGTTTTCCAGGGGATCCTCTTGTGGGAGGAGAGGGCTCTTGGAGGGTGGACAGAAGTAGGTGGAAAATATGTTATGTTTGTTTCTGTATTTTGAGTGTGTGTGTGTGTTTTACTATGCAAAAATCAATAAAATATCATTTTAAAAAAAAATGAAATACCCTGTCGCAAAATGCACCTAGAACAATGGGAGTTTCGAACACTGATGGTGTGTGTGTGTGTGTGTGTGTGTGTGTGTGTGTGTGTTATTACTACTACTGTCTGCTAACTGCATTGTTATAAAATGCTATCTGAATGCTTACAATACAACATCATAGGGATATGCCTGTAGAGAGAACTGGTGCTATTTAAATATGGCTTAAAATCTGTTCTCCGTATCTCTTTAGACTCCTTTTTCTAGATTTGGTATTTTATCTGAATTTTCACAATCTTGCATTTCTTTATATTTTGTGAGATAATATCTGCTCAATTATAATCAGTTGTATTATATGTGACAATCATTTTCTTCACCAGTTTCTTCACCAGTTCATTTCTGTGGACTCAGTTAGAATGCCAGGCTCTAGGACCATTTCCAATGGTCCATGATAAAGTGGCAGTGTAACTCTGGCAAGAATGGATATAAATTTGATGAGAGAATTTTCCAATTACAACTCTTATCACTTTGATGGCATGCTTTTACACTCCTGTGCCTGTTTTCAGGAAATCTAATATGTTCTAGTTTATATCTAGGATAGTCAGTCAAGGGACTGGAATTCAGTTCTGACCAATGCTTCTTTGGATAGGCGATGGGTCAATCTCCACCTAAAGAGACAGTGATTGCACCTCAAAAAACTATCCTTGTGAAGACAAGCAGGTTATAGGCTGGTTTATAATAACCCTGTTTTGGACAGAAGCTTATTGAACCCATGTTTGTGGAGCAGTTTCAGCTTTTCCTGAAGTAAAAACCCAGTCAAAAATACTTTACTCATTTAAGACACACTCTTTTAACTACAAGAAGATAAAAGGTAAAGGTAAAGGGACCTCTGACCACTAGGTCCAGTCGTGGATGACTCTGGGGTTGCGGCGCTCATCTTGCATTATTGGCCGAGGGAGCCGGCATACAGCTTCCGGGTCATGTGGCCAGCATGACTAAGCCACTTCTGGCGAACCAGAGCAGCGCATGGAAACACTGTTTACCTTCCTGCCGAAGTGTTACTTATTTATCTACTTGCACTTTGACATGCTTTCAAACTGCTAGGTTGGCAGGAGCTGGGACCAAACAACGGGAGCTCACCCCGTTGCAGGGATTCGAAATGCCAACCTTCTGATCGGCAAGCCCTAGGCTCTGTGGTTTAACCCACAGCGCCACCCGCTTCCCCACAAGAAGATAAAATAGGCCAAAAATTTTCACTGGCTAATCTTAAGCTGTGCTGTCCTAAATCAAGTGAACTTCATAAGCAAACTTGATTCTGTTGGCATTTGTAATCATAGGATCATGTGGTTTGTCTGCATAAGCGTCAATGTATGTATTTGGTGTTTTTTGGTTGTTGTTTTTTTAAAAAATGCCAGTGTATTTTCTTCTAAAATCAACAGCGAGGGGACCACAATAACCTCCCTTATGCTTTTAGTAGAATAAAATTACATCTGGAGATCCAGGAGGGTATTATTATTATTATTATTATTATTATTATTATTATTATTATTATTATTATACCCCTTCCATCTGGCTGGGTTTGCCCAGCCACGCTGGGCAGCTTACATTACATATAAAAAACAGTAAAACGTCAAACATTAAAAACTTCCATGATACATGGCTGCCTTCAGATGTCTAATAATAATAATAATAATATATTATTTATACCCCACCCACCTGGCCGGGTTCCCCCAGCCACTCTGGGTGGCTTCGAACAAAATATTAAAATAAAGAAATCCATCAAACATTAAAAGCTTCCCTAAACAGGGCTTCTAAAAGTTAAGTCCTTGATATCTGATGGGAGGGCATTCCACAGGGCGGGCACCACTGCCGAGAAGGCCCTCTGCTTGGTTCCCCGTAACCTTGCTTTACTTAGCGAAACATACTGGGAGCCAGTGAAGATCCTGTTGGACCGCTGTTATATGGTCCCGGAGGCCACTCCCAGTCACCAGTTTAGCTGCCACATTTTATATCAGTTGGAATTTCTGAGTCACCTTCAAACGAATTGCAGTAGTCCAAGTGGGAGATAATCAGAGCATGCACCACTCTGGTGATACAGTCTGTGAGCAGGTAGGGTCTCAGCCAGTGTAACAGGTGAAGCTGGTAGACAGCAACTTTGGACACAGAATTGACCTGTGCCTCCATGGACAGCTATAAGTCCAAAATGACTCCCAGGCTGTGCACCTGGTCCTTCAGGGTCATGCCATCACCACATTGCTGGAGGCTGATAAAGCAACTGCCTATTTAGAAGGGATGTGGTTACTGAAGGCTTGGTAGGCTTCCACCTAGTCCAGTAATGCTTCTGTTCTGACTCATTCCGAACAAGTTACAGGTACATCCTGAGAAGCTTTCAGTGTCTGTCTCTACTTATCTGCTGAGCAGGTTGACTGCCTACCTTATTCTTAGCTTGACTATGTGCTTGTTTGGGATTACTTCCCTGCAGACTGCCAACCCTAAATATTGCTGTTTTCTGTAGGCTGCTAGCAACTAAAATTACAAAGCTGGATTCAGGAATACACACCTAGTGACACCTGCCTTAAAGAAATAGTAAGGTGTGTTCATATAAGTAGCATAGCTTCCTTCTTCCTTTTTGTTCAATGGAACTGGAATCTCATTTTCTACTATACTCAAGAATTTTATGTCATATACAAGTCTTCATTAATATGTGTGCGTGCAAATGAATAGCGCATCAGTGTTACACTAGTTTATGCAATATCATCTTAGTTACCTGGAACAGGTGTAGTTTCTAGGCCATTTCCCTCAACATTCCCTGGTGTTTTTGTTTCTTTAAGAAAGTTTCACATTTAAGAGATTGCATTGATAAATTGTTTTATCAAATGTTGTTTTTGAAAAAAAGGGATGCTTCTCCAATTAGAACGTTTAGTGCTTTATTATCAATCCTGTTTAAAACTGAAAATAGCATATTTTTAGCAAGGAAAATGAAAACCCTACTTTAACAGATGCAGAATTCCTCAGGTGAAACCATACCTGTAGTGTTTGCTGTGTGAAAACAGAAGCTGCACTTTCCCCCGTCCTCAATTTCAGTAATGATTTGCATTCTTTTAATAGACTTCCAAAAAAAACCATGACCCTCCCCACCCCAAAAAATACAAAATAGAGTGTGTTCCTTCTCTGTCCATATCTATGAGATTAATAGCATGTGCTTGTAATACTAGCTAGTCTTGCAGTGATATTAAAATACTTTGCTAAGGTAATACAGAATGGTTTCAGATATCCTTCAAAGCATCTGTCGCAACATGGATCCACTTTCAGCATAGGATAGGAAAAAGAGACAATATAAACAGTGTTCACTCTGTAATTTCAGCCTTTCTTTTCTATGAGCTCTAGCTGACCAAGCTTGTTTTCAGGTCAGCTGCAGCCTATAAAAAGGAACAGGCTGACACAGTATGGGATTGGGTTTTTTCCCTCCTCACATCTCATTGCATGCTGCTGTGCTGGCATCAACTCGGCTCAACCAGACCCGGGCTGCCACCAACGTCTGAAAGCATCCTTTTATTGCAACCTTAAAACTATTCCAAAGTTGTAAGAGATAATGTAGCTTTGATGGTTCTAAATAGTTTAGAGCTAGGGACTGTGTGTCTGGGGGTGGGGGTTGTTTTTAATTCAGGGTTGAATGCACTATTGGTATTCAACAAGTAATTAACATTTCCTTCCTGAATTATTTCAGTGCTACGTTCTATAGTACCAGATTGCTCAACTAGATGATCAGTGCCCAGGGAAATGCAATCAATCAAATGCAGGGTCTATATTAATCTTGAAGTCGTTAATTACTAGAATCATCCACTCATTTTTGAGTTCATTGCAAACGGGGGGGGGGGGAGCTATAAATAGACACCTCTCCACAATCCTGTAGTGGTAGAAAATGTTCTTCATGTTACAATATTTGCTCTAGAAATCACCTTAAAACAGAGTTATCTGCAACCTTCAGTTTTCTGTTTCCTACATGGATCGCATAAGATATTAATCTAAATGTGACCTTCTGTGGATGGATGTTGCAAATCCATACCAAAGATCTCTCCATTAGTTAGCTAATAGCGTATTCCAATTTGTCAGCATTTTGGAAGATATTAGTAATATTGCTTCTCCTGCAACAAGTTTATGATACAATTAAATTGTTTATATAAGAATGTTATATATATTCATATTTCATTTCCTGGAGAACTTTATGTACACTATCCCAGTATATGTTTTATAGCATCCTTTTGGCTCAGATACTTTAGGTGAAATGTTAGTTAGAATTGCTTTCCCTGTTCCTTAGTTTCGTTTTTCCTCTACACTTCATTTTATTCTGTGAATTGTTTTCACACTTTCATACACCACCTTGGAAACTTCTGATAAAGTGAAGTTAAGAAACATTTTAAACCTGTTTCCATAAAACTGGATTTTAATAGAGGTGTACACTATTAGGTGGAGTCTCCTTTTTGTTCCTACACTTCTTATTTACTTAATATATATATTTTCAAGGTGGTTTACAGTCAAAAACACAAACCAATTTGAAGACAATCGGATACCGTCGTAGTTCCGAACATAAACGATGCCGGCTAGCGATCCAGCGGCGTTATATATAAAAACAAAAAACAAAGCAATAAAATTGTTTTAAACTATATTACAATTCCCATTAAAATCACAGATATTGACATCATAGCCAAGCCCCCATTACAAAATCCAGTACTACAGTATAGCAGCAAAAAGAGAACTATGAGGTAAAAACTTTTTCAGCTGTCATTTTTTACTAGCTGTCTTAAAACATTTCAGAGATGGGATCTGACTTGCCTCACTTTGCAAGGCTTTCCACGGGGTGGACACCACAACCAAAAAGGCCTTAACCATGGTTATCACCAGCCATGCTTCCTACGGTCAAGGGATCTGGTGTAAAGTTTCAGATGATGATCAAATCATTCAGGGAGAAACATAAAGAAGAATGTGATCTTTAAGGTACCCAGGTCACAGGCCATTGCTCACATCCTGACCATACGTTTAAAGCACTTTTATACCACTTTTACAGTCATGGAAAATCCTGGGAACTGTAGTTTGTTAACAGTGCTGGGAACTGTAGGTCTGTTTGGTTGTGTTGTATAAGATTGCTTTAAAATTCAGCTTGAAGATAAACTAGTAAAAAATGCAGATAATAGAAAACAAGAGAGAGATTATGCATCAAAAACATGCTGGCCTGTCAGTTTGTACTACAGTTTAAGTACGCTTAGGTTTAAGTACGCTTCGGTTTGAGTACTTTCAGTTTAAGTACTCTGCGGACCTGTCTGGAACGGATTAATCCACTTTCCATTACTTTCAATGGGAAAGTTCGCTTCAGCTAAAGTACGGACTTCCAGAACCAATTACACTCATACTTCGTGTTAAGTAAGCTTCAGGTTGAGTACTCCGCGGACCCGCCTGGAATGGATTAATCTACTTTCCATTACTTTCAATGGGAAAGTTCGCTTCAGGTTAAGTACTCCGCGGACTGTCTGGAATGGATTAATCCACTTTCCATTACTTTCAATGGGAAAGTTTGCTTCAGGTTAAGTACGCTTCAGGTTAAGTACAGACTTCCAGAACCAATTGTGTACTTAAACCGAGGTACCACTGTAGTTGTAGCTTGCAACAGTTTTCTAGGGCAGCCTCACCTAGAGCATGTTGCAGTAGTCTAATTTGGAGATCAGTAGAGCAGAGATAGGCAGAGTTTGTAGAACTCCAAGATCTACCAGCCAGAACCAAGTGCAAATACAAACCAACCAGTCAGGTTCAAAATACAAGTTTAATTAAATGATAAACTGAGTGCCTCTGAGCACCTTCTGAGCCAAGGAATTCGCTTTTTAGTACAGTGGTACCTCGGAACTCAAACGGCTCTGTTCTCGAACATTTTGGCTCCCAAAAGCTGAAAACCCAGACGTTCTCCTGTTTTTTAACTTTCCTCAGAACATGAACGTCCAACACAGCTTCCACTGTGCAAAAACCTAGCTGTCGGCTAGTTGAATGGTCTTCCGGAACGGATTACATTCGAGTTCTGAGGTACCACTGTACCAGAACTGAACTGACCCTACAGACTTTTCACACAAAAGTCTACCTTTGCTTAACTTTCTTCATAGCAGCAGCATCACTTAAGTGTAAAGAGTAATTTAGTTATTGCTACTGTTGAAACAACTGGGTGCCAGAAACCTTTGCCATGTTTTTGCAAGTCAACTAGAAATCTACCAGTAGATTATGGCTTACTTGCTTCCCAGCACTGAATTGGAGCATGGGTGACCATGGTTCAGCTTTGTTAGGAAGGGCTGTGGATCATAAACCAACCAAAGCTGAAAAAGGCACCCCTCACCATTGATGCCATCTACACAATCTAGCAGAATCACTTGAGCAAGAAGTACACTTCAGTAGGAGTGTAACACCACCCAGTACAAGCTGCATATTCAAACCTGAGTCAATTCACTACCAGTTCTTCTGTTTTGTCTGGATTAAGTTTTGGTTTTGTCATCCCCATTCAGGCCTTCACAGCTACCAAACAGTGATTTAAACTTTGAACTACTTCCCTAGAATGAGATAAAAATAAAAATATAGTTGGGTATTATCAGCTTATACTGATGATTCTGCAATCCAACTGTCCTCTCTGAGCAGTTTCATGTCGTTGTTACCGTAGATACCATAGGGGACATGATGGAGCCCTGCAGAATCTTACAGGCCACCAGACATGGGGAAAAGCAATAATCTTCTAGCACCACTTCTGTGTTTTATCTCTCTGGAATGAACAAAGCCA
This sequence comes from Zootoca vivipara, assembly GCF_965207765.1. NCBI lineage: Eukaryota > Metazoa > Chordata > Lepidosauria > Squamata > Lacertidae > Zootoca > Zootoca vivipara. The sequence continues at coordinate 78,087,290 of NC_142582.1, read as the reverse complement.
CTTTAGCATTGTGACCACAATTCCCATCCCTTTGTGAAAACTTCATAGCTGCCAAGTTATCCCTTTTTTACAGGGATTTTCCCTTATGCTGAATAGGCTTCCTCGCGAGAAAAGGGAAAACTTGGCAGCTATGGTGAAAACCCAGATAGATAACATGGTCAATGGATCAGTAAACAAGCTCAGAGGTCCAGGAGAATCAACACGGTCACATGCACCTCATTCAGCTTCCTAGGAAATGAGTTGCTGATTAGGGTTTTTAATCACCTGATTGCTGTTGCTGTTGCTTTTTTTTGTTTTATTATGTATTTTGTATTCACATTTTGTATTTTTCTGTTGTGAACCACCCTGGGATCTTTGGATTAAGGACTGTATACAAATTTAGTAAATAATGAACATAAATAATCTCCCAGCCCTCTAGATGTTTTGGGACTACAACTCCCATGATCCCTAGCTAACAGGACTAGTGGTCAGGGATGATGGGAATTGTAGTCCCAAACATCTGGAGGGCCGAGTTTGCCTATGCCTGCACTAAGGTAACCAAGGCAGTTTTATTGTTGGCCAAAACCAGTCTGAGATTGGTTTCCCGAAGGGATCTAAATAACCATTTTCATACAAAAACTTTTGGAGCAGCACTACAGCAAATTATGTAGTTTGACCCCAAAAAGTTTCAAACATTAGCAGTTTATGCTACATTACCGGTATAATTAGCCATAGTAGCCATAGTCACTTGCTGTAGAGGGGATTTCTCAGTCCGTCCGTCCCCCAAGATGAAGTAGTGGCTATGGGAAAGGGTGGGTGAATAGTTTCTGGGAATGAGGGACAGGGTAGAAGGAAGAGTATGATGAGCAGCAATTAGGGTTACCAGACTCAATAGAGGACAGGACTTCTGTGCCTTTAATTGCCCTGCTCTCTTTTGAGTCTGGAAACCTTAAAGAGAAACCAGCAGACCCTTGGTTTAATTTCCAAGCAAAGGGTCTGCTGGTTTCTCTTTAAGGTTTCCAGACTCAAAAGAGAGCAGGGCAATTAAAGGCACAGAAGTCCTGTTCTCTATTGAGTCTGGCAACCCTAGCAGCAATGGAAGCCTCAGTCCTGCTGAGGCTGTTTTAAAATTTGCTAACTTGGAGGTGACCAGGTGGGGTGGGGAGGAGACAATTTTCTTCCTTTTTTTTAATGCCCCCTCTCACCTCTCGCAGTAAATCCTTTTTGCTCAGAATCCAGATGTGTTAGGATTTTACTCCAGACATGTTCATCTGCACCTTTATCTACTTGTGCTTCTGTGCCATCAGTTGGGAAGAAGAGAAAGGGAATCCTTGCCCTACCCCTAGCCAGGAAACCAACTGCCTCTGGCAACCTGCCCTGCCTCTCTTCCAGAAAGAGCTCCATCATAACTGCCAGCTGCTCTGTGGATTTTTGCCAAAGGGTGCTGGCTATTTTGGAATGTTGAGGGAACTTTCCATTATTCCTTTCAGCTGTGAATATAGACACATTTGTGCAAAAGCTAATCAGAGCCTTGGGGATATGATGGAAGCCTAACTAAACAAGTGTGTGTAAATGGGTGATTGCAGTCTTGGGGATCAAGCCAGTTATGTTTTGTCAGGTCAGATTCCCCAGTTTCCTCATATTTTATTACCTCAAGAGCAATGGTTTTCTGCCACTGCACCACCATGTTTTTAAAGCACCTTACTGTTTTTTAAAGGAAATATTGCCTACTATGCAAAAGAAATGAGGGTGTACCTGAAAGCTCTATGTGAATAATTTCTTGAAAATGTGTTGCCATTTAATGATATAAAATTGTGCTTATATTTATTTTATTATTAAAAAAACAACTCAGATCAGCTTAAATATCTTGAAGTGTTGTGATTTGGCTTAGAAACATATGCTCAATCTATTCTTTGAATAACTGGATTTTTAAATTTAAAAAAACAAACACTTATCCAAGAGTAATTATCAGATAATTTTTAAGAAGCTGCCTTTTTTTAAAAAATGTAATGTCTGTTTTTCAGAGGATCCTCTCATTATCAGGTCTTTGTGCTGGCTTTCAGGAAGGCTCTGTGATTTTTTATAGAAAAAGGTGATCATGAACATACATGCCTTGTTACTATTTAAATTATGCAGATTCTTGATGCTGTGAAAATTTGTGCTTGATGACGCCAAGGCAGCTGCACGTTGTTAGCATTGTAGGCTGTCAGATGATCATGTGGGATCCTTGCAGCATGCAACATTCAATAGGATTGAAAAAGGGCTTTTGATGCAAGGCATAGCTTCTGAATATATCCGTGCCTTTTAGCTACTTATAACAGCAAGCCAAGCTAACTTTAGGTTTTAAAATGCTGCCTCATTTTTCTTCTGGTTGGTTTCATTTTGGCTTCACTAGAAGATGCATCTGGTACATCCACGATTGAGGAGTTTATTAATGCTACTGTCGTTCAGTTCACTTTCTTTTCTTTTAGACTCCTAGCTAGCACACAGATGACATGATCACACATTTTGTTCAGCTACCACCATGCATGGTTTCTTCCTCTGCTTTTGCTGCATTTTTCCCTCCGTTAAGTTGCACTGTCATGTTCTCCCTTGCCATTAAGCCTCGTCTTTGTCTCTTTCCTCCTTCTGTTTGCCGTTATATTTTTCCCATGTTTGATTACTGCAATATTATTTGATTAACTGGCTGTGATGATGATGAACCTACACACTGGAGGAGCAGCTACTACTGTGGTGATGAAGGGATGTAATAATGGTCGCTATCCTCGGAATTCTCTCTACAGTGACTGCATTATAGAAGAAAAGGCTGTGGTCCTGCAGAAAAAAGACAATGAAGGATTTGGGTTTGTGCTCAGAGGGGCCAAAGGTATGTGGATTTTCTGTGTCTGTGTGATTGGGTGAGTGCCTATGTGAAAAATGGCATGCATTTCTGAAAATAAACAGGCATTATTCCTTATGCATTTGGTTGCTAGACAACAGTGTTCTCTCTGTGTGCAGTAAAACTGACATGAATTTCTGATTGAGCAGTTTTGAGGGGTATGTGTATGCATGTATATTTTTAATGCACAGATATATGTATAGAATAGATAGGGAGAATAATTCTGAGGGGAAGGGTGCCTGCATATTTTGTATATGCTACTGTTCAGTTTATTCACACTGTAAGCATCTTGGCTGTGGGGGTGTCAAAATTGCTTAATTTAAAGTGTTCCTGTGTTAAAATTATTTGTGGAGTGAAGCTGCATGTTGCCAACAAGCTTGAAATAGATCTGTGGCTTGCTCAAGGTGGAACTACTGCAGTTTTAGTATGAAAATCAGATCATTTTTGTATCTTCAGAAGCTGCATGTATGTTGAGTGGCCTTTTTTAGTGTGTTCTATTTTGAGGGATGCCTGGCTTTGTGTGTTGAAATGTGCTAAGCTTTTTCTTATGCCAAATGCACTCCAGTAGATTTATGTCTAAGAATCAAAGGTATATTTGTAAGGCTTTTCATTCTATTACTTTTGCATTTCATTTTTTAAAGTGGTGGTACATCCCAGTGCCTGCCACTGAGACACCCCTCAGTTGCTGGATGGGCTCTTCCTCATACAGCCTGGCTTCAAGGCTAGCCCATATGTGCTTATGGTGGATCCTCCACACCCTTCCTCTGGGAATACCGTTTTTATCATTCCTCGCTAGAATGGCAGACACCTATTGGGCTTCCCTAGCTATGTAACAGTTCCTGATTAACCCTCCTGGCTAAATGCACGTTTTAGCGGGGTCTTCTAGAGACTCTGTGACTTCACAGTGTAGATCAGCTGGCGCTGAGCTATCTCTGCAGCAAACAGAGGTTATTACTATATATGTTAATTTTGTATCAGCCTCAGCACTTCAGGTGGAATATTCAAGGCCCCCCTTAAAAACATATGCTAATATCCAGCTTCATGTATCATTTGTTATAAATTATGTTTGAGACCTTATTGGAGCATATATCTATGGAAGTGTATGCATGTCAGATCATTCAGCATATAAATATGTACATGATGCATAAGCAAATGCAATGTTACGCCATTAAATTTAATTACTTCATACTGTTTTCATTGTAGCTATAGGTAATTGGCTGCCAACAGACTTGAAATTTTAAATGCCTGAATTCTCCATGCTATGCCCATATTTGAAAATTAATGATATTGGTTTCAAATGAGAATCCTCTTCCATCAAATCACTTGCTTTTTTTTGGCTATATAGCAATTTACCAGAGCTGAGCTTCATTTATTTGCTGACTAAATTCAAGTGATCATGAATGCACAGGAAAAAGAAAGGGAGAGAACTATAGAGCAGGGAGATCTGTAGAGAAGGGATTGTTGTACTTAATGTGATTAAATGATTACTTATGCAGTGCCAGAAATTCATTAAGTATATATTTCAAACATTTATCTTTCTTTATTAAAATATATATTTTTAAAAATATTATTCCCAAAGCTGATACACCAATTGAAGAATTCACCCCTACTCCAGCCTTTCCTGCTTTGCAGTATCTGGAATCAGTGGATGAAGGTGGGGTAGCATGGCAAGCTGGCTTGAGAACAGGAGACTTTTTGATCGAGGTAGGAGAATTTTAAATGTGATCTAACCTTTCCTGTTCAGGAAAATTCTGTCGTTTTTAATCAGTTTGCACAAGGTTCACTGGCTGCTTTAAACTTGTCCTTCTAACTACTGGCGAAGAGGCTTATTCAGCAGTTTGATGCAAATCCTAGTGGCAGAGTCTTTCATGGCTTCATTATTCAAACCTCCTTTTGCTGTGTTGACACAAATTGTGTGAATATAGATGTGTGTAGTTCTAGCCAGCACATTCATACATGTGAGAAACCTCCATGAGGGAGGATGCTATTAATTCTACTTTTGGTAGTTTTGACCAAATTTAATCTTGAAGATAATTGAATGGATGTCTAGTGCTGCAGTATAACATTCAAAGGGTTGTGTTTTAATTACTAGCCTGATCCATCATGTGTGTAACAGCAGGTGGTGGTGTGATGATATCCTCCTCCTTTCCATAGAGATTAGTAATCTCATCTCTATGGTGACAGGGCCTCTTTTATTTCATTGCCCCAACACCAAATAAAGCTTTTATGGTGTCCCTTTTAATGGATAATATCCTGTATTTGCTGTACACCATTTAGCAGTGAAAAATGCATCAAGTGATTAGATATAGAGTAAGACATTAGAGAGAATATGTGTGATTGCATTTCATGAAAGGGGAAGCAGCTTTTGTGTGTCAGATTCAGGAAGACCAGTTTGTTTGCTTGTTAGCTTCTAGTTCACATTTTAACTTTTGGAATTGACAGTGTTATTATTCCTAATGAAAATTCTTATGTGAAATTAGCCATGGTTTGGTTGCCCTTTCCATCAGTTTCAAAGAAATTATTGCACATCAGTACAATAATGTGGTTGTTACTTTATTGGATTTTTAGTATATATCTGGCTATATTCAGAATTCATGCAATGTGAATAATAGCCTGGTATTCAATCCCCCCCCCCCCTGTTTTAAGAAATGGTGATACTCTACTTAATGTCACTTACCCATATAATTCTTTGGTTTGCATTTGTTGATCTTCAGACTGATGAGTAAGTTATTTTGTGGCATATGATATAAAAAGGTAGAATGTTTTTTTCCCTAATGCCATTTACTAATCTATGCAACTTCTGGTACAACTGGATTAGGATGCAGTACTTGGTCATTTTCCCTTACACATTCAGACTTGAAGAGTAGACTGAGATTTCTTCTCTCTTAAGTTTTCGTGTCAATCTTTTGCATTTACAAATCACAGTAGGGTCAAGTTTTTAGCAGGAACATGTTAGAAGTAATGTGATACAATACAAAATGTTTTGGCAAATTCCTTATGGTTATAATGCACCCTTATAAGTTTTACTGGGTAGTGAATTGATGGACTGTTTACTATTTAGAGGGCTTCCTTGGGAGTTAAACTTGAGAATCACACTTTATTCATAAACCACTGATCCTAACTTTTTCTGCACCTGCAGATAAATATTTATGATAGGACATATTGGTATGTGGTTAACTTCCATTATATAAAGAGCTACTTTTGGCACACTGAGAGGTTTGACATGGTTTGTTGAATTTTCAGGGTTTTTTCCTTCTCTGAAAAATGATGTTCAAACTACTTTTGAATTTCTCCAAAATTTCAAACTCAGTTTGCTATGTGGTATGGGCAAACTGCTGTTCAAGAAACTCATGCCCAAAGCTGACATTTGTCTGTGGAAGTAGTTGTGTGGTTTTGTTTTTGGGGTGATAGCCAGTATTCCAAACTGTAAGTGTATGCCAGCACTGCAGTGATGTTCTCCGCTGTTGGTAGAAGATACATAGACAGAATTATTTAGGACTAGGATACTGGTAAATGGTACAATGAAATATTTGGAATTAATAGTACCTTGGAAAGCATAAGATACTTTGAATAGGTCTAACAGGGGTCTTTTATCACAAGCAATTGAAATACTTTAGGTGTGGGAAAGTTATACAGGCACAAAGTCTGGTGGAATGATGTAAATCAACAGGAATAAAGGTCAATTTACGTTATTGATTTAAGTTAAGTTTCTCATTTTAAAATCCATTTATTTCATGAGCAAGCATGTGTCCTAGATGGTTGTTGCAGCGAACAGAACATATTGGTTTGCAATCAAATAGAACATTTTTATAATCTAGGAGCATAATCCAAAACCTTGGATAATATAGGCCACATGGTTTTTGCATGGTGAATCTCTTTATTGTCAAGATTCTCTTTCTACGCATGCAAAATAAGGGAAATCCTACTTTTCTGTGGGACCTCCGACCCCATGAGCATATATGTTGAGTTAAGAATCTTTTTTAGCCCTCAGTTCACAGGTCCCATTACCAGTCCTTTGGAATCACTTTCTACATATCTCCATCAGGAAAACTGTCTATTTATTCCTACTCTCTGCTTCCTGTTACCTTCCGATCCAGAAGAGGACCTCACCTCTTATTTCACAGCTACTAAGCTTAGTTAGGAGTCTTTGGTTAGGTACTTGTCATGCAGGCATTTAGTGGCAGGGAGGCAGAACCAAGTTATCTGCGACACAATTGGTCAGTTAAGTATTTTTATTTGATGGGGGGGGGGGCCCTCTGCCCCTGACTACACCTATCTTACAGTCGTACTTTGGATCCTGAATGCCCTGGAACTCAGACGTTTTGCTCCCAAATGCCGTAAACCCGGAAGTGTGAATATTCTTTTGAAATGCCTCAGATTATTTTTTAAGGCACTTTAACTTTTTTAAAAAAAACTATTTTAAGGTGGGTGTTTTTACACATACAGTGGAACCTCGGTTTATGAACACCTCGGTTTACGAATTTTCGGTTTACGAACACCGCGGACCCGTCTGGAATGGATTAATCCACTTTCCATTACTTTCAATGGGAAAGTTCGCTTCAGTTTATGAACAGACTTCTAGAACCAATTGTGTTCATAAACCGAGGTACCACTGTATAGGTTTTTATCTTACCCTGACCAAGAACTCTGCAAGGCATTTCAGTTATCTTTAAAATAAGAATGTACTGAATAGTTTGCTGAATCAGGCCAACTTTTGTAGTGAAATAAAGAACACCTTCAATATTGATATGACAAATCACCTCCTCTTTTTTTCTGTCTTGATGCTTCAAAATCCCACTGATAGTTGAGAAACTTGACAATTGTCAACTAGGCTCACATTTGTTACTGAGGAATGCTTCTATAAATAAACTGTACTGAATTTTCCATCCTAACATGATAAGTTTTTCTGGAAACTGTAATGTGTTAAGGGTTCTTTTTTAAAAATAAAATAAAAAAACTTTTATCCCAGAAATAGCTATTTTGCAGTAATAAGAATTAGAAAGGTTTGTATGCACTTTTCATTGCTGTGAAACCTCATTATGATAATACGGGATGTAGTTGGCCTTATCGGTTGTTGCCAAGAGATAGAAAATCTTCAATGACTCAGACATTCACAGTATTACATGCTTGAAGCTCAACCATTTGCTTCTGGCATATGGCTGGGCTGCCATTTTTGTTAAAGAAAAAGTAAACTATTTGATAATTTCATATAGTGCTATTTTATGCCAGATTTATTTTGTTTTGTTTTATTTTCAAAGAGGATTATTTTTCTGCTGCTTTGTTTATAATTTGCGGTATAGAAATATGCTTCATTTACATTAAAATGTTTTTCCTTATGCATGTATCTTATCATTAGTTTATAGAAATGAGCAAGTCAACAAAAAACCTACTCCATTCATTTTCAACATCTTTTGCAGATTTTCTCATTTATAGACCCACTGATATGTGGGGATTAGAGGAAAGATGAAACCAAGCAGTTATTAGCCTTTGGCAGTGCCTTGCAGCCCAGGAGAGCAGTTGTATTCTTCCTCATAGTCATACTGTTCCTCAGGGTCACTTCCTGCTTAATGTGACAATTGTGTGTTAAACAAGTGTTTCATGCAGCAAATGCCACCAAGTGTGAAACAAAGATGGATGGTCTTTAAAACTCATTTTTCAGGCATTACCCCACTTACAAGTTGTAGCCCAGTCATTGGTCCCAGGGTGTCCATGGGTGTTCACATGGAATACGGCATGTACAAGTAAACTGGGATTTAATTGCAAGTGCAGTGAAGTTGCTTTCACAATAGCCATTTCACTGGAATGGTAATCCTTTGTTCACTCACTTTTTGGGGAACACCCAGACAATGTGATTATCAGCCTCTTGCATTGCATTGTTTTTGTGTGTGCATGGTCTCCTTCCCATTCCCCTAGTCCTGATTTTGGGCATTTTTTCTCGTTTATAATAAAGCACAATTCCAGCACAACTGGGTGAGTGTTGGCAGGCATGGTACTTTTAAGGCTCTTCGGGTTCCTATGCCTTTGGAGATTTGAGGCTGTTTGTTGGAACAGGTAGTTGCCTCTCCTTGTTTTTTGAGAGTGGAATTTTGCAACCGAAAAGAAACAAACAAAGAAAATGGTTAGATCCTTCTCCCTTACCCCATCCCAAACACATGAATGAAATTGATGCTATTCAAGAAGTAAATCATATGTCATTTATTAGTAATCTACCATCTGTACTCATCGTGAAGCAATCAAATACAATAAACTTAAAAGAGGAAACTTAAGCAACATTGCTGAACTGGACTTAATGTGAGAGTAAATACTATAGGGAGAGGCATTATATACTAATTATGCAAAAGATACTGATATTAAGTCGTTGTGTAGAATCTCCATTTTAATTCTGTTCCCAGCTAATTTTGAAAAAAGAAAGATGTCTCAGCAGTGCTAACGTGTTCTAATGTGGAAGTAACCCATGTGTCCTGTGATCCTAATGCTGTATTCTGAAACCTCTTGAGCTGAGGAACCTAGATCTTATCTGTTTTACAATATTTCAGTGGGTGATGTGTGGTTGTGTTATGCTTTAACTATATTGAGACCTATCTGGTATCTGAGATTTATTTACTTATTCTTCGCAAGGAAAATGATTGAGCAAAGTAGTTCTAAACATATTCTGTATTAGTACTTAAAGCTGTGAGTTTTGGCAGGTTTATTTAAGTTCTCAATCTCTCTCTCCAACCCCCAACCTCCCCCCCCCACTCTTTTCCACACTCATATCAGCAAATACTCTGGCATTTTCTTGCTGCAAAGCTTGTTGCTCTGTATATATTTTGTGTGTTAATCCTTTACAGCAGGCACTACAGCTACTGAATAATGAAGGGCAGAAAGATCACTTGTGATGAATTCTCCAAATTCCATGTTTCTAAAACTTTTTAGACCGCTCTACACAGATGATGGTAGATCACTAGAAACCTTGTAGTCAGTTTTGCTAAACATATTAGTAACTAAGGTGCAGTGCAAATACTTACTTTCATATATTTGTTGCTTTATTGAAATACTCTGTGAAGTATTATCCCTTCTTTCCGCTCCTCAGTTTTTGAATATGTGCACTTGCAAGGAACCAATTTATTAGTTGTTTTTTATGTTGCAGATTAATAATCAATACTGTTATGAATTTGGGAGGGAGAGTCTGGAACAGGCACCCCCAAACTGCGGCCCTCAATATGTTTTGGCCTACAACTCTTATGATCCCTAGCTAACGGGACCATTGGTCGGGGAAAATGGGAATTGTAGTCCAAAACATCTGGAGGGCCGAAGTTTGGGGATGCCTGGTCTGGAAGAAACCCAGAGACCCCTTTCAACCCTTCAATTTTGTACCTTTAGGGTGGGACGTATAAAAGGAAGTTTACCCAACTAGCCCCTTTGTCAAAGTAATAGCTTTAATTGGCCAGTTAAGTGCTCATCAGCATCTCAAGAAATGGACTAAGTCAGTGTTTCCCAACCAGTGTGCCTCCAGATGTTTTGGGACTACAACTCCCATCATCCCTAGCTAGCAAGACCAGTGGTCAGGAATGATGGGAGTTGTAGTCCCAAAACATCTGGAGGCACACTGGTTGGGAAACACTGGACTAAGTGATGGTGCTCTCCAGGACAGGTGGGTTGGTGTTACACACACACACACCTCACTTGACTGCAGGCCATGTGATTCTAGGCAGAAGAAGACTAGCCAGAGTGGCTGTGTGTGAGAGCAGAAACCTAGAGAGACATGTTTTGCTCTGTGCTGGAAAGCTGGGACTTTGGGGTTCGCCTGGAACCCCAAAGGAGAAGCAAGATCTTCTTGGTCAGCATTCAAAACTTCCTAAGGACTAGGTGCATTCCGCAACTTGCTATGGTCCAATTGTGACCAATTTTAGATGTATGGGTGCATGTATTGAGCCTAGGCCCCATCCCCGCATGATACGCAAGCGCTCTCCTCCAAGCCCTTGGGGAGGTGGTTCCAGGCCCATCCCTGCTTGGTGCTCCAAGCCCATCCTGGTGAGGGCTGGAGTGGGGAGAAGGGCTCCAACTCCCCTCTTGGCACTTGCGTCAAGCATGTCCCTGTTTGGCGCACCATCAGTGAGAGGAGGCTGAGGGGAGGAGGGCTCCAAACCCCTTCCCCTCTTGGCACTCCGAGCCTCACCCTGGCGATGGCTGGGCTGTGGAGGAGGGCTCCAAGGCCCTTCCCTGCTGAACTTTCTAGTAGTTGCACATTTGTTTCACTTTCTCTCTGAAATTTCTTTCAAGTTCAGTATCATAATCCACAGTAGTCTTAATGAATTTATATGTTACTTAATTGTCAAAGTTGGCCTCTATACAGCTTACAAGTATAAAACCAATTACAAAATAATATATATGCATGTAATAAATATGCACACAATAGAACCATTTCATTGAAACATTAAAATAAGCACACACACACACACACACACACACACACACACACACACACAAATACAGTAAAGCAAAGACATTCAAATAGTGCAACACTTAAGAGTTAAAACGGCAATTAAAGAATTAAAAATTAAATATAGTAACAATAATAGGTGTCTGCATTGTGCTCAAGTGTTCAGATGCTGCAGGTATATATTCTTTTAACCCTTACAAAACCCGTCAGATATGTCTCGCCTTCCCTGCGTAGCCTAAGATGAAATCGCTGCTAGATCGCTGGCTGCTGCCTTCCATGTGCCCCTTTGCCTCTCCTGCCCCCCCCCATGTAAGTTCACATCTAGCACAATATACACAGACACATATACACATCAATATTTGTAAATATTAATTATTCAGATAATTAATGGCGTGCTATGGTCCATGGGGTCACGAAGAGTCGGACACTACTAAACGACTAAACAACAACAATTATTAAGATGACTTGTGGTTTTGAACGCTATTGCAGGGACTGAGCACCATTTATGTTTGTGGTGTCCAATTAAGAATTACTATTAAAAATCTGATGTTAACAATGTGCCACTGATGTGAATTATGAATCAGTTCATGCATTTTGAAAAAAATAGATAGAAAGAGTTGCTACGTTAAGCGGAAAATGGCGACTAGCCATTCTGTTTTTGTGCCTGGAACCCAGGTTCCAGGAGCAATTTCGCTCCTAGCTTTTCTATCTCTGTTTCTAACTCTGTTCTTGGAGTGTTACTGCTGTAAACCACTCCATGCTATGCTCAGATTGTATTTATGTGTAAGTAAAACCATGTAAGTAAAACTGTGTAAAGCCTGGGACGCTGGTGGTGCTGTGGTCTAAACCACTGAGCCTAGGGCTTGCTAATCAGAAGGTCGGCGGTTCGAATCCCCATGGCAGGGTGAGCTCCCGTTGCTCGGTCCCAGCTCCTGCCAACCTAGCAGTTTGAAAGCACATCAAAGTGTAAGTAGATAAATAAGTACCGCTCTGGTGGGAAGCTAAATGTCATTTCTGTGCGCTGCTTTGGTTTCGCAGAAGTGGCTTAGTCATGCTGGCCGCATGACCCGGAAAAACTGTCTGTGGACAAATGCCTGCTCCCTCGGCCAGTAAAGCGAGATGAGCTCCACAACCCCAGAGTCGTTCGTGACTGGACTTAACTGTCAGGGGTCCTTTTCCTTTACCTTTAAAACCATGTATCCTAAAGATACCAAAGTGTCTATTGACCTGCATGCCAAGGTAGAATGTGTGCAGTGGAGACCTACCAAGATGATCAAGGGTCTGGAAACCAAGCCAGTGGATGGTGATCTGCCATGGATGCTGTAGTTGGGATTCCTGCATTGCAGGTGCTAGACTAGATGATCATTCTTTCCAACTCTACTATTCTATGATTCTAAGAAATGTGAGCTTTGGGCTGCATTTGCATTTTACAGCTTTTCGTTTTTAAAAAGTGGTGACTCAAATTCTCAAAATGAAAAGTCAAATTATTCAACTCCTGAAGTTATCACTTGTATACTTATAAAATGTTATAATTCTGTGTTGTTCATATAACTTGAGGTAGGGATTTTTCTCTTCATTGAATATGGATTTACCTTATGGTTTCATTAAGTAACAGTTAATGTGGCTATTTTACAAGTGTTTGGATGTAAATGTATATTTCTGTCTGTATTCATGACTTCAGTGACATAAAATGTGAATTATGTCCTAGTTAAATTCAAATCACAGCCATTATGCAGGGACAGCGCCTTCAGGAATGTCTGACCAAAATGATGTTATTTCTCTTCTGTTTAGTGAAGTGTTTAAATTTACGTTACTGTTTCTTAGGTAACATTTCTATCTCATTCTATATATAGGTTACTATGTATTAGCACTGACGATTGCAGAATAACTAGAATTTAAGTAAAGCATTGGTTTTATTGTTCCAGCAGAAAGAGGGCACAGTCATATACTGGGGAGCCACTTTTGAGGGATTAAGCAGAATGCCCCAATACACTAGCACAGTCACCATGATAGTTATGCCATCAAAACACCTCTGATGTGCTGAAGGAAAACTCCCCTTTAGGGTGTATCCCATTCCAGAGGCTGATCAATAAAGGCTTTCCACATAAGGCTTTTCTTGGTTGCCAAGATTGCTGGATCGTGGTCACTTTCCCTCATTTTATGGACTCTGTACTAGCGCCCTCTTTTCCCTGATGTGGCGGCGGGGGGGGGGGGGGCAAGGGAAATGAGTGCCCCATGATGTGACTTATTCCTATCTGGTGCTGGTGTGTGTGTGTGTGTGTGTGACTAGGATACTGCTCTGTGGAGCTTGCTGTGTGGGTCCAAATCTCCGGAGCTCCCTCTCTTTTGCCCCTGATATTACTGGTTTTGGCCAGGCATACAAAAGGTAAAAGGGGGCATTCCTCTCGCTTGCCCTGATGGGAAGTTGCACTCCTTTACCTGCTTCCAATCCCATGCAACAAGCCACTGAAGGCTGCTGGTGTGGTGCAGTCAGTGTGTGTCTGCCCTTGTCCTAAACCCTGGCCTCTCCCCACTGACCTGCATGTCAGAAGAGTTTCTCCTCCCTGGGTATATCTTGAATCTTTGTCCCAGTATAGCTAAGTGCATTCTCTGAGGGCACTGTGTCCTTAGAGCTATGTGGGTGTTGTGTTGTGTGTCTTCTTCTTCCTCTTTGTATGCTGTGTTCATAAACCAGTACTTGTGAGGGCTATGAAAGGATTCAGATCTCTGCCTGTAGGATTGGCTATAGCAGGGTCATTTCTCTGGTTGATCCACTGGTGCCGATAGAGTGAGGATGCTGCAGTGCGTCATCTTTCATGATGCAAGGATGTGCGCTGGGAACCTGTCATGAGTTCATTGACACCCCTCACATCCAATCTGTGGCCAGTATGTGGTAGCAGCACTGAAAAAGCCTCTGAGTAGTGTTTCCATAGCCATTTTTATTCCATTTTTTAATTCTTTTGTTATGTTTTTCCTGTCCTGGGTTAAACATGCATCTAATATGGCAATTATTGCACCAGAATATTTCTGGCATATCTCAGGTCCTGACATAATGTAAGTTTGGATTGCTTGGTTTGGCAGTTCATGAATATGAAACATTTTATTTTTTCATCCATTTTCTCTCCCCACACCTCGCTGTAATCCTATGATTTGCTCTTTTTGACTCTGGTCCTCACCTTGACACCTCCATCTTCCCCATACTTGTCGTCTTTAATCTCTTCATCTTTGTAGAGATGAAAATAATGGAAAGCAAAAGAAAAGAAATCATTACATAATCTGAGGAATTCTTACTGATTGGCGAAAAGTCCACACATGGGTTACATATTGAAACAATTATTTTCTTCCATAAAACAGATGCTCTTTTGGGGTGGTGGGGGTGGTAGTAATCTAGTTATGATTAAAGAGGCATCTTAACTTACAAAGAGCAAAATGGAGCCAAAGGAAACCTATAGCATGATTTTAGGGTCTTCCATGAGCTGCTGCTTTGGGGGTGGGGATTTGAGTGTCCATGTGTGGATTTCCAGATATCTTGCCATGACTTTAAAATTGGAAATGTAAGAATAGAGAAAAGGTGGTATGAAAGAGAGAGAGAGAGAGAAGGGGGTGGGGAACGTTATGTTTTTACCCTATCTACATACCACTGAAAAGGCTCAGAGCTTCTATGTTAATGTCCATCCTAAATTAACAACTTGCAGAATTTCTGTTGCTGCCAACTTGGCTGCCCTCCTTTTTAAGAAGCAAGCTTTCTTTGAATTGTAAAAGACGCTGGCAGTATTGTCTCTACTCATCTATTCCTTGACAGCATACTTGGTGCTTCACCAAGAGAAATGGAGGCCCATTTCAGAAATAGTTTTCCAATCATCCATTGGAGATGCATTACATTTTAATTAATTAATAAAATGAAAATGCATGAAATTATTATTTTTAAACTTCTAGACCATCTTTTTTTAAAAAACACCAAAAACAACTCAATGCAACAACAAATATTTTTTTAAAAAACATAAAATCATTAAATAGCTGCACCAATAGCTGCACCAAATATAAAAAAGACAAAATAACTAAAACCAGTAGGGCAGAGCAGTAGCATGCAACCCACAATTGCAGGGAATGTAAAAGGCATTGGTAAAAATAAGTGTTTTGTGTTAGCAGTTGTTTGAAATTATAAAGTTGCCTTCACCAACTTGGTGTCCTCCAGATGTTTTGGAGTGCAACTCATAGCTGAGGGCACCAAGTTGGTGGAGGCTATATAAAATAGTCATCATGTGGCTGATCTTCCAGAGAGAAAATTCCTTACTCTTCTCACAGACTAAGAACTAAATTAGAAATTACGGTTAAATGCCTATTTGCCTTTTGCGTGTTTGTTTTAAATGCAAATAGTATCCATGGAACTTGGTGGTTACTTAGTCTGATAATTATTAGTATCTTAGTGGCAGGAAGAGGGAATTTAACCCATTGGTACTAATTGTGAATTTCCTCCCAACAGCATAGCTGCCAAGTCTCCCGTTTTTCGTGGGAAACCCCTGTATTTTGTTACTGTTTCCCACTGTTATCCCGAATTGATTATATCCCGTAAATATCCCGTAAAGCTCCTGCTGGCGGCCATGTCCCTGCTCCTGGCTGTCTGCACATGTTTGGACATGCGTAGAAGCGGTGTCGCGCCGCCGCTGATCCCGGATTTTTCAAGCTGGGAGTTGGAGGGTATGCCAATAGAAAACAAATTATTCTCTTTTGTAAGGACCACAACAGGGAACCTTCCCTGCCTACTGAAATATTGACAATTATCAGCCCCCCTTCCCTCAGTGGCTAGTATCTGCGTTATTATTTATTTATTTATTTATTATTTAAAAACAAATTCAATGTAATATCAGGTCTAGTTTGCCCCTTAACCTCATGTATTTATGATACCAAGAACAGGGAGGGTTGTATATGATGATACTAGTAGAAAGGCATATACACAATGAAGGAAAATAAATATGCTAGAGATACACTAGGTTTTTTCCTATGTAGGACTTTATATATCAGTCAACAACCAAGATATTAACCTTCCAAGAAGCAAACTAATTTCTGGTGGATCTGAGCATGAACCTGTGAAATATATTGCTTACACCATTATTATTATTATTATTATTATTATTATTATTATTATTATCTCACCTTTTTCCCTAACGGGACTCAAGCTTTCTACTAAAATAGAAACAGCTAAAGACATATTTAAAAGTATCATTAAAAGACAATTAAACATTAGTAGAATTAAAATGTTGTTGTTTAGTCGTTTAGTCGTGTCCGACTCTTCGTGACCCCATGGACCATGGGCACTCCTGTCTTCCACTGCCTCCCGCAGTTTGGTCAAACTCATGTTTGTAGCTTCAAGAACACTGTCCAGCCATCTCGTCCTCTGTCGTCCCCTTCTCCTTGTGTCCTCCATCTTTCCCAATATCACGGTCTTTTCCAGGGAGTCTTCTCTTCTCATGAGGTGGCCAAAGTATTGTAGCCTCAGCTTCAGGATCTATATATATAAAAGAGCATAAACAGATTGTTACAATAGAAACATCACAGCACCAGCCCTTTCCTTAAAAGTAAGCAGACCTAATAAATAAGAAAGTTCCAAAGGGCTGATTGCGGCAAGCTGCTGATTCTGTAAGCTCACCCTATCTGTACTGTAATTGTACCCTTGGGAGACAGGCTGCAGCACTTTGTTTTAGAAACTACAGCAGGTGCAGTCTTCAAGGGCAAAGCCTGTATAGTGCATTGCAGTAATCATTACAAGGTCAGAAGTCAGGCATGATGGTAGTAAGGTCTTGGCTTTCTGTGAATGGTGCCATAGTGTATCAGATATAACTGATGAAGGCTCCTCTGGCACCAGAAATGAACTGCAAGTCTAGGAGGAAATGTGGGTTCAGAAGCAATCCCAGGTCTCCCTTCTCTTCCAGAGAGAGTATCTCCCTCCCGCACATGGGCTGTTCGCCATACCAAATTGTTCTGTGTCTTGTTTGATGTGCTGCAGTCCTCTAGGGTTGCCATATTTTGAAGATAAAGAAGGGGACACATTTGCTGACTTCTACTTTTAGCTATGGATCTACCCATGAAATAGAGGACGTGTCCTGGAAATAAGAGGACATACGGCAACCATACAAGTCTATGCCTTGAGACCAGGTGTAAATGTAAGAAAATGGAAATGGGGTGGGATGTAAAGACTAGATGGACAGCAGCAATGATTTTGACACCCACTAAAGCAGACCTAGAAAAAGGGCTACAAACCTTGCTTTTCAAAATGTTATGTGTAACTGCCAGAAGAAACTGAGGTGTTGCTTAGGTAGGAGGGTATGCTTCTACGCTTTCCCATTTGTTCTAAAGTAATTTTACCTGTTTTATTTTATAAGTGTGAATTAAAGAATTTTGGGGAACGGTCAACATGTGTAAACATCTTGTGTTTCACCTCAATTAGGCGGGGAACCCCAATAGTTTATTGCTGGTGTAGGTGTATATCTTATTTGTTCACATCCACAGCATGGAAGGAGGATATTTACGATTACTTTGGATTAAAATTGTGGAAGGTCACTGCTTCTACTCACAGCAGACCACTGAGATCAGGCATTGTTGGAGTGACTGATTGATGCAGTATCACAACTGCTATTCATCTGATTGATGAATCAAATTTTCGGGCACAGAAAACTATTGTGGATAGTCACTATATAAGCAAATTTATCTAAGAAGCTGGATTGTATATTTTGGATACCTCTTGGCTCTGGTAAGCGCCTGGTATGCACACATCAGAGAGTTCACATTTCTTAGAACTGCAAATTATTGCAGTCTTCAAGTAAACCTGCAAGTATTGCTGGTGCCATTCAACATTTTGAGTGCGTTCAGACTAGGTGACATTCATGGATTAGGCAGTTGATGTGCACAGTGTTTGTCCTGTCAGCTTACTGGTGCTTATAGAAAAACCCACCAAGATATTAAACTTCCAAGATTACATGGGGATGTGTCTGCTGTTTCCTGCCATTTCCCCTTAGTATCTTTGTCACTTTTCATATTATGTAAAAAATGTCAGGATGACTAAAAGCTGCCATCTTTAGATACCTTGGTGGTGTTCAGAACGTATTGCAAATACACAATGACGAGAGATAGTGAGAAAACGTGCTGCTAAATTATCCTGTGATTTGGGGCTGGGATAAAGACGAGCTTATCATTCAGGCTCAGAAACTTGACCAGTTTCCATAGAGTGTCAACAGGGCCTAAGATGATTCTCAAGCTTCTTTTGGTTAAGCTCATGCAAGTGGTGTATGGTAGCCCAGCAGTAATTCTGGGAACGCTGCTCTGTGAAGAGAGGAGTTTCCTAACAAACCTCCTTATGTTCGGCATCATCCAATTTAATTTATGTTTCTGGGGGAAGCAGGGATTCAAAAGCTGCAAAGAGCTATGGTGAAAGGGACACATTTCCTATTGTCGTAGCTGCAACATTTTGAGGAACTGAATACCCCTGTGGATTGAATGAATGTAGTGAAAGTCTTTGCCTAATTTTCTGCACAGGTGAAAAAAATAAGTCAGGTTCATGATGGTTCTTCAGAGCCTTTCATGTAGGAATCTTGACCCTAGATTGCCATTATGATGCACACTCGAGCCTGCAGACTCTTGCCCTGGCACTTGTAGGATCCCCTCCCACTCCCCTGTGAAACTAGGCTTGAAAGAAGTATCCTGTTGTACCAAAAGAAGGGTTAAGTGTGGTGTGGGTCAATATTGGGAGGGAGGTGGCCAGCTACCATAGGCAGGGGAGCTTCTGAAAATGCCCCTGCACCACAATTAGCCTTCTGGTGGCTGCAGTAGAAGTTTTCTTTCAAGCCTAATTACAATTGGAGGTGGGAGCGAAAAATCTGGGAAAGGTAGGATTACCTCTTCCCTCCCCCGGCTTTGACTCCCCAACACTGAAAATGCCCCCCACTGCACAATGGGAGGCCTAGCATAGGAACAAAACAACTCATCATGGGTTGATGTTTCCCAAGTTTTGAATGATGGAGAGCACTGGGCATGCAGGGCCCCTCCCCCACCTGCAAATATGCATTATAGATAAGTCAAAATGATCTCTTTGTTGATTGTGGATACAGACTATAAATCTTACAGAGTTTGTTCCTACTCTGAATTTTTCCATAATGGGTGCTGGGTACTATACTGCATCTTCTTTCTGAAAAGCTGACCATTTTGATATAGTTACAGGTAGGTAGCCGTGTTGGTCTGAGTCGAAGCAAAATAAAAAAATGCCTTCAGTAGCACCTTAAAGACCAACTAAGTTTATATTATCTGAAGAAGTGTGCATGCACACGAAAGCTCATACCAAAATATAAACTTAGTTGGTCTTTAAGGTGCTTAGTTGGGACCCAGGTGGCGCTGTGGTTAAACCACAGAACCTAGGGCTTGCCGATCAGAAGGTCGGCGGTTCGAATCCCTGTGATGGGGTGAGCTCCCGTTGCTTGGTCCCAGCTCCTGCCAACCTAGCAGTTCGAAAGCACGTCAAAATGCAAGTAGATAAATAGGAACCGCTACAGCGGGAAGGTAAACGGCGTTTCCATGTGCTGCTCTGGTTTGCCAGAAGCGGCTTTGTCATGCTGGCCACATGACCTGGAAGCTATACGCCGGCTCCCTCGGCCAATAATGCGAGATGAGCGCGCAACCCCAGAGTCGGTCACGACTGGACCTAATGGTCAGGGGTCCCTTTACCTTTACCTTTAAGGTGCTACTGAAGGCATTTTTTCATTTTGATATAATTCTTTATGATCATCTCCATTCCCATCGTCCGACCCAGTCACTGATGTCCAGCTCCGAGGGCCTTCTGATGGTTCCCTCACTGCGAGAAGTGAAGCTACAGGGAACCAGGCAGAGGGCCTTCTTGGTAGTGATGCCCACCCTATGGAACACCTTCCCTTCTGATGTCAAGGAAATGAACAACTATCTGACTTTTCGAAGACACCTGAAGGCAGCCCTGTATCAGGAAGTTTTTAATGTTTGATGTTGTTGCTTTTTTATTATTGTTATTGGTATTCTGTTGGGAGCTGCCCAGAGTGGCTGGGGAAACCCAGCCAGAAGGGCAGGGTATAAATTATAATAATTATGTAGCCTGGTTCAACACATGAAACAAGCAGGTATGTAGGCTCTGTCTTTCATTTCATCTCCTATAGCAGGAGCCTCTACACTTGGAAACTGTACTAGAATGGCTACACAGTAGAATAGTAGCATTTCTTGTATTTAGCCAAGTCACTTCACGTTATTTCCTTGAATACTCTAATTAAGGACATATTTACTTATCTCTTACACTTGAAAGACAGCAGTGTTTCTACCACATCACTTAACATTCATTTAGCCACACTGTCAGCATATTATCACCCAATTAACAACAAGCAGCTGTTCTTCTAGCCAATCTTCTAGATTTTTCAAAGGTCTAGTGGGCCTTTTATTCTCTCTCTGCTGCTTCTGACTTCCTGTCAGCGTAGAATCTTTAATAGCATTTTGAGCCTTCTATTACTTGCAAGATACTTCCTTGAAGTCAAAGAGTGCTACCTACTTTCCTGTTATTGTGCACATATCATATAACCTAGCAGTAATATTGGTCTTGTCAATAAGTTTGGCAGCAACAGAGGCTGGGGTGCTTTTCTATCCATTAAGAATAGCTGTTTTGGGGTGGCAAGCTAGGTGTAGGAGGTGGCTCTCCAAATATTATATTATTGTTTTTAGAGAAGATGCTATTACATGTGTGTTTTGTAGTGATAGAGAATGAAGAGCTCCATTGCTTGCCGACGCCTCCCATGTGACTTGAGGGGATCTGCGGTAGCAGGGCCCTATCAGGGGCAAGGGGATGAAGTGTGCTGCAGCGATTCCCACAATGAGGAAATAAAGGCATAGATCCTTTTGCTCTGATTTCTAATAATGATAATGATGGTTACAGGTAGGTAGCCGTGTTGGTCTGGATCGAAGTAAAATAAAAAAATTCCTTCAGTAGCACCTTAAAGACCAACTAAGTTTTTATTTTGGTATGAGCTTTCATGTGCATGCACACTTCTTCAGATACCTGGACTTCCATTTCATGCGGCTCAATGTGGTGCCTTCCATAGTTCTGGTTACAGGTAGGTAGCCGTGTTGGTCTGGATCGAAGTAAAATAAAAAAATTCCTTCAGTAGCACCTTAAAGACCAACTAAGTTTTTATTTTGGTATGAGCTTTCGTGTGCATGCACACTTCTTCCAATGATAAAGATGTAAAATGTAGCAAACCTTCCGAATGAGCAATCTTGTTTAGGCTTACTGTATTCACCAGCATTTTGCGGCAAATGTCCCTATGTTACAGATACTGAAGTGATTAATGCAATTCCCGTTGTTTTTAATAGTTGTAGGATTGCAGCCATAGCCTCAATTACTCCCTGCAGGATTTTTCCTTACTTCGTGAGCAAACCTGCAGGCACTGTTTAAAAGTAGGCTTGCAATAATTGGTCAGTAATTATTCTGTATATTCTCCTGCACAAAACCTGTTCCGTAGAGAGAACACAAACAAAATGTGGTATTCTCTAAATGTAACAGACTAACATTTCCTTTTTTGTTTTTTAGCATGGGCAGTGCTTTCAGATTTCCAAAATAGATCCTTGAGTAAAAGGAGTAGAAGGTGGTGCAATATAAATGTTTAAAAAGCTGCATGATGCTGTAGTTTGGAACTCAAATTGCTTCTTTGGTCGTTTTTCTATTATGTTGTCAGTCTCTGACTTTCCTGCTTTAGATCTTTTATAGTTTAGCAGTTCGGGTTTGGAGAATAGTGAACTGAAAAGGTGTGTGACAGTTGTTTGAAGCACTTGTCTTTGTAAAACTTTATGATGGCTAGTGCTGCTATAATTTGCTTAGTTGAAATTTTGGCTCATTTTTAAGCTGTACCAAAACCATTCTCTTGGCTGCTTTCAGACAGGGGGTAAATACCACAAGCATGTAATGTGAATCCAGGGTTTTTTTTTGTATGCACTTTAGCTTCCACACATTCCCATTGTTTTCCTAGCCTTAATATTAATAATAATTGCTATTCTGCTGCTTCCCATCCACACTCGGTGATCAGAGCTTCACATACTGTATCTATTCTGCAGGGAGGTTGTTCCTTCCCTCTACCTCACTGTCTATCTTTCCTGTTCTGGGCATGCTCCATACCTTCCTGTTCTATTATGTCTGCACCTAAAAAACAACAACCCAGGAAGTATACAAGAGCAAACATTGCCAACATTTTCCACAACATGCAAAGTAGAGGGTTGTGGGTTTGAGGGAAGTGGAGGAAAGGTGATATTGCAGCAGAAATAGATTGATTTCAACCACAATCTGATGCGGTAGTATTCAGGTATGTGTCATGTATTCCATTGCTTTTAATTTCCATTTAGATCAGAGCCAGCCTGTCCATTAGTTGGGGTGAGGCCGCTGGCTTGGGTGCTGCCCCCCTGGGTGTTTTGCTGCTGGCTGAGAAACACCAATTTCAAGCAAGACGTAACCAAAATTGTGCACCGCTGCCAGCTCCACTTTTACAGTGGCTGCAGGGCATGACAGCACTTCCCATTTCATCTCAAGTGGCAAAATGGGATGCACCCACCCCTGTTTTTGATAATCTAAGCATATAGTATTTTAAACAATTAAATGGTGCCACTGAAGTGCTTAAGGAATCCAAGAGGGAACGATAATATTA
This sequence comes from Zootoca vivipara, assembly GCF_965207765.1. Taxonomy (NCBI): domain Eukaryota; kingdom Metazoa; phylum Chordata; class Lepidosauria; order Squamata; family Lacertidae; genus Zootoca; species Zootoca vivipara. The sequence goes on along the minus strand of NC_142582.1, from coordinate 78,064,318 downwards.
TAGGCCGGTTGGCCTAATGTCTATTGTAGGAAAAGTGAGAGCCAGTGTGGTGTAGTGGTTAAGAGCGGTAGACTCCTAATCTGGGAAACCGGGTTCGCGTCTCCACTCCTCCACACGCAGCTGCTGGGTGACCTTGGGCTAGTCACACTTCTCTGAAGTCTCTCAGCCCCACCCACCTCACAGGGTGTCTGTTGTGGAGGAGGAGAGGAAAGGAGATTGTTAGCCGCTTTGAGACTCCTTCGGGTAGTGATAAAGCGGGATATCAAATCCAAACTCTTCTTCTTCTAAAGTAAGCCAACTGACACTCCTTTGCTCCAAGCAGACTGGTGTCCATTCACTTTCCATAGTGATAGCTGTTATTGGGGTTCCTACTTCAGGTGGTGAACAATTTAATGACAGGCCCCCTCTATGAGACTCCTGGCACCCACCCACAAAACCATACACAGAAGAATTGCACAAGAGCAGTTACTATTACTAGTAAAACCACTGATCTGTGCCCTGCTAATATGTCTTCTGTATGCAGTAATTGGTAGAAAAGACAGGGTTGCATTGTTTGGACTTCCAGAAACAATATGGCTAGGTTGCACTCAGGAGAGGGGCAAACAGAAGTAAGAAGTGTGGTGGTGAACACCCATCAACACGTGTGTGGCAAGCCACCCACCAAAAGCTGAGTTCCCACATCAGCAGGACTGCAGGTGGATACTAGGTTATTTTTACTTGGGAATGAGAGGAAATCCAGATTGGAAGTGGAAATTGAAGGAAAGTGTGCATTCTGATGATGATGACATTATTTGGACAATTCAAAAAACTTGCGTGTAGTGTCAGTTCCACAATAAATTCCTGTTTGGAAGCACCACTAGTTCCAATTTATTTAAGTGTTTCCTCTTTCTGTGATACCGGTAATTTCAGCATATAGCAGAAGCTGCTTTTTTTTTTAAAGTAAGTTTTTGCACTCTTTCCAGTCATTTAAAACTGAACAAAAAAGCTTTCCTTCCTCTTTTACAGCTGCCTAGATACCATAGCTCAGTGGCAGAGCATCTGCTTTGCGTGCAAAAGGTGCCAGCTTCATTCCCTGGCATCTCCAGGTAGAGCTGGGAGAGAACACTGCCTGAAATTTTGGATAGCCACTGCCAGTCAGTGTCGACTATACAGTACTGAGCTAGATGGACTGAGTCTGACTCATATGAGGGCAGCTTCCTATGTTTCCATTGCACTGTTGTGTTGGGCAATTTCAGTGAGCCTTGGCTTTCCTGTTACACTTGTATGATAGATACAAGCAGCCCCTTAGTGCTCAACCATGGGCCAGTGAAATGAAGCTTTTAGATGAGTAAAAGAGGACTACTATAAATTCACTGATCTCTTTCACATGCTAATGTGAAAGGTATATGAATGGTAAATATACATTCTCAATATGAAAGGTAGATACATGCCCACAATTTGCCATTTTGTCCACTTTTAAAACCATACACAGAAAACCCCCACATTTTTATACAAAATAAAGAATCTCTTGGACATAATAATAAAGCCATGGTTTATCATAATGGGAATAAGCTCCCCACCCAATTGCTCCTTCTTGAAACAAGCTATGGTTTGAAGTTGGCTCCTTTTAAACAAGCTATAGTTCAGATTAACCTTAGTTTGACATGTTTAGACAAAATTGCATGCTGCAGTTAATCAGAAACAGAAGTGAAAGCTCCCAGTCTCATGGCCACACCAGAGGAGGAGAGGAGTGTGCAAGTGTGAAGCTTCATGCAGCTCATTCTTGTCACAGTAAACCATGGTTTATCATGATGTCTGAACCAACTCTAATTGTATGCATCATTGAAAACTTAGACTTGGCTTCTTTTAAAGAAAAGGCTAGAAAGCCATGTACTCCCTGTGGTCCTACTGCAAATCAGTTTTCGTCCTGAAACCCATTTCTGTGAGCTCTGTTAATTCTAAAGGAATTATTTAAGAGATGCTGATGGAGTAGAGCATATTATATTAAAAGGCTTCCTCAACTGATTAAAAGGTAAAGTAACAGATGTGATAATTCCAGAAGTCATTTATCATAAAATCTCAGAACTCAGACTTTCTGGTGAAGGGAGGTTCCATAACTTCCTTGGTTCCTTCTCATTTGGGATGAATATATCAGTCAGTTTCAGGTCTGTGTCACTTTGCATGAATTCACTCACCTGAAACAAAAATCCTTATATTTAATAGTATATTTTACTGTATCTCTGTTTTCAAAATATGCATTTTAAGGGTATTTCAAAACACTGTTGTAGCTGAGAACCGAATGGGATATTTCAAGAGGTGCGAAAGCCCATAGATGACCAAATTTCTAATCTGTACACATTTAAGAGGTGTGGTTCAGGTTTGCAAAGGTTGGATTCCCCAAGCAATCGTCCTTCACTTTCATCCAAATTAAATACATTACACCTTATTGAATTCTTATTAGATAACACAGTGTTTGATCCTTCAGAACATAAGGAGAGCTTTGCTGAATGCCTGTCTAGTCCAGCATTCTGTTCTCCCAGTGGCAAGTCAGATGCCAGTGGGAAGCCTGCAAGCAGGACTTCAGGAGAACACCCTGCCCATTTGTGATTTTTAGCCACTGGCATTCAGAGACATTCTGCTTCTGACTTAGCTTCTTGGGTCCTTATGAAAGGTAGCAGACTCCCACAGGATTTCCAAACAAGCAGAGCAGGCACTCTCACATGTTTCTCTGTAATGTGTGAACTAACTCTCTCTCCTATAAATAGAACAGGACGTATTTTGTACTTCTTCCAGTGTGGGGCAAAGTAAAACAATACAAAAATGCATAATTTTCATCCCTAAGCCTTCTGTTATAATTAGCGGGTTTTCTCTTAAACCCTCCTTCCAAATTTTGTTAGCATAGTTCAGGTAATGTCTTATTATTCCTTAAGGGAGATTCCCCACCATCACCACCCATTATATTTTCTCTATATACTTTATAGTATATGCTTTAATCGCATTTTATTGTGACAGTTTTATATTATAGATTCACTGTCAATCTGTTTTCTAGACCATCTTTTCAGTATTTCTGCCTAATACCTCATCCTTCGTTTTTTGCTTATTAGAGAGTTTGTTCTATTATCATATTTCACCTAAAAGAGCCACTGTTGAAGATGTGCTGTTGAATATGATTATCTTCTGAAAGTGCTAAATAAATTCTGATTAGTAAAAGGATGACAGATCAAAAGGGCTGGTCTTCCATGCATGGTCTAGTTTCTGCAATTAATTTTTCTGTTTTGAGTCAGGAGGAATGTATCACTTCAGATACTGAGTGACTTTAACTTTTCACTCTTTCTTTCCTATCTCCTTGTTGGTTGTTTCATAGAATCATAGCATCATAGAACCCATAGGGTCATCTAGTCCACCCCCTGCAGTGCAGAAATCTAAACTAGATCATACACGACAACTTCTGCTTAAAAACCTCCAAGGAACGAGAGTCCACCAAATTCTGAGAGAGTCCATTCCACTTTCTAACAGCTCTTACTGTCAAGAAGTTCTTCCTGGTGTTTAGTCGGAATCTCCATTCTTATTACTTGAAGCCACTTTGGAGCAATGCTGATCAAGGCAATGAGTCCTATTTAATAAGCTTCCCTTTCCCTTCAGCACCATAGTAATAAACCCTACAAGCAATTATTTCATAGTTTGACTGGACTACGAGCTGTGTTGACTTCTTCATTGACAATGCCATTGTAATCTTCTTGGCTGTTGCCAATCCTGTACACTTCGTAGCCTATCTTGGTTGGCTTCTCTCTCTCTCTCTCTCTCTCTCTCTCTCTCTCTCTCTCTCTCTCTCTCTCTCTCTGTATATCAGCCAATGCCTTTTCATGTCACAATATAAATCCTGTACATTTTCTCTTGAAATGTGAAGCTTAAGAAGATAATATTCAAAGACAGGTTCAATCATTTTCTTTCTGGTTTCTCAATCTCCCTTGATGCCTCACCTGATGCACTCAGTCCTTCTGCTCAATTTCATTTTTTTTAATCACTTTTCTGACATGTTTTTGTATTGAAGCTTGTTTCTCTCTTTCCCGCTTTGAGTATATCAGGTTTTTTCCATTGAACAAGTTTACTTAAAAACTTGTCATACATGATATGTGTATCCTCTACCACTTGATGAAGGAGCCATGAAGTTTAGCTTGGTCTAGTAATATTTTCTCAGCCTTAACCTAGTTTATAAAAAAAATACTGCTGGAGGGAGGGGACTGGGCAGCTCCAAATAATGCCCCCTGACCACCTTGTAATAAGGATGGGATACCAGTATTATTATAAATGATAATGGTAACTCATTAATGCCCATCTTCTTCCTTGCTCTAATTTTATTATATACAGTCTGCCATTTTGCTCTTTGCTTCTGTCCTCTGCTTAACAGAAACGTGTGTAAGGAATGGGACAGATCTGGGTTAGAAGTCCAGCTTTATGTCCTCAAAAATGGGGAGTAGCCATTGCCCCCCCCCCGCCTCAAATCCTAGATGTGTAGCTTGATTCCTGTACCTAGCAGAAACTTTCCTCTGTCTTCAAACTGAGTTTACAAGCTGACTGTATGGCTAAAACATGCAGCCTAATTTTTGTACTCTTGTTCTTATTTTTTCTTCTGCCCACCACCCCCAACAGTGAAACTTCTTTCCTCATTAAGAGTTCTATATAGGACTCAAAAGATGATTTTGTTTTGAATAGTCAGTATATATCTCTCAAATGAGTTCCCATCAAGCCCCCCCCCCCAGTTGGGCAGCATTGTTATGTTGGAAGGGAAGCTCATAAACTTATAAGAAACCAATTGTTATGTGAATGAGTTGTGTAAATTGATAAATGAATCCCTAGTGAAGGGCACGCTCAATAAATAAATGCCTTTCAAAAACTACTATCATTTGGGGGAGGGGGAATCTATTGGTTCAACTTTGGATTTTCAGGGATGCTTAGTTGTACCTCAGGGCTAAATTTGAAACACATATCAAATATTATTGTGCATGTAATGCCTCCAAGAGTGATAGCCATAGCCAAAAGTAGTACATTAATTTGAAGGTGTATATGGTGGCGTTTATGAGAAAATTTGGGATCTTCAAACCTTTGCCTAAATTGTGGTATATATGAATTGAATTTGAGAAGCAGAGCAGGCTATATTTTGAGTTCAAATCTAGGTATGATCAGGCATAACCACTGATTTCTATAAATCATTCTTCTCTTACAACTTGTAACAAACTGATAGGAAGTTCATTCCAATCAATGATTTTTTTTTTAAAAAAAAGGATTTTCAAATCAGTCATCAGTAAATACATAAATCCTTTATAATGGATGTGTGAGAAGATAAGAGTGACTGGACAGCAAGCAAAATGTGAGCATAATAGACTATAACAAATATTCTTGCTAGCAGCACTATTTCACATTGCTAGTTTAGTAACTCAGAGCAACAGTCTCCTAGCAACGAGCATTGCACTGTGTCACTAGCTGAGATGTAAGACTTGCGGAGGAGAAGGCGGGGGGGGGGCAGGACAGCTGTTGAAGCTTTTAATGCTAGCCACTGAACCTGCAGATTACATCCAAGGTGCTTTGAAAATGTCTAAGATAGAACTGCCTGCATTTTTATTTTTAAAAGGTGAACAGATGACAAAGTGTCTTGCAGATATAAATCCAGAAATTGATGCAACTGTTAAGAGTAATCCATTTCCGCTTAATCAACGGAATAATCAACAGGCCTGGTGGCATCTGTACCTTGTCCTCATTTGTACCAATATTACTTTTTACATAGTTTTATATTATACACAACCTGGGGGGGGGGGAAATAGGTAAAATGGCAGTTCCTACACTGTGATATCTAGTAAATGGGATGTGCTGCTCCAGCACCAGCACTGATTTCCAACAAGATCTCAGCAGCATCAGTGTGGCTTCTCTGCCAGCAGCACGGCACCCATTGGGCACCACCTTGGGGGTTTCTGCTGCCCAATGTGGCTCCTTCACCCTGCCTCATGGGCGGGCTGGGCCTGGGTCAACAATTTGTTGAGAGTCATGAATTTTGTGTTGTATTACACCCCTGAAATATCTGAAAAGTTCATTAGTGCAGTGCATAAAAAGAAGAGGAGAACACCCAAATCGTATAACTTGAAGCAGGGTTCAATTATGGGGGGAAACCAAGGGCATAATGTGTGATGGTGGGGTGGAACTGTGGTACTTTGATTGCAAAGTATTTTTGATAAATTAGTAGGACATTTGGGGGGGGGGGAGATTGTTAGTTTGGCTGTTTTTTTGTTCTTTTTACAACACGGTACCAAGTCTTCGGGCAGTCATGAGGTGTGCTACCTGTATTAGGATGATTTTAATGTGTGATGTTATGTTGTTGTTGTTGTTGTTGTTTGTTGTGTTTATGTGTTTATATTATGTTGGAAGTCACACAAAGTGGCTGGGGCATCCCTAGTCAAGTGGGCAGGGTACAAAAAATAAATTGTTCTTGTAGTCCTTACATCACCAGTGACCCATTGCAAAACTCACATGCAGATGAGGCTTACATTGCCCACATTTATACACTGCTGGGTATAGATAATGTTGGTATTCAGGAAAGGTCATTATGAATGTCATACTGCTCTAAGTTTGCATACACATCTCTTTCATATGCTCTCTGATTGACAGACAGACCTGTGTATAACCCAGAAAAATTAAATGTGCCTAATCCTATTTAATTACCTGTGGAAAGCATTAATGTGATTGTCAGTTATTCCTATCATACACTCAGCACTCCCCCAAGCAGTGTGCAGTGCCAATGACACTACTACCCTCAGGAGAAGGTATTCTCTGTGACAGCTGTGGAATTCCCTCCCCACGAAGGTCTATCTGGCAACTTCATTAGATAGCTTTTGTCACATGCAGAAGACAAACAAACCTGTTTTCTCTGGCCATTGATGCCCTAGAATAGATAGATAGATAGATGAGAGAAACCATCCTATTTTTCTAATTGCAAAGGGTTTAAATTGTAATGTGGGTCATGCTGAGTAGAAAATCCAATAAACAATAATTTTATCCGAGTTTGGCTTCCTTATGGATGGAAAGAGGTTATTTGGGTGGGTTCGGCAAGGGTAATATTTGATTTCATTAATAAATATACAAGTAAAGCATAGGATAAGGAGAAGGGGATGACAGAGGACGAGGTGGTTGGACAGTGTTCTCGAAGCTACCAACATGAGTCTGACCAAACTGTGGGAGGCAGTGGAAGACAGGAGTGCCTGGCGTGCTCTGGTCCATGGGGTCACAAAGAGTTGGACACGACTAAACTACCAAACAACAACAACAACAACAAAGCATAGGTGGAGACAGGTACCAAAAGTACTTCTAGCAGATACATAACCCCCACATCAGATCCCCAGAGAGAAATGGTTGCCGCCCAAGTTGCCTTTAGTTTCTAACTGAGTTCTGTCTCTCTTTTTCTCTCTCCATCTCCTTCTGGCCAGAATCTGATCTGACCAGCAGGCTTGAAGTCACCACCCATCCACTGATTGCTCATGGGGAACTTGATTGCATAGTCAATCCCTGCAGAAAGCAGGTATACTAGTCACCACAAATATTGACTGTCTGATCAGGTTTCCCACGGAGAACTTTGTCTCACAACCAGTCCAGCAGTCAGTCAGCTGGTGAGCAGTGACTTCAAGGCTGGTTCCTGCAGGGATTGACTGCATAATTGAGTTCCCCACAGGGATCTTGATTCTACAGCTAGTCCAGCCACATACCTGCCTCGCACCTGACATCACATAAGGTATCAGGTACAAAGGAAATGTCCGTGTGGGCCAAATTGGGAACTATGCTGGGTCAAATCTGGCCTCCAGACTGGATGTTCTCCATTTCTGCTTTACAATGGCAATTTCTTTCATGCACAGACCTTAAGGCTAGCTTTTAGCTGGCAGCAGGAACAATAAGTTAACTTCTCCTAGGTCTGGGGGCTCTCACATTCTGGGGATAATCTTTGTACATCTCAACCATTAGCTTTGGTCAAGGAGACATCCTCATTTATTAAAAAGCAATTTCCCAAACAAAGGGCATGGCTGGCCAGCATCCTAACTATATTTTATAGTGACACTTGTTCCTTCAGAGGTAGTACAACCCTATCCAAAAGAGGTAAGCAACTTATATTTCTGTCAGTAAAATCTCTCACCCAGAGGACCACCATCTTTCAACGATTCAGCTTCAGTTTATTGGCCCTCATCCATACGATCACTGTGTATAAGCACTGGATTTGGGCTCATACAGCCACACCTGATTCAGATGTAACTCCCTTCCCCAGATTACTGAACAGGAGCAGGTTTGTAGTATGTCTCCTCACTTGTGTGTGTAGAAAACTATAAAAACCTGGCTTGCCATATCACTTTGAAGTTTCCACAGTTCTTAGTAACTCGATTGAAACAGCTGATGAAATATTAGATAGCAATTCTGACATGGCCCAGTGAACTCACAGTGGAGCAACATTCTGGACTGAGTCTCCTCAACATTATTCAGACCTAGAATATGAGCCAGCAAATGCACATTTATATGCATGTTAGTATTTGTGTCCATAGGACCCGACTTACATTTCAAGAGCCTATGCTAGGGTTGGGGGAGACAGACAAGATCAAGGCTTACTCCTGCATCCTGTATGATGGACAACCTACATCCCAGTGCAGTGTCAAAAGTTGGCTTTGTTGTATAAAACATAATGCTGTTTCTAAGAGGGAGTATTCCTTTAAAAAAATTCATATGGTTTGTGAATATTAAAAATGCTACATTGGTAAGTTACTCCACCTAATAGATCACTGGTTTCTGTCATTAGGCTTTGAACATAATTTAAGACTGAATGTAATTCACTAAGACTTGATGCAATTAGCATGCAGTAAGATGATAATTTCTATATAAAGATTGAGTAGGTTTTAGAATAAGGAGAGCTAGCCCTGCTTCCTTCTCAGTTATGTGAAGTAATACATGGAGCTTGAGAGTTTTGCTCTGACTTGCCTTATAGTCTGAAATAGTATCTGGAAACTTACATTCCATTCCTGCTCAGCTCTTATATAAGCTGTTCTATAAGGAGCAGGAGCAAAGGACTGGTGTGGCCAGTGCCAACCAGGCTCTTTAAAATGGTTAGATGACCAGGCAGCAATTTGATTATTGTTAGTAACCATTCCCTGATCACTTTTCCTGCATAATGAAGAATTTGATTCCAATGAGCAAGGATCATTAAGATGCAGAATAATTCTCTCCTGGTACTATAGCAGGGGTCAGCAACCTTTTTCAGCTGTGGGCTGGTCCACCGTCCCTCAGAGCATGTGGTGGGCCGGACTATATTTTGAGGGGTGGAAATGAACGAATTCCTATGCCCCATAAATAACCCAGAGATGCATTTTAAATAAAAGCACACATTCTACCCATGTAAAAACACACTGATTCCCGGACCATCCATGGGCCAGATTGAGAAGGCGATTGGGCTGCATCCGGCCCACAGGCCTTAGGTTGCCTACCCCTGTACTATAGGGTTGGATATAATTAAGTCATAATTAGTGTGATATATTCATGCTATGCACCTGTTCTTCATAGGAATGTTGTAGAATTTACATGGATAATTTGTTCATTTCTTACGTTGCTTCCATTTTACTCGCTGTGAATTTGAAAATCCTGTTTTATGGTTTGAGTTACTTTTTCTTTTGACAGTTGTACTCTTCTTCCATGTCCCTTTATCATAGGAACCTCAAGACATACAGTTGGTTAATGATATTTTCACTTCCTCTGTCTCTTGAAAACCATCTGGTATTCTTTGGGTGTGAACTAAAATGTATGTCTCTTAATCATTCCAAATTGGTGAGGAGGAGGCAGATGGTGTTGAGTAATCCTAATGCCTATAGTGCTCCATAACCTTTACCATAACATGGCAGAAAAGTAGGTTGTTACTAATTTTCTTTTATAGAACATCTCTGACCTCAAGTTAAAAAGCTGGTCACAGTGTTCTGTTACTTCCCAATGAATGGAAGAACTGACATTATAGGTATACTCTTAAATCACACAACTTTATGACTAATGTGCAGGTGTTTTCCTTTTTCTGCATAATATAATTGTAAGCTTGCAACATAGAATTGAAAAACATTTTCAGTTGTATGACAGAAAAGTTTACCTATTATAACTCAATTAATACGGGTCATGGTTCTGAGAAATCATTAGCACATATAAGAACATAAGAGCCTGCTGACTCCATCTAGTTCAGCATCCTGTTCTCACAGTGGCCAACCAGATGCCTGTGGAAACCAGCAAGCAGGTTTCAAGCACATGTGCACTCTCTCCTGTTGTGGTTTCCAGCAACCGGTATTCAGAAGTATTGCTGCTTTCAACTGTGGAGGTAAAGCATAACTATTATGGCTAGCCTCTCCTCCATGAATTTGTCTAATCGAAAGCCATCCAGGTTGGTGACCATCACTGCCTCCTGCGGGAGCAAGTTCCATAGTTTAACTGTGTACTGCATGAAGTACTTTCTTTTTGTCTGTCCTGAATCCTCCAACATTCAGCTTTATTGGATGTCCACAACCTCTAGTGTAATGAGAAACAGAGAAGTCTCTATCCACAGGTGTTTCATAAGCAAATATAGGAAGGAATTGTGTATTCCTTCACCATAATGTCCCAGAGCAAGCTACAGCAATAGAATATACACTTACAAAAGCAAATAAGGATTGGTTTAGGGACCTTTGCTTTTTAGTATGTTTACAAATGTTCTACTGTTAGGAGTGAGCAGTGAGGTGGCCAAGTTTGCTGAATGATACTAACATTTTCAGGATTGAAACAAGTCAATTTTGCATGGTGCTTTAATAAGCCCTTATCTAACACACACTAATATTTACTATGTGAGAGCAATGGTCTTCAGTGATTTACTCTGGTGTGGTAACAAATAGCTGTCATCACATGAAGGCTCATTAAAGGTGGGATACTTTATTAGACAGGAGCATATTAAGCAGCAAGCTTTGTAGGATCTCACATCTTTTAAGCCATTGCTTTTTAGCTCTAAGGATAAAGGAAAAGGGTTGGTATCTTGTATTTTTAATTTACATGTTAGCATTGATATGGGCTTTGTAGAGGGCCTGAAATGGATGTGATTTGAATATTTTCATTCATGACAATTGTTGGAATTCTAAGTGGTTAAAGTTCCCATTTAAATCGGTATCATCTAGCATGAGGGAACAGGCATGAAAAATAGTGCAGAAAGACCCCGTGAGACTCTTTCAGATGAAGATATTTAATTCAAGACTATGTTGGAGAGATGTAAGAAACCAGTGGGTATTGTCGTTTCTGATCTCTAATTGGTTATCTTCTTGCAGTTGTCAGGCTACTCATTGCTCAAGGACCCAAAGGGGGCACCAAATTGGTATAAGGCAGTTTGGCAAGTTGCAGAGGTGGAAATGAAATATAATGAAATGCAGAGGTGGGAGTGAAATATAAAGCCTTGTTTGTGGCAGATTGGCACTGTTTTATTGTTTATACAAATCAAGATGAAATACAAAGCATACAAAACGTTCTGGCTGCTATGAACATTGTAGATTTGAACTTTAATACTTACTAATGGGCCTTCTTGATCGATTAATGCTTTTGGTTTGTCTTCTCCCTGCCCAATCTTAAGACTCCCCTCACCTCATCAAAGAGATGAGGGGATCATTCTGTGTTATTAAAATTTTAATTAAAAACAACAACAAAAAGCCACAAGGGCTCATTCCCTCAACATGTTTCCTGCATCGGTTCTGCGTTAGTGGCTACTTTAAGTTGAATGTCTTTAAGCCTACGATCATTAAAAACAATTTCCTCTGTTACAAAAGAAACATGTGAATCTGAGCAGTACTGTATATGTATATAGTTGGAATGTGGACATTAATACTCCATAGAGTAGACATAAATACTAAACATAGACAAGGCTTTTTTCAGCTGGAACTCAATTCTGGCACCTCTCAGGTGGGTGCCATTGCCTTTATAAGAGGTGTTCATAGTGAGTTTCAGCACCTCCTCTTCTAGAAAAATAGTACTGAATCTTGCCCGTTTTTCCTTTATGGCATAAGGCTTCCTCCAGATTCAGCTTAGCCGGTTGTTCTGTACACCTATTAGACACTTTATTTCTACAGGAATCACGCTACTAAGTTTAAAATTTCCTTTTCGGAAATTGCTACAACTTGGTTTTATTTGAAATCTTGGAAGCCCCAAAGCATATTTGTTGAGGGCCAAGTCCAAAGTTACCTACAGTGGCCTGTAAAACTATGCTGGTGCTTGAAATACATTGGTCAATATCCAATTCTCCTGGTCCACTACTGCAAGAGACTAGCAGCAGCAGAACTTAACTTTCCCCAGCAGCGCACCCTCAAAATAATTTCTGTAGGGTTGGGGAACTCTGAATAAGAACTGGTTGGCTTGGGGTAGGAGAGGAAAGAAAAGTGTTGCTGCACTAGCAGAATTCCACTGGCGCTGCTTTGGATACAGCCCAGCAACATGTGTCTGTTTCAAAGAACTGAAAGGTTGCTGTTTTCTGTTCCAAAATTTACATGTAGCTTTGTCTCACTTTTTGCAGAGTTGAAGGTTTTGTTTTGTTTTGTTTTGTTTTTGGTGGCGTGCCTGCAGTGCTTTCTAAATAATAATAAAGACTAGTATGCAATAATTTGAAGCACAGTGTATTACACACATCTTTGAAGGAACTGTATTGGAAGAATTAATTCAGTTCTGCCGCCTACTATTTTGTAAGATGTGAACAAAATGGCAAACATAATGAACTTGAAATAAAAATAGCTGGTCATCTTCAATAATGATACTCCACTAGATCAGAACAAGCTTCTGGCTATTCCTCTAGTCTCAGCGCATGAAATTCATTGGACATGTGCTTGGTTCCCCCGCCCTTTCGGTAGCATATTGTACAGAATATAGCAGTAAAATAAAATGGTTGGAATATGGGGTTTTAATCTAAAACTGGTCATTGATTTGTTTTGAATGTATTCAAAAAACAATCAAAGCAGGTATATATGGGTAGCTGTTCTCAGTTTATGTGTTATGGCTAGAATTCAGCAGTAATATGTGGTTGCTTTTGTTAGGTAGGATGATGTTTCTTTAAATATACAGAGATAAAAATTAAGTCAGTTTCAATATAAAAATGCTTGTTTTCATGCCTGGTAGGTTATTTAGAAGAAGGTAGCACTGCACATTCATAAGCAGGTAGGACAAACCAAGTCCATTCAGGTGGGAGGCTTGAACTATACATGTTGCAAAAGTAGTTTTTGATGCAAGAGTATGCAAATGGAGTTGTACATATGAATGTGAATGCTGCCTAAGCATAATTTATTTCAATGCAATGCATGTGTGTGTGTATGTGCATGCACTTATGCTTTTCTTACCCGCTTTTGGATGCCATCAATCACAGGTGGCCAGCTTCTTTGGGCTCGTGGGCACATCCACCATCTGTTATATTGACTATGGACGGTGGTGTTCCAGTAAAACTGAAGCCTGGGATTAATCATCTTGCTTTATTTAATCTGCCCTCCAGTTTGAAGGCCATTGCAGGGGAAGAGCTACAGACAGAATTTTAAACATGAAAATAATCCATATGCTTGCTAGCATATGCTTGCTTACACAGTTCCTCCAAAACAGAAAATTTGTGGGGAGCAGGGCGGTATTTTAAATTTGCTGGTTTGACCCTCTATATTTTTAAGTTGTGTCCTGATTGAACTCAGTTTTGAGTTACTCATATGGTTTACAGCAAAACCAATATCTTAATATAGATGTTACTAAATGCGTAATAAGTGTATGTTCATCTTTATTATTAAACACTGCAATCCTTCAAATGTTTTTGACTAATTATTATTATTGGCTTTGTTTAGTATCAATGTAGCTATTAAATAACTGAACAGTTATTGAAAAACAGTTAACTAATTATTTCAAAGGGCTCCTCTGGGTGACCTTTAAACTAGAATGATTTGTGCTCATGAAGTTATCAGAGCGGTCATACATAATCCTACTTTCAATGCTATTTGCGCGTGCAGAAGTTTTTGGGTGCCCATACGGTTCCATTTCCAATCAGTGCATATTCTGTAACCTACTGCTTGAATTCCCTTAACTCTCCATACCACAAATGTTCTGGGTTTTGTCCTTCTTTTATTGCATTATAGCCCCTCTGTAATGAAGGTAGCATTGGGGAAGCATCATAGTACAACGAATAAAGCAGAATAAATCCACCACTAATGCACTATTTTTGTGTCAAGAAAATGCTGTGGAATATTGTTGTGGGCATCCATCTGTCTGAGACAATGGAATGTGCCTCCAGGGGTGAAAGTCAAACTTCCACATTAGCAGCACTGAAGTGACCTCCCTGGGGCGCAAGCCTAGGCAGTGTGTATGGAGGTCCTGGACTGCCCAGACGACAAGTCCTCCCTCTCCGCCTCACTGATGTGGTCCAAAGGAAAGCAGAGCAATACGCTTGGCACCAGGATGACTGCAGGAATTGCTAGAAGGAGACGTGCAAGGCACCATCCAATCATCTTAGGGACTTCACTCCATATTTATGTAGGGTTTATTCCTTAGATTTTTCTCCTCCCGAAGATACTCTGCAAGGCAGCAGAAAGAAAGGACCAGAGTTTTCCTTCTAGATGGGCTACCATCCCAGGTTGACAAGCCTCATCTGCCTTCTACTTCCTTCTACAGCACGTGCAGAAACCGCTGTCTTGACTACTGGACCCACTATTGGTCTCATCAGCTCAATCTGCTGGAATCTGTATTCACATGCAGGGGGAAGTCCCTAACTCACCAAGGGTTTCAGGCTCATCAGCTGCCCTCACCTGGTTCAGCTGGCCAGTCGAAGCCATTTCCTCGGGTGTGGCCATTGTCGAATGCTGACATCTTCTAGGGGCCACAGGTGAAAGCTGAGTGCAGGGTGGGAACCAAAGGTGAACAAAGGAGCATGATGTGTCTCCCACCAGATGTACTACCCCTCCCCTAACACTCAGTACACCCCGCTGCAGAATATACCCACAGTAAAATAACAGTCTCCAGGGGCCAAAAGAACTTGTTACAGGTAGGTAGCCGTGTTGGTCTGACGTAGTCGAAACAAAAAATTAAAAAAATACCTTCCAGTAGCACCTTAGAGACCAACTAAGTTTGTCATAGGTATGAGCCAAAAGAAAAGGGGCCAAAAGAACTTGGTGAAACTGGGTTCTGTCTTTCCTCACCCATACCCATAGACTTTATACTTCTTCAGAGCTCTGGCCTCCAATTTCAGTAGCCTCCTTTGCTCCCTTCCTGATCCACTTAACAGCATGTAACCCTTTTTGGCCGTAGGCTGGGCCTGTACAATATTGGGCCACTAATGACCTTCATTCAACCCATCAACTATATATTGCACCCTGTCAGGTGTGTACTTGTAGCTTCACTGTCAAGGTCAACACTGGATTAGGTGAGGAAAAGTAATAAAAAGAGAATAGAAAAATGGGGGAAGAGTTTATAGGAAGGAAGTCTAACAAAGTTCTGATTTTTCCCATGATGATTGCTTTGATGCTTTTGGGGGGGAAATCAAGCATCAAATTTTATACACACACACACACACACGCACGCACGCACGCACACACACACACCTGTTTCCCATGGTTTGGTTTTCATTTTCCCCCAAATTACTTTCTATTTCTAAACAATTAACAGGCAGAAGAAACACTTCCTATTAACATTGTAATCAGCTTTGGCAAGCAATATGGAAAACAGGAAAGAACTGAATGCCGAAAGACTGACTGACAAGTATAGCTTGTTACTGCTTGTGTGTTGACTAGCATTTTTTAATCAAACAAAATGGTGTTGGGTCTCCAATATTTTGAAAATCAGGCACCGCTACCCAGAGTTTCTCAACAATTTTCTTGCGTTGGGCATCTCATATAATTGCTTCATTTAAAACTCTTTTTTTTCAGAGTGTCAGTCTCTAGACAAAGTTTGGCCTTGTTAACGCAGCACCCTGTTTTGTTATGTGTATGTGTGTCTGAAAACACTTCTTTGTTTAATTTAAAGTATTCATTTCCAATAGAAGTGTATGTTTACGGCATAGGGCATTTTAAACAAATAAAAATGGGCCAATTGATTCTGAAGGATTTCTTTGTTGGAATTATAATTAAATGTGAGGGCATGGATAGATGGAAAGTTTCTCTTAATTAAGGAATGAAGAATTAGTCCCTTTCAGCCCAAGTGCTTTGAACATGCATAATCAGTTGCGCAGGTGGCATTCTATGTGTGGCTTTTTCTAAAGAGCAGGAGGTTCAGAATACCAGCATTGGAAGGAGTAGGAGGATAGGGAGTGGAGGTGGTTGCAGACTGCAGAAATTATAGCTATGGCAACAGTGTCCCCCCTTCCTTTTAATCCAATTTAATAAGCTTTGCATGTCTTTAAAATGAGTGTTAAACCTCTGCAGCAAATTATTATAAGCTCTTAATTACTTAGCATACAGGATGCAATTCCACATTTCCGTGTTTATACTGCTTACAGTAAGGGTTGTTGCCATGATCGTTTATAAACATTGCATGGTGTCTCAAAGGCCCATCCTTAAATAGCTAAATATATTAGGGCTGATTTTACACGTATGGGCCATTCCATATCAAGAGAGCCAACTTTTTAACCTCATGTCATCCAATTTTTCTTAATGTTTTGTACATATGTTGAATGATCACCCTGCTTTGGAAGACATTTTTAAAAGAAAAGCCTGACTAGCTTTCCAAATACCTTTTAATTGAATAACTTTCTAAAGAAATGCCTGAAGTAACTGATATTACAGTTTGAAGTCTTGTTTATTCTGTTATATTTTACTCCAAGAAGAGTAAAATTTATAGAACCCAATAAGGCAGACATGTATGTACAAATGTGTTTGTTGGTTGTTGTTTTTTAAAAAAATGATCCGAAGATGAAATTTTGCAGGTGGCTCTTAGAAATGTTTAATACTTGATGCTTTTTTGCAAATTTGAATCATTATTTTTTAAACCACTTGTTAAAAATTTTCAATTTTGTAACTTAAATTTAACTTTTAAAGTAAGTCCATTATGTGACATATCATATTAAAGCTCATGAAGTTCTGAAGAGATTGGTGTTTTTAGTTTTGATGTTCTGGGCTGTTGTTAAGGTATGGCAAGGCCAAAATTGTCAATTTTTTTTTGAAATTCCAAAGTCTCATAACTCACAAAGGGAATGAAATAAAAAAGTTAACATTTTGATTCAAAATTAGTTTTCATCATTCAACAAGTGTACAAAATATTAAGACAATTGGATGGTTGGATCACTTGATATGGAATGACCCATATATGTATTTATCATTTGACGTGAGCATTGGAACTGCCTCCACTGAATGAAAAGTATTTTTTTAAAAAAATTCTTGGGTTATAAAAATGAAAAGTGTTGTGTTTTGAGACAATTTCTTAAAAATACTTATCAAGCTCACTCTGAACAGATCAGGCTCAGTAAACAACAACAGCGACAAAGGAAAGAAAGAGAACATAGTATAAACCAGGCATGTGCAACACGTCAATCGTGAGCCCCCAGTGGACCACAGGGTTGTTTTAGTCAATCACAAGGCCTTTCTCTGCTATCTCAGATATGGCGGCAGCCGCCGCCACCAACAGCAGCAGCAGCAGCAGCAGTCTCCACAGCGATGAGCTGCACATGCAGTTGCCCTGTTTTGGATCCACTCCTATTGACATATATGACTTCCTAACTTTCCATATAATCATATTTCTCACATTTAAGACTGGTTCTCAAACTCACCTAGTAGACTACAGCTGTTTAGACTGCAGCTGATTTCAGATCCCAGCACTGACCAGGAATAAAAGTAATGAGAATACTAACTTAACCAATTCATTCAAACTAGCCAAAATCCATATCACCTCCAACAAATAGAAACATATACAGTGGTACCTCGACTTCCGAAGGTTTCGACTTACAAAGTCGGCAAACCCGGAAGTCTTTTTGCCGCACACGCGGTCTGCGCAAAGCGCAAAATCATGCTTCACGCATGCGCAAAATGGACGCTTTAACATCTGGGTTTCGACTTACGAAGAGCACCGCGGAATGGATCACCTTCATAAGTCGAGGCACCACTGTATATCTGCTTGATGTCTTGGAAAGCCATCTTCTTCATAGCTGTATTTTAAAAGTGTTTGGTACAACCCCATGGATGGGATTCCAATTTAGCACACATTTCAATATCATATTCCTAATCCAAAAGGTAATACATGAAGAGTGGTGCAAATGCCTTTTAAACAATGAATCAGTTGTTTCAGGGACTATTGTAGTCTCTGGCTCCTCAGTGTTGACTTCTAGAACCTGCAATATATGCTGCTTCATAGTGTGTGGGGATCAACTTTCTACCTCTCTATATCCTGGTGATTGTCGTAGAGGTGGAAATCCTATGCCTTTTTTGGGTTAATAGCCATTTGGCACTGTACTGTCAGTGCAGCCAGGGCAGAATTGCAGCTATAATCAGGGTCGTCTCTAGGCCCGGGTTGGGTGGCGCAATGTGCCAGGGCGCCTGGCCACCAGGGGCGCTGAACAGCTGGTGTCCATCTGAGTGCGGCAGCCAGGAGCTCCATGCGAGGCAGCAAAGGTGACGGCACTAGCAGCGAGTTGCAGAACCAGCGAGACTCCTGCCTAGAGTGGCAGCTGCCAGTGCTCCCCCACCCCCACGGCGGCAGTAGCGCATGGCCATTGAGCTTCCTTTCCTCCTCTTCTTGCAGAATCAGCGAGACTCCTGCCTAGAGTGGCACCATGCGCCTGCTGCCACTCTAGGCAGGAGTCTCACTGGTTCTGCAACTCTAAAGCTGTCACTTTTGCCGCCTTGCATGGAACTCCTGGTTGCCTGCACCCTGGACCATGAAGGCTCCGCGGAGAGCGTGGCCCGGAGCTCGCCCACCCGGCAGGTGAGCCAAAGAGGAGGAGAGAGCCGTTCGCCCTCCAGAGCATGTGGCTCCCCCTTCGACGTTGAACGATGAACGTTGGGGGTGGAGACGCTCCTTCAGGTATACAGGACCGAGGCTGTTTAGGGCTTTAAAGGTCAGTACCAACATTTTGAATTGTGCTCGGAAACGTACTGGGAACCAGTGTAGATCTCTCAGGACCGGTGTTATGTGGTCCCGGCAGCAACTCCCAGTCACCAGTCTAGCTGCCGCATTTTGGATTAATTCCAGTTTTCGGGTCACCTTCAAAGGTAGTCCCACATAGAGCGTATTGCAGTAGTCCAAGCGGGAGATAACCAGAGCATGCACCACTCTGGCGAGACAGTCATAAGTGTCATAAGTTGTCATGTTGTTGTATAAGTGGGTGCTTTCTTTCCATTTTGCAACATTCATTTGATTTCTCTTTATACAGAAGGATGAGAAGCATAGCAATATCTGTTTGATGTCTTGGAAAGCCATATTCTTAACATCTATATTTTAAAGGTGTTGAGTGCAATCAAATGGGTGTCTCCTAATTTGTAGAGACTATATTGTGGAACCGTCCCATAGGATAGAACTCTCCCTTCCTACCCCAGGTTGTCTCTGCCCATCATCTTGACCATACCATTAATTCTAATGCAAGCCCTTTCATGCTTCCTAAGAAGCCCCCCCCCCAGCCTCCATGAATGGCTCCACTACAGTGGTACCTCGGGTTACAAACGCTTCAGGTTACAAATGTTTCAGGTTACAGACTCCGCTAACCCCGAAATAGCACTTCGGGTTAATAACTTTGCTTCAGGATGAGAACAGAAATTGTGCTCAGGCGGAATGGCGGCAGCAGGAGGCCCCATTAGCTAAAGTGGTGCTTCATGTTAAGAATAGTTTCAGATTAAGAACAGACCTCCGGAACAAATTAAGTTCTTAACCAGAGGTACCACTGTACTAGGCTCTGTGCACAGCTCTTACTCGTTTTTACTGCTAGTTTTAATCTCAAAACATTTTATAGATGGGGCACTTTGATGTGCCAGCACCAGGAGATCATATTGGCTGAGAGTCCTGGAATACTTGCTCTCCACCTTGCAGGCCTTATTCCATCTTGCCTGGTCAGGTGGGGTGGGGGGCTGACTGACTCGAGCTGCAATAGTTGAACAGACTCTTGGACTGGGGTAGTTATTGGGAGTCTTTGATGCCATTATTGATGATAATTTTTTATATCTTTGTTTTGGTTCTTGTTATGCTTTATGTGGAAATTGTTCATTTTTGGTTCTGCGTTTATTATTTATGACTACTTTTGTTGTTTGCAGTTATGCATTTTATTTCATTTTTGCATTGTAAGCTGCCTAGAGCATGGTATTGCTTAGGTTGTGATTTCATTGATAGTTGTTAGAGAGTTGTTGACAATAGAATTTTGAAAGTGCAACTGCAGTGAGACAAGTGAAATGCCAAGTTCACTGATATGTAAAAGCTGACATAGGATGTAAAGACCGGGAAGACTGTGTGTTGTAAGAGACCTTGCAGAGACAGGAGAGGGGAGAAGCCAGAGAACTGACTAGACCACAGCTCAGTGGCATTCAAAAGGTGACACATTCAGTTGTTGGCATCTCTAGATAGGGCTAATGGGCAAGACCCCTTTCTGGAATTCCGGAGAGCTCCTACCAATCAATATAGACAACAAAAAACTAGAAGGACATTTGGACTCTAATTTTTGTGTGTAGATGAAGTTTCCCCCCCTCTTTTTTTTTTGTTTAAATGATACTTTATTGAGTTTTGAATCAAGATGGCATAACATATCCAGTACAACCCCTCTTCCAAACCCCACAGACAAGTATAGCATATTACCTGTATTTCCAAAGTTCTTATGTCATTCTTTCATGAAGTTCAGTGAAATTGATTTATGGTTAATCTTGCCTCTGCCATGAGGTTCATGATGAGGTCTCTTTTGGATGAGATCTTACATATCAAAGTTGTATTTTGTCAAGAGAGGTATATTTGGTTCTAGGACAAAAGTTTGGTTAGTAATTAGTTCAGATTCGTTGAACACTTTTGTACAGAATGGGTGGATCCTTGGGCAGGACCACTAGATAAGCAAGAGGGAGTCATGGTCACATTTTCTCCAGCAGTTTACAGCATTTGTTTTGGCGAGTCTGCTTAATTAGATGCATTTGTAATTCATTTTCATGGATTCCAGAAGTTATGAACAAAAACTGACTTTATCTCAGATATTTTCCTAAAGAGTGTCATTTATTGCTTCACCCTAAGTTATGTTCCCAGTGAGACAATTATTGATTTGGCTGAAGAATGGACCAAAATGCTATAAATAATTGATTTATGGCCTTTGTACAGAGGATCTATAGTATAGATGGAATTTTCAAAATGTGACAGGGGGTGGGTAGCATCTGCTAGGACATTCATCTGCTCAATTAAATATAGGATCTAATATACAATAATCCAGTTATGTGTGGTCCTAGTCAACGTATGCTAGAATTCTGATCCAGTGAGAGATTTTAGATTTTTGTAGAAGTCTTTAAACTAAAGTAGGCCTGTTTGATGGGTATTTGTAAGAGGATATATTAAATATATTTAATCCTCTACACATGCCCACATGTGTGCATTAGCAAACAAAGGAAAAACAGCCTGTTTTAAAAAACCACAGGGCTAGCACATAAAGAATCCCAGTAGAGAGTTTAAATCCCACCATTAAGCAGATTAATGAGGCATAAAGGTAAAGGTAAAGGTACCCCAACCGTTAGGTGCAGTCGCAGATGACTCGGGGGTTGCATGCTCATCTCGCTCTTTAGGCCGAGGGAGCAGGCATTTGTCCACAGACAGTTTCTGGGTCATGTGGCCAGCATGACTAAGCCGCTTCTGGCAAACCAGAGCAGTGCACGGAAATGCCGTTTACCTTCCCGCTGGAACGGTACCTGCACTTGACGTACTTTCGAACTCCTAGGTGAGCTGGAGGCATAGGAGTAGGTTATTACTCCGTTCCAGCTGCTTGTGGCTGCTGCCCCCCCCTCTACCCTCATGCAATGAAACAGAACACACTCTGGAGTCAGTTTAAAAAGGCTTTGTTGTTGTTGTCGTTTAGTCGTGTCCGACTTCGTGACCCCATGGACCAGAGCACGCCAGGCACTCCTGTCTTCCACTGCCTCCCACAGTTTGGTCAGACTCATGTTCGTAGCTTCGAGAACACTGTCCAACCATCTTGTCCTCTGTCGTCCCCTTCTCCTTCTGCCCTCAATCTTTCCCAACATCAGGGTCTTTGACCAGGAAGTCTTCTCTTCTCATGAGGTGGCCAAAGTGTTGGAGCCTCAGCTTCAGGATCTGTCCTTCCAGTAAGCACTCAGGGCTGATTTCCTTAAGAATTGATAGGTTTGATCTTCTTGCAGTCCATGGGACTCTCAAGAGTCTCCTCCAGCACCACAAAAAGGCTTTAAAATGGTAAAGGGACCCCTGACCATTAGGTCCAGTCGTGACTAACTCTGGGGTTGCGGCGCTCATCTCGCATTATTGGCCAAGGGCTCGGCGTACAGCTTCCGGGTCATGTGGCCAGCATGACAAAGCCGCTTCTGGTGAACCAGAGCAGCACACGGAAATGCTGTTTACCTTCCCGCTGTAGCGGTACCCTGTTTCTCCGAAAATAAGACATAGCCATAAAATAAGCCGTAGCAGGATTTTTAAACATTCAAGGAATATAAGACATACCCTGAAAATAAGACATAGTGATAGGCGCAGCAGCAATGCCGGCCGCAGGAGGAGGAGGAGGGAAAAAAATAGGACATCCTCTGAAAATAAGCCATATACTGCTTACTTAATCCGAGGTCACAGTCATGCATATTGCTCCATGCAACAGCAATAAAAGAATGCAAGTAAAAACCTGGTTGAAATTCAGTTGGAATGTCTGATGGTGGGAGCTAAATTGAGGCATGTCTGCCTCTGTTGTGTGCAGTGTGGAGAGAGAGAGGAAGAGAGAGTGAAGAGGAGAAGAGGGGATTTGACATCACTGAGCCTTTTCTAGCAATTTAAAATTCTCTGGTCCTCAACCCCTTCACATTCTAATTAGCATTGTTAGGTTTTACTGCAAATCTCCCACACTGTTCACTTCCATTTTTCACTGTTCACTTTTCCGCTCCTCCACCTGCAGCTGCTGGGTGACCTTGGGCTAGTCACACTTCTTTGAAGTCTCTCAGCCCCACTCACCTCACAGAGTGTTTGTTGTGGGGGAGGAAGGGAAAGGAGAATGTTAGCTGCTTTGAGACTCCTTCGGGTAGTGTTAAAGCGGGATATCAAATCCAAACTCTTCTTCTTAAAAGTTTTACTCCTGACAATGTTAAATGTTATAAAACAGTGTGGAAAATAAATAGTGTGACTGGGGAATTTGGAGAAGGCACTTTGGGATAGGACTGGATGGAGCTTGTGCTGCATTAGGTGCCCCCAATTTCTCACAGCCAGTTTGTTTATATAATCCATATATATGGTTTGAAAGTCATAGATAGAGAGCTTTCTCTACATGTATCTTGTGGTTTACGTAGTGAATGAGTATAATAATATTATTTTTGTATCAACAAATGCAGTGGTCCTCCCCCTTCCCTCAGTAACCTTTTTAATTCACTGAAATTTGTGCAGCGGCACAGGATACCCACCTTGCCCTTCTGCAGCTTACATCTGTTCTTTTAGTTCTTCCTTCAAAATCAAAACAAGGGTTTTGACATCTTTATCGAGACTCTTTGGGTGCTGACAATAATACTTTGATACATCTCAGGAGGTGGAAGTTACTATGTGAACCAGAGTTTTCTCTCTTAAGGCCAGATGATCCCTTTGGCTGGAAGCCTATAAAACACAGATGCTTCTTATTCCAAGAAGGAGCCAGATTTCATTTTGTTATGGGGGTGGGCAGACAATATTACATATTCACAGAACATGTAAGCTCTAGACCACAAAGAAGACCTGAATAATATTCAGCCAGTCAGTAAAGTACTGTGCATGACAATTTCCTCCCTATTACAGAATTAACATTGATTTCTTTTTGTTTGTCACCCTTGCCTTCCCAACTTAAGAGTTAACACAATGGTCTAGAAATATTTCATAAACCAGAGATTTTGTAACACCCAAGTGTATTTCAAAAGCGAAGTTACATAGTAAAAATCTAGGTATATGGCAGAATGATTACAAAAAAGATGATTACAATAATTAAAAAATGAAGTGTTGAGAGATATTTTTATATTAAGAGAAGCTGTACTTTGATGCTAGAGAAGCATGTGCTTTGGAAAAATTATTTTCAGAGTGCTTTTCACTTTTCCCTACCATGAGTTACAATGGCTTGCATGTGTGTAGAGAATGCTTCTCCACCATCTATGCAAATTATCAGTGATAATTTTCTGACTTTCACTTTTAGTAATGCACTTTGACGTGTCCACCTTGTCATGTAAATATTGTCTAGTCTCATAGTAATGTTTAAAAGGATGGGGGCACTCCCAGTGTTTGTGCATTCCTCCTCTCCTTCCTCCCCTGTCTTGCACTCCTTTCCTTTCTTTTTTGGAACTACTGTTAGAGTCACTCCAGTGATAATGGTAATCATGGTTAGCTATGAGCCAGCATTTATAACCATAGTTGAATCAGGTTTACAAATTCTGTTTTGAGCTACCTATACTTAGCATTATGATACGTGCACATGTAACACAAACTATAATTAGCAGGGAAAATGTTGGTGGGGCAAGCACAAAACGATATGGAGGAGAGCTCTAGCCAATGCTTGAAGACCAGGCACTGTTACCTCTGCACTGGGCAAACAGACATGGTTTTGTTGCACTCAAAATGCATTCCCCACTGTAGTTTGTATTATTTCACTGCCTCCAAAAACTGCTATAAACAAAATAAAAACAGTTGATAAAGGAAAATACAGTGGTACCTTGGTTGAAGAACAGTTTAGTTTATGAAACTTGGATTAAGAATGCTGCAAACCCAGAAGTAGGTGTTTTGGTTTGTGAACTTTGCCTTGGAATAAGAACATGTTTCACCTCCTGTTGAGTGTGTTCCATTTGTAGATTGAGTCCCCCGCTGCTATGGGAAAGCACGCCTTGGTTTAAGAACGGACTTCTGGAACAGATTAAGTTCGTAAACCAAGGTACCACTGCAAACTCAACATATTATAAATTCAAATCACTTATTTGGGCTGGGTAATATGGTAGATGACAATGTCAACTTCCTTTCCATGCCAAATAGCATCTTTGGGGAAGGAAGTTAGTCAGGACCTTGACAGGAAGATATGGTTAAACGCCCACATTTTGCACATGCAATAATCCTAATCCAGCATCTGGCAAGGTGTTATTTACAGATTTTGTTTTTTGTTTTTTAAGAGATGCATGTGCTAACAAACTATGTGTTTAACATAGTGTGCAGTTTGTTTCTCACTCCCTTTTCCATCTCTCACCTGGGGAAGTACATTTCCCTATGATTACAAACATACCTTGGTAAGGATTTGCTATCACTACCATGTCACATTCTTGAGGGGGTTACCTCAGAGAAAACACTTCTCCCCAGAAATTGCTAAAGAGCTGAAGCTTAGCTGCAGAAGTTAACAGAGTCATTGGGATATACTGTAAAAGGATAAAGATAAAGGAGGGGGAAAGGTCATGGAGGGCACTGAAGATCAGGACAAGGAGTTTGTGCTGGATATGAGCTATAGATAAGATGAGCTATTCAGCTATTCTGCATTTTTAAAAATGCACATTTTAAGATACTTTATTATATCTGAAATTGATGACCTTGAACAATCAAATAAAATATACTTACACCCTATTTTAAACATGTTTAGGGAAGCTTTTAATGTTTGATGGATTTCTGAATTTTAATGTTTGATGGATCTCTGTATTTTAGAATTTCTGTTTTGTTGGAAGCCGCCCAGAGTGGCTGGGGGAGCCCGGCCAGATGGGCGGGGTATAAATGATAAATTATTATTATTATTATTATTATCTGCTAAAACAACAAATAGTGCTGCTGACTGTACAGAAGGTCAACAGATTTCCCCCCCCCTGCTTATCTATAAAAGGTAAGCAAAACGGAGAGTCCAGAATGAAAGGTCTTGCCTGAAGTTGCTGTTCCAAACCCTTAACATATTGCAATGTCACAGAAGCACATAACTTTGTGGGATATAAATCTAAAAAATTTCCTACAGACTGCTTTGCAATATGCATCTTTTAAAAGGCATATACAGTGGTACCTCAGTTTACACAATTGGTTCCAGACGTCTGTACTTAACCTGAAGCGTACTTAACCTGAAGCGAACTTTCCCATTGAAAGTAATGGAAAGTGGATTAATCCATTCCAGACGGGTCCGCAGAGTACTTAAACTGAACGTACTCAAACCGAAGCATACTTAAACTGAGGTATGACTGTATCTTTCTTAGTGTGCTTACTTTCATTTGGGATGATGCAAAAGAAACTGATAAAAGCAGACAGTCACCTGAGTTTTTGTTTATTTTGTGGTCTGTTTAATGAAAACCCAAGGAATATAAATCTGAAATATTTATTGGTATTATAAAGTAAAACATCTAAACCAATCCATATATAAGGTAATGTAATTGTACAGTGGTACCTCTACTTATGAATAACTCTACTTACAAATGTTTCTACTTACAAACAGAGCTCCGTCTGCCATCTTGGATGCGGTTTAGATAGGATTTTTTCTACTTATGAATTTTTAGATAGGGTTGCTTCTACTTACGCCTCTACTTGCATTCCTATGGGATTCGACTTACAATTTTTTTCGACTTACGAATGTGTGTTCGGAACGCATTAAATTCGTAAGTAGAGGTACCACTGTACTTCCTTCTGAGGCTGGGGGCTGGTCATCACTCCTCTAGCGGCCTGGCAGAGTAAAATTGCTAGGATTGCAAGGTAGGGTGGCTTGGCAGTGGCCAAGTGACATGGGGGTAAGTGTTATTTTTCTTGTAAAAAAGGTGCGGAACTTACCATGAATGCCTCCCTTGTTCTCTTACCATGGCATGGGCACCCACCTGAGAGGTACCGGAACTGAGTACTGGCAAGTTCCAGCTAAAAATAAGCCTTGCCGGGGGCTATGGTCACTTCCCTGAAAAATGTTTAAGGGCCTCTCCAATTGAAATCACACAAATTGAACACACATAAGGCAGAGAGCTTAAAAACATTTAAAAAGAGTTTTGGAAGTGAAAATATCCCCCCCCCTCAAAAGAAAAACATCCTTGTACTCACTGGCAAGGAAGCTGCCATTGGTGCCAATGGCAGCTTACATTCCAAGGGAGGCTGTTTTTGCCAGGTCATAGTGCAGAGATAAATAATTTAAACACCAACCCAAGCTTTCCCTGTGTTATTTTTAAGGTAGAAAGTAAGCTGATTAAATGCATTAATGAACTTTAACATATCATCTAGTTTGGACTTCAGAGTTAAACTAGCCTTGCCGCTTCAGATGTCTCAAAACTATTCTTTTTATACATGCAAATCTTTATAACTCTCATTTATTCTGTACGCCATATATATTCCATATACTAATTTCTACAGCTCTTTTTCTGCACAGTTTCCAAATAATTTTTCCCCTTTGGAATGCTAAAAGAGCATCTTTGATTCAAGGGAATCGCCTACCTCAGCCACTATTTGTTTGGAAGGGAATATTGAGCTAGCCAGAACAGTGGCCTGCTGTACTGGACTGAGTCTATATAAATTTGGCTATAATTCCAAATGAGGCATGTATTTTGCAGGAGGCATCATTTTTCTTGAAACATCCCTGCATTTGAGTTCAGTACTAATGTCCAGATAGAGATAAATTTTATATATGTATATCATATTCGTTTTAAATTATCTACTCTTTGTTTGTATGTGTGTATATCTTTCTCTGACGAAAAAGAATGCCTGGGGAAAAACTTAAAATTAAGAATGTGGAAGCCTCTGGGGGGGACAGGTGGGTGTATAATTGCTTGATTAAATTATCTCTTTTGATGAGAAGACATTTAAATGATACTAGCATTTAAATGCTCGTCCCATTCAATAGGTTATCAGATTTGATGACCGTACCAAATGTGTGATAAGCCAATGGAATAATAATAATAATAATAATAATAATAATAATAATAATATATGCCGTCCATCTGACTGGGTTGCCCCAGTCTCCCAACAGAATATTAAAAACACAATAAAACATCAAACATTAAAAGCTTCTCAGATGTGGCCATTGTTTTGCTTCAGTAGGGTGGCAGTACCTTTGGAGAAATGTTCTATATCTTAACACATTGTATACAATTTATACCTTAATAGATTCCATAAAATTTTCACAATTTTTTGCTTTCCTTTTTCTTGCTTCCCCGCTCTCAAGAATAGCCTTGTTTGTAATAAAAATAATTTTCTCTCTTTTATTGCATTCAATTTTTTTTAGTATAAATAAATACATTATATTTGGGGTTATGAGTAAGGCACAGTGTCTAATTTCTGCAGTGTTGGGTTTTCACATATTGTAGTGCTACAGGCACCCAGTTGATCCCAAACAAAGAGACCGTAGCAGCTTCTCCCACACATGTTCTCTACCACATTGCCATTTGTATGCTGCAAAATCCTGCATTCCCTTTTCCAAATCTATGTGATGTAGTAGCCAAAACTAAATATATGTCCTTTAAAAGTACTTTAAAATTCTCTTTACCTTCAGAAGCATAAAGACTATAAAGCTTTATTTCATTGTTCCTTTTTGGGGGGGGGGGTGCATCTACTTTTGTTAAGCAATGATAAACCTGCCTGTTCCATTCACTTAATCTATAGCTTGCTACTTAATCTATAGCTTGGAGATTCTTTGCAGTTCCAGTCCCCTTTCTTTTGGGAGGGATGCAGCTTCCTACATGTGACAATTGCTCCCCACCCCCACCCAGCCTCATATACAAAAACGTAGTATTCTTCCAGAAAATCCAAAGTGCAGCTAAATTCCTGTTGTGTTCATGTTGACCTTGCAGTTCAACATGGTACTGCAAAAGCAAAAACAGAAAAGGGCATGGGAGTGCAGAAATCGCAGAGTAGATGCTTCAGTCCCAAGACATCCAACAGAGGATCCAGACTTTTGAAAAGGAAAGAAGAACCTAAAGAGAAGTCTACTAAAATGAATTCCAGTCGCGAACGGTGCCGCTTGGCTGCCTGGGGTGGCACCCCCTGGGGTCAGGGTGTCACTTCGCAGTGTGCATGTGTCCTGACGCATGCGTCGTGATGGCACGACACGAGCCAGGACGGACTGCGCATGTCCGCACATGCATAGTTCGGGTTGGCACTGCTGCTCTGCTCTGCCAGCGCACTCTAAAGCAGAATGCGCTACGGAGCGGGTTGCCGGGCAGCGGTGCCCAGCAATCTGCTATGGAGTGCTCTCTGCTTCTTCCTGCTGGGGCAGAGGATGCCAGGGGCAGGCCAAGGCGCGCTGCCCCCACCAGAGTGGAGCTAGGGGCGGCCCGCCCCCTTCACCCCTCCCTTGCTACGCACCTGATGAATTCAAAGATGTTATGTTTCAGCAGTAAGGCTACACCAATGTAATCAAGATCTTGTATCATTTCAGGAATTGTCTGTCAATCTGATACACTTATATTGGCCTTACTTTCTTATATTTCATTAGTTGATAGGAAGGTGTAGTTTCCCATTTTTTCACATGAATAAGACTCCGTACCCTGAATGCCTTTTCAACTCAAATACTGTGAATGTAAATTGTCACCACTTTTTGGAATTTGTTATAAACCAATTATCCAACCAATCTGGTCACCATTAACAGTATACTTGCATTGCTCTGGTTAGCTTTCCCATAACTCCAAGTGGTATTTAAAGTGCACATGGTCTTTTAAGCGATCTGCATGAACTATCACCCATCTGTTTCAGAGTCTGTCTCTCATCCTGTACCTTGTCAGATTGCCAAAGATCAGTTAGAAGTCTCCATGTGGCACCTACTGTATTTGGTTTAAAGTCCTAAGAAATGAGGCTTTCCCCCACAGAGACGAAAGCAATGCTGGACCTAAATAATTACCTTTCAAAACTTCAGAGTGAAAATTCAGCAAGATATCAGGCTTACAGTAGGTTCTTGAGAGTGGCTTTATAGTCAAAGTCAGTGCATTTTACAGCATTCTATCATCCACTGTAATGCTTGGATATTCTGTTTGTCATGAAATCAATACAGTTTGCCCTATCAGTCTGAAATTTGAGGTTCGCTGGTAAGCAATACAATGTGAGAGGAGGAGGAATCTAATGAAATCACAGAGTAATAGGCATTCAACATTTGTATTGACATGCATAAATGGCTTTTAAAGAAGATGAGACAAATTGATGGAGGATAAGGCTATAAGCAGCTACTCGCCACAATGTCTGCCTCCGCTGTCTGAGGCACTATGCCTCTGAATACCAGCTGCTGGAAACCGCAGGAGTGGAGAGTGCTCTGGCACTGAGGTCTTGCTTATGGGCTTCCCATAGGCATCCAGTTGGCCACTGAGAACAGGAAGCTAGGCTAGATGGGTCATTGACCTGATGCAGCAAGTCTGATCTTGTGTTCTTGTAGTCACATAGTGTACAGAAGTTCAAAGGAGGATAGCAATAATATGAGGGAAAGTGTGATTTCCATAAAGTGAAGGAAATGTAGGCTGCACACACACCAT
The DNA here is from genome assembly GCF_965207765.1 of Zootoca vivipara. Classification (NCBI taxonomy): domain Eukaryota; kingdom Metazoa; phylum Chordata; class Lepidosauria; order Squamata; family Lacertidae; genus Zootoca; species Zootoca vivipara. The sequence continues at coordinate 78,033,761 of NC_142582.1, read as the reverse complement.
GCATTGAAAGCACATGACTTCTTCAAGGAATTCTGACAAATGTTGTTTACCCCTCGCAGAGCTACAATTCACGAAACTTATAATAATAATAATAATACAGTAATTTTATTATTTATACCCCTCCCATCCACTCTGCCACTCTGGGCAGTTTACAGCATATCTAAAAACATAATAAAAACAAACTGCACTTCCCATGATTCCTTTGGAAAAGTAATAGAATGGTAGAGTTGGAAGGGACCCCAAGAAATACATAAATTCTGTTGAGTAAAGGGATGACAGCTCAAAAGGGTTGGCTTCAGCAATTACTGTAATGGTTCTGTTTTGAGTCAGGAGGAATGTATCACATCAGACACAGAGTGACTTTAGCTTTTCACTCTTTCTTTCCTCTCCCCTTGTAGGTTGTTCCATAGAATCATAGCATTGTAGAGTTGGAAGGGACCCCGAGGGTCATCTAATCCAACCCCCTGCCACACAGGAATCTCAACTAAATCATACATGACAAATGGCCATCCAACTTCTGCTTAAAAAACTTCCAAGGAAGGAGAGTCCACCACCTCATGAGATTCTGTTCCACTGTTGAACAGCTCTTTCTTGCTGACTAAAAGTTCTTCCTGGTGTTTAGTTGGAGTCTGCTTTCTTGTAACTTGAATCCGTTGGTTTGTGTCCTGACTACCGGAGCAGGAGAAAACAAGTGTGCTCCATCTTTAAGTGATGTGCTTTCAATGTGCTTTCAATGTACAGTATGATGTGTGTTCAGCCCTAGAAGAGGTTGCTAAAACAAAAGGCCAAATACCAGTGCTTTAAAAGGGGTGGGGGCGGGTAGTGCTGGTACTCACCATCAAGTTGTTACAGTAAGTGCCACACTTTTAACATTTGGTGAAAAAAGATGCCAGTACTGCATACCCCTGAGTACCCCCCAAAGTATCCTGCCAAATACCATGAAAGGCTTAGTTTGAGCACCAGTGGACATTCTTCAGTTACGAGAATAAGAATAGAGCTATAAGAAAAGGAATGCTGTAGGACTAAATTAATCTATGAAGATAGCTTATTGAGTTCTAAATGCATACCTGTATCCATTCATACTAGCTATCAAAAGTTCATTTCCAGATGTTGGAGCCAGGTTGTTGTACTGCTCTTGAAATATTCTTCATTTGCATGCTTGTAGCTCCTTGCCCTGTAATAAATGCTCATTTCAGGGCAATGGAAGGGAGACTGAAAAACAGCCAGAACCAGAGCGGAAATTATACCGGAAAGAATTACTGTAAAATCATTCTGAATATTGAAGTGTGATTAATGAAGATAGTTGTAGCCATCTGTGGTGAGTAAATATTGATTTCGGGTTTTTCCTCACAAGATGTTTGGCTCCTGTATTTATTTGGAACTTGAATAATTGATGAAATCCCTGACATTCTAGTTGACATTATCTTTTAATTTTTATGGGTTGTATCCAGAGGTGTTCCTCTGCTGACAGAATGCGGTGGATGCTCCCATCAACAGAACAGGGAGGGAGCCATTTTCACCAGTTTGCCCTCACCCTTTCAGACCCCATCTGCCTCACTGTCACAATGATTTCCCCAACCCACTGGAGCCAATTGGGGAACGGGTGATGGCGACTGCAGGGAGGAGAGTATTCAAAAGTAGCTGCATTCCCTGTTCTGCTGACAGAAGCCTCAGTTGGATCAAAGAGCCTTATGTCGTCAGATACAATCCTATGTAATTTTTATTATTGTTTTATTTCGAAATGTATGAGTTTTGTCATTCTTCTTGGGGGGATCTTTGCAGAGTATTTTCACAGATGCACACTTCAAATCATGATCAGAAGTGAAACATATTATTGTAATATGTAGACCACAATGAAGCTATCTTTGTGTGTGGGTTGGCCTTTGTTTTTGTGTGTTGAAGTGTTCATACTGTACTTTACTTCAAGCTAATGGTTGCCCAGGAACATCCAGCAGCATGAAAATGTACTGTAACTGTTTGGCACCAGAAACCCGAACTGTATAGCATAAATAGACTGACTACAATGGAGAAAGTGCCATGGTCTTATCCAGTCTGCTGATTAGGTGAGCTGCAGTGTCAAGGCCCAGGGTTTAGTGATCAGCAAATCTCTCTTGCTATCTTTCTTGCTCCACTTTCTTCCTTGCAGTTGTGCTTCCAGAATTCAACTCTGCTGTCTTCTGTCATCAGCTCACAATTTTCTTCTTTAGAAAAAAAAGAAATCCTCTCAAAATATGCATCTAATCATGGACTTAGGTACAGTTATCTTAGCAGCATGACATGTGAGAATAAAAGCTGTAATCTTTATGTGTCTCAGAGAGGTTATCCTTGTTTGGAATGCAAAACAATGGGATTTGGCCTGTCAGTACTTGGAACATTGCATTACGTTTCCATTCCCACCCACCCCCTTTTGTTTTTGTTTTTTTGATAGTTGTTGGCATCTGTCTGTCTAGAGCAGGCATCCCCAAACTGCGGCCCTCCAGATGTTTTGGCCTACAACTCCCATGATCCCTAGCTAACAGGACCAGTGGTCGGGGAAGATGGGAATTGTAGTCCAAAACACCTGGAGGGCCGAAGTTTGGGGGTGCCTGGTCTAGAGAGACAATGGAGTGTGCGTCCGGGGGTGAAATCAAACTTCTGCATTAGCAGCACTTAAGTGACCTCCCCAGGGCTCAAACCTGGTCCTAGGCTGCCTATATGACAAGACCCACCCCCTTGGCTTCACTTATGTGGTCCAAAGGAAAGCAGAACAATACATTAGGTAAATAATAATAATAATAATAATAATAATAATAATAATAATAATTTATTTATACCCCACTCATCTGGCTGGGCTTCCCCTGCCACTCTGGGCGGCTTCCAGCAAACAAGGTACCATCTTGGCTGCTGAAATTGCCAGAAGGAGCCGTACAAGGCACCATCCAACCATCTTAAGGACTCCACTCTAGATTTGTATAGGGTTTACTCCTTAGGCTTTTCTTCTCCCAAAGATATTGTTATACTAATGTTATTTGGCACTTACGTTTGTTTCCTTTTCTGTTATTTTTTACAAAACAAACATGTTAGCAGTGAAGTGTGTGAAATACTGTATCTAAATGATTGTCTTTTTATTGGGACTCGCAGACAATATTTAAATTTCTAATGTTTTTTCTTAAGTGCACTTTGCTTGTCAACCCCAAATATTTATGATTGCATTAGTTCAGAAACAAGATAAAAACTTCAATCTTAAGTACGCTGACTCAAGAAGTAAGCTCTGTTGAGCTCAGAAGGAATTAATTCTGAGTAAGGATTGTACTGAAATTAATGCAAAAGGATATTGCGTGATTGAGGCACAAGCATAATACATGAGTAGGGAATGCAAACACAACTCTCTGGGGCCTGCTTTTGAGAAGTTTGTGTGTGTGTGTGTGTGTGAGAGAGAGAGAGAGAGAGAGGGAGGGAGGGAGGGAGGGAGGGAGGGAGAATACTGAGGGTTGGGAAGAATTCCAGTTCACTCTGAGTTTTGGAGCGAACCCTCCTTTATCTCCACTATGAATGGATTGGAACATTGATCAGCATATTAATCCACATAATGGGTGGGATGCACTTAGGGGTGGTGCAATGGCTGCCTTCTCCCCTCCATATTATGAAATCTCCACCAGATGAGAGCAGTCAACATGGGAGGGCACTTTGAGCCCCAAAATACTGTCTTTGTTTTAGAGAGGTCTTGGTGAGTCCCTGGCTCCTAATATAGGAGGGTTAAGACTCTTCTCAGTATTAATCTCTACTTGGGGCTGCTGGGTCAATTTCCATTTTGCCTTCCTGCTCACTCAGTACCTGGCTTCTCTAAAAAGTTCTCTTTCCTTGCTCTTTAATCCAGTAATAATTCTCTGTTGGTCCTTGCTGCATCTCCTGTGGCTTTCTAAGGATTCATGCACACTAGAGTTTTATGTGGACTTGAAGCTGCTTGTGGCTCTATTTTTTATTTTATTTTTGGTGGCTCCTACACAGCATCCTCCTCATCCTAGTGGCAGCCTGCACTTTCCCCATGCTGACTTTGGATTTTCCTGATCTACAAATAATCCAATAAGGCAAGAAAATGCTATATGAAATTGCATGTTACCCAGATGTGGATGCCCTAAAGCTTGTTGGGCAGGTAGGCTTTTTTTACATGCATGGGGAGATTTTGCTAGGTGGCATCTAACACCACCACCCTCAACTTTTGTTTCTATTAGTGTGGTGAAGAGGAGGAGGAGGAGGAGGAGTAGTTTGGATTTGATATCCCGCTTTATCACTACCTGAAGGATTCTCAAAGCGGCTAACAATCTCCTTTCCCTTCCTCCTCCACAACAAACACTCTGTGAGGCGAGTGGGGCTGAGAGACTTCAAAGAAGTGTGACTAGCCCAAGGTCACCTAGCAGCTGCATGTGGAGGAGCGGAGACTCGATCCTGGTTCATCAGATTACGAGTCCACCGCTCTTAACCACTACAGCACCAGTTGTTGCGGAAGGCATGTTCATGGTATATTTTTAAAAAACAGCTCTAAGTGCTCTTGCATAAAAGCAGCTGTATTAAAAATAAAAATAACAATTGTCCTTGCAGCAACTATAGGAGGTGAGAAATGAAATGGGGAGGAAAGGAAGCGGAAATCCTTCATGTGACTCCCTAAATTCTTGCCTGACTTCCCCTGACACATTTTTTTTTATATTTGAATGCTCTTCTGTGCAAAGCTGAGTACTGTATATCAGAAAGCATTGATTGATTGATTGATTGATTGATTGAATGTTGCAAGGTGTGTGCACACAGGTGTACATATCCATAGCAGACCTCAGGTTTCCCGAACCTGTAGTGGGTGGGGAAGTACTAAATGAGGGAAGGGGACAGAAACACACAGCAGAAATACATCTCACCCAGCACCGCCCACTAGTATGGACAGGAGATGGTGAGAAATATTTCAGTGGCATAAAACTGATGTACAAATATTCACATAGTAACAGTGAGTCATATACACTTGGGCAGGGCCGTCTTAAGCTTATCTGGTGCCGTGGTGGAAGGATCCCTCTGGCGCCCACCCCACCCCACCCCACTCCGCCGGCTCCGGGGCTTTTGCGGGGACCCAGCCCGGCCAGGGCCACCCCGTACCGGGCCATGGGGCACATGCCTCCATTCCAGATAAAGCTGGGTTGGCGGGGCACATGCTCGTGCCTGCGTTGTGTGTGGTGTTGTTGCTGCGGGTCGCTCTCGAAAGTGCCGCAGAAGGAGCGTGAGGTAGAGGAGCAAGCACGTGGGGACGTCAGGGTTTTGAGACACATGAAGGGATTGTGGCTGTGTGTGTGTGTGTGTGTGTGTGTGTGTGTGTGTATGAGTGAGAGAGAGAGAACTCAGAGAGAGGGAGCAATGCAGGTGGGGGATACACGTGGAATAGCTAACTCCCTGGAAGGGAGACGTGTGGCGGCGTCAGCGTGAGAGGAAACCTCCCATGGCCGGCCATGGGGAGCCGAAGTGAGGAAGTCAGCAGAGGAGGCAACAGCTGTCAGGCACTCCAAGCGCGCCCCACAGAAAAAAAGAGAAGCTGCGCTGGCTGGCGAAGCGGGGTGGCTCTCAATGAGCTGCCCAGCTCCTCCTCCTGGACCGCCTCCTCTTACCCAACTGCCATAGGCCTGCCTGGGAGGGAGGGAGCGAGCAGGAGAAGCACCTCTTGGGACCTTCGGGCCATTGCATGCAAGGTGCCACTACCGAGCAACCGTTTTTTGAGAGACAGTCGCGCGGAGCTGGGCAGGCTCCTTCTTTCTCTCACATGGGAGCCCCCCCCAACAGCGGCTCGGTGGGCAGCGGCTGAGGGGATTCCCATGGCCAGGGGGAGAGGAGGCAGCAGTGGCGGCGGCGGAGCCATAGGGCTTAGTGGCTTGTTGCACCCTGCCAATGCTGGCGCGCCCCTGATAGGCCGGCGCCCTGGCGCAATGAGCCAACAGCCCCTATGGGAAAGACGCCTCTGCACTTGGGTGCCCTAGTGAGGACATACCGGTAGCTTAAGTATCTCTTCCTTCCAGATCTATGCTGCTCCTGCAGCTTCCCTCTCCTTTTCAACTCCCTCTTTATAGTCTGCCGAGGAGAGAAAGTGCCTCCCACACAACTGTGAGGCTCCATGGTGACAAGGTTCAGCTGCATCAAGCCTCATACAAGACTCAGACAGCCTCTTAAACACATTTTTAACATTTTAAGGTGCTTAGAGCAGTGCCGTTACTGGTTGTGCAGTGAAATCCCTTTTGAATGCTTCCAGGTAGTGAATGTACATCATAATGTGCAGTCCCCTCCTGGGGAACTGTACAGGGAACCCAAAGGTACATTTGATAAAAGGAGAAATTTAGAAGCATCCTTATCGTTACAATACTTGTTGAGAGCACATAGAGGAGGGAAAAGATGGACAGATTATTCCTCTTGGTGCGGTCTTAGTAGGTTAGAATTGAGGCAGGTATAGAGCAATTAGGAGTGATGAGATGCTATTCACTGAATGCCCAGTAGCACAAAGATACATTGCCTGTAAAAGCTCAATCTTAATATTTCACATTGTGTGCTGGAGTGTGGCCCTGTCCAAGGAGGGAAGTGTGGTAGCAGTAAATTATATCTTGAATCCTTCAAATGCAAAGCACTACTTTGCATTCAGAAAGATGTTTGGAACGATGATCCATCTATAATTGTGAATTGCAAAGGTAACTATAATAGCTATGAGGACTTTAATGCAATAAATGATGTATGCAGTAGAAAATTTGTAAGGTTCAGGGAGCTGGCGGAGGGACCATATACTGGGTAGTTGCTAAGTGATCATGTTCATGTGTCTGTAGCAGGCAATAGCGTGACTGGTTACTACATTAGGGCAGGGGAAATAATGGAGGTTGCATGGCAGGTCCTTGGAGTGATGAAACAGCAGCTGGATTGGATTCCACTATATTTTTGGCACTAGCCTTCATATTAGAAATGTATGGCTTGCATGTTGGGCATGATGGTGTTTTTGTTTGTTTTGTTTACAGCTTTTATATCATGCCTCTCTATAGCTTTAAGCTCAAAATCATGCTAACTTATTGTAAATGTTATATAAGAAAGTGCTCATTATTTATATAAATATATAATTCTGTTATAGTTGTTATACATATTTATCAGCTTGTGAAAATGAATACAGCACTCCAAAATACATATTTCAATGATGATAACCCCGATATCTAATTATTATATAGAGTTCTAAAGATTCCTTTGTGTTAGCAGAAGGAATCCTGCAAGTTTCATCCAGTTTCATTTCCCCAATAGCAGTTCTTGATTTTCCAGGGGTGGGGGAACCAGTCCTGAGGACTTGGGGACACTCAGCAGTGGCACAGGCTCTCGTTGGGTGTGAGATTTGTATTTTTATTTGTGTTTGTAAGACACCATGTTAAGAGTATTCTTGAAAAGCAGATTATAAATTTGTTAAAGTAGATGAATAAATAACACTGATGTTTCCCCATGTGTACACAGATATGCCTTCTGCTTGTACACCCAGATCTTTGAATTCAAGCCATTTATCTGTGTAAATATTAATGATACATTTATAATTGTGGAAGGCAAAGGTGAATATAATCGCTAGTAGGAACTTTAATGCAATAAATGTTGTGCACAGGGGAAAGTATGTAGGGTTCAGTGAGCTTTTTTTAGTAGCTGTCGTAACACAATTTAAGTCCTTGCCGTAGGCCTTTCTTGATCTCCTGCAAGCCTCCAGATGGGCTTCCGCTATGTCAAACAAAATTCATCTTCTTGCCTAGTTAAATTTAATGGTGACCCTGGGGGTCACACACACATACACACAGACAAAAAAAATCTGCTTCTTTCTTAGGTGTCCAGAGGGCAGCCTTCACATCTGGGATAGCTCTTCCTCATTGGAAGGAAGAGTCAATCGTCAGATATTGCTATGTGAGGGAGCCCCCCTCCCCAACATCTCAGACTGGCATCATGTCTTTTGGACAGGAAGTGGTATTTTTATTTCTTAAGATACTTTATTTCTTTTAGCTTTTCTTTCTCCTTTTTGCAGTGAAGTTGGAAGTCAGGGTGTCAAATAATAATAATAATAATAATAATAATAATAATAATAATAATAATAATAATTTATTATTTATACCCCGCCCATCTGGCTGAGTCTCCCCAGCCACTCTGGGCGACTCCCAATTGAATATTAAAACAATACAGCATTAAATAAAGCTCTTCTTTGCTCATTAGAAGTACTATTTGCAAAATACTACAAAACTAAAGGTAAAGGTACCCCTGACCATTAGGTCCAGCTGCGGACGACTCTGGGTTTGCGTGCTCATCTCGCTCTATAGGCCGAGGGAGCTGGCGTTTGTCTGCAGACAGCTTCCGGGTCATGTGGCCAGCATGACTAAGTCGCTTCTGGCGAACCAGAGCAGCACACGGAAACACTGTTTACCTTCCCACTGGAGCAGTACCTATTTATCTACTTGCACTTTGGCGTGCTTTCAAACTGCTAGGTGGGCAGGAGCAGGGACCGAGCAACGGGAACTCATCCCGTCGCGGGGATTCGAACCGCCGACCTGATCGGCAAGCCCTAGGCTCTGTGGTTTAGACCACAGCGCCACCCACGTCCTTAATCTCTGCTAAATGGGAGCTGAGACTACACAGGAGAAAGGAGGTGTCACTCCTGCTTGCAGAGGGGTGGCTCTCTTTATTGGAACCTTAGCACACACTTACTTGGGAGTAAGTCCTATTTGACTCAATAACAGCTTACATCTGAGTAGACACAAATAGGATCAGCCTTGTATTCATTTCCCCAACACACCATTCCTCAGGGAAGTCTCTCACCATGGCTTGCCAGAGCCTCACCCCAGCTTGCCAGAGCCTCGTGTTTTCTCATTTACAACTCACACAAAGTTTACTCATATAAAAGGGAAACATGCATATGAATACATCTATATACAGAAAAGCAAAAAAATGAGTAGGCAGTTGCAAAGAGGTTGTGAGGCATTTTCAAACTGTGCTGGGGTTAGGAAATTGGAATAGCAAGGAAACTACCTTTTCTGTAATTAAGAGAAATGTCAGTTTACAAACTTAAGTTCAAGATGAGACTTAAGTTGAGCTGTCAACCATTTGTGTAAGATTTGCCAAGGCAGTGTGCCTGTTTGGTTTTCTGTTTACATCTTATATTTCAACCAGGCTTGCTCATTTCCTCTCCTCTTCCTCTCAGCTGGCTGCCAGACTCCAGTTCCTCCTCGCACTGTCAACAACTGAATGGGGGGGGGAAAGCAGGCTGGGCAGGGGCCAAATCCTGCACAAAGATGGAGATGCCTTATCACCCTGTTCACACAGCAGCATAGCATGCTACCCAGGAGCTGGCAACCCAGGGGTGCCAAGCAGAGGGTGCAATTTCAGCGCCCTTCTGCCTCTGCTCTGTTGGCAGGGGCCAACAGCTAGGTAACATAATCCTCTGGGTGTTAGTCAAGGCTTTTTGCAGTAAAGAACTACAGTGGCGATAACAGGGTACCCTGTCCAAAGAGCTGGAAGTGGACCAAAGAGCTTCCCTCAGCATTTCCCTCAGCATTTTGGGGGAGGGCATCTGTGTAAACCTGCATTTTGCGATGGACCCACCTTCCACCTTCCCAAAATAGACCCTGTCATGTCTTAGACCCTCAGCAGTGAGCTGAGAGGGATACACACCCAATGCCTATGCCAAGGCTTACCTACACCTGAGATCAATAAAGTTGTGGCCATTTTCAAATCCCAGACAGTTGTTGTGTCCATTCATTCTAGCCCGATAGTTTGCAGGGTGCATTGGGGTCAGGGACTCTGCAGCTGTCTGTAATAGCTATTTGAAGCATTTTCCTCTCTCGGTATTTAACTCCTGAGTTTGTATGTTATATTTCTCTTTGAGAGGTTGCTGCAGAAAGATTTTTTTCCAGTGTTAGGTAATGATTAGTTTGAATGGATACTTAGGACTTGCTAAGTCCTAGGTGTCAAAACCAGAAATGCATATCTCCCATTGAATTAATTCATAATATTAAAGAAGTCTGTTATTTATAAATAAATCTATATTTTTAATATACAGTCATGCCTCGTGTTGCGTCTGCTTCATGTTGCATCTTTTCGTGTTATGTCCCGCAGCAACCCAGAAGTACCAGAACAGGTTACTTCCGGGTTTCGCTGCTCGCTCATGCACAGAAGCACTAAATCGTGCCACGTGCCTGTGCAGACACAGCGTTTCGAGTTGCGGGCATTTCCCGTTACGGACGGGTGTCCGGAACAGATCCCATCCATAACATGAGGTACCACTGTATCCCTTAATCTCAATTCCTTTCTCTTATAATAGATCCTTACTCATTAGAATGTATTATGGAAGGAACAGCATTATAGGCAATATTCTTGGTACCAATTTCCTTCTCAGTTTTCTGCATATCTTTGTGCATCTTTAATTGCATTTGATGATCCCAAGATCTCTTGGTCTTGCTCCCTTATCCAGTAATTTAGAAGTAATAATATCTCCGTTTTCTTGTGATTCCAATTAATTTTAATATTATCAACTCTTTGTAGCATTGTCACTAAAACAGAAGCCGGATGGTACAATATTAGGGATTACTAAACCATCATCCTCTTTTCTTTTTGTTTTGTTGTTTGCTTGGTTCAAGGTGGTTTCTATGGGGGGGGTTGCTTCAAACACAACTCTAGGAATTTGAGATTGAGAAATAAAACTGTTGATAATGTTTTGTAATTGTTTAATTGTTTAATATGTCAATTGGAAGCATCAACAGATGTCACTGACACCACACTATTGGCAGTTGGGCAGCCCCACCTACCTGTCACCTTTGGCCTGCAGAGGAGGAAATTAAGATCTGGCCCTTCAGTTGGGGGGGGGGATCGTCATCCCAGCTTTAAGGGATGGGGCATGTGTGGGGTGAGCTGTAAGTGCAAGGGATTGGCATGGTCTAAGGGTGGAAAGTAAGTTCCTTTCTTTCTAAATGTGGTATTACTTTTGCATGACTTTTAAACAGGTGGTACTTATTTTAGGAAGTAAACAGAAGCACAAGCTGAAAATCTATATTGGACATATTTCAGCAAGCAACATCAACAAAAATTCACATTCAAAAGCTAGAAATTGTGCTTTCCTGATGCTATTCATGAGGGGAAACATACTGTTATTTAACTAAGACTAAGTACATAACACTGAGTTAAAGAGTGGAATAATATGACATCTAGGGTGCCAGGTTAAAAAACAAATTCTCTCTTTGATAATTTCCTATTATTGCTTTCAAATGACATCTTAGAGAGAGTAGTTGTAATTTCCCCAAGAAAAGAAAGTTAATCCAATTCTCTGCTTGCCGTCTATTGGATCATTTGCATTTTCCCCCTTCTTATGACTTTTGGAGGCAACAAGCCCTCTTGTTAAATAAAACATTGCCTAACAGTTATTTCCATTTGGCAACTCAATTATGTGGAATGTTTCTTCCCTCTGACATGAATGGCTGAATCTCAAATAACTTTCTTAGTGTTTCTAGGCAAATATAAAAAAGAAACAATTCTCGTTTAGTGTGCTTGAAATAAGAAAGAGATGAAAATAATCTGGCCATTTATACACTGATGCTATTTATCAGGATGGATTTTCCTAGTACGATCTAAAATACATTTTATATTAAGATGTAGTTGCAATTATATATTTTAGATTCCCAACAATAGCACCCAAAAGGCAATACTGCATTTTTTTCCCTATAGGATTGATGTACAGTGGTACCTCGGTTTGTGACCGCAATCCGTTCCGCAGAGGCGGTCGCTCCCCGAAGGCACCCTTCTGCGCATAGCACTGATAGAGCGCTTCTGCGCACGTGCAATGCGCATGCGTAAGCTGCGCAGATTTTGTCTGCGCATCCAACACTGCGGAACCCGGATGTAAACACTTCCTGGTCCGCGGCTGTCGCTCGCCGAAGCGGTCACAAACAGAGGTAGACGTAAACCGAGGCTTTACTGTATTCCATTGCCAGAAATGTCAGAAACTTTGCTTTTATGTATGCATGCATGTACAAAGAGTAAAAATGAATATTAAATAGCATCTGACTGATGGGAATGAATCTCATTTCTTAGTGCATTGAACTATAACAAATGCAATGCATTGTTTGTTTGAGATTTTAGTCAATTGAATGCATGAATCAAAACATATTTCTTGAAAACTTCCATGTAGAATTATTCATTCTGGACTTGCTATTATTTTATAGATCAGAGATAGAGATTTTGTAACCTCCCAGATATTGTTGGACTCCAGCTCCCATCTTCCCTGGTCATTGGCAATGCTAGCAGAGTGTGATTAAATCTGGAGTCCAACAATATCTGGAGGGCTACAGATTCCCCCATCCCTGCTATCGATAGAACAATAAGTATTTGTAGTCTGAGAGTTATCCACCTAAATCATTGCTTGCGCTTCTGTGAGTGCCATGGAACTTCTTCTCCCCCTCCTTCCCCAGCACACCTGCCCAAATCTGCTCTAGAGGTTCCTCAGCCCTCAAGAGCTGATATGGGTGCAGTGTGGGAAGGGAGGTTCCTTTGTGTTTGCAGAAGTTGTTCCATTTGCACAATGACTTAATTAAATTCAAGCATTAATTAAGTGTGGGTACTTGTGTGATACTGTGCTTTTAAGTATTCTTTATTTATAAATAGGATAAAATCAATAGGGTCAGGCAAATCAGCTTGTGTTGTTTCTACTCTGGAGTCAGCCATAATGAACAGTAGTGGACCTAGTGCCTAAGGGTGTTATACATCTGGTCCCCCCCCCCTTCAATATGATATAACAATTGGTAGGCACTTCACTGTGTCTTGTGTGAATGAATCCTATACACACTGCTTGTATCCAATTTCTGCTGGTACAACAGCACTTCCATTTCCTTTCCTCTCCCTGTGCCCCACCTTCATTTCTGGAGGGTCCCCCAACCCCAATTTTGAGGACATGGGGGGCTGTAGGGAAAGGGAATGTTCCACTTCTCTAGCACACGTCCCTTACACTAGTGGAACAGGAGTGTTGGATACAGCCCCATGGTTTCTGATGCTTTTATGCTTTCATCTAGAAGCAATAATTGTGCTTCCCAGCCCAATTGGTAGGAGTTGCTGCCCAGCTGCCAGCCTAACTGAATTCCACTATATGATTCCTGTAAAAATAACTGTGCAAGTGTGGAGAAAAATGATTATCTGAATCAAATTATATAATTATAATAATGATATATGAAACAAATTATATCTTATGATGAAATTATATTTTTAAAAAATCATAAATAATTTTCCAAAAGCACATCAGGTTCTTTTCTCCTTTCTCATCCTTCTCTAGTTAGGGTTCCATATTCATTTCTGTGGTCTGTATGTATTTTATTTATGAGTGTGCGTTTCCCTGAGTATCTCTACCCTCACTCTTTTTTCAGAAACTAAAAATCCATAAATTGTCAACTGATACTTTGCAGCACTTTAAATCTGTCTTGTGTGTGGCAGTCAGTTCTGTAGTTTTTGTTCTGGTTAAGAATTGGTAAGAGAAGCACCAGGATATTTTGGTTTTCCATTTTGTCAAGCAAAAAGACGCCTGCATAAATATATTAGCTTCACTGAATGAATGCTGAGCTATGTTGCTATGGAACAAATTTCCTCAAGGGCAAACTATATCATCCTATTGGCATTGTTAAGTGAGGCATTAGATTTACATGCACAAATTAAAGAAGCAAAATATACACCAAATGTTTTTACAGAGCACACTACATCATGTTTCACATTTCACTTTCAAATGGTGTACAAATAAAATGTGGCGTAACAAAAGGTTTTTGCCTGTGGATGAACCCAGCTGTGATGCACATGAAAGGCTTACTTCACTAAATCGAATGAAAATCAACCAAACACAAACGACTGCTGTGAGCAAATATTGTGATTTGTGTAAGCCTGCAATGGCCCTCAAGTACCTTTCCAGTTAGGGAGCAGGTATATGAGCAATTGTGAAATGAGACAGTTTTATTGAGTTGAACTACTCCTTGTCCATCTGAAAAACACAAGACCATAATTTGGATTAATTTAGTAATGGGTGATAGTAAAGGATGAATGCCACTTATATTTTGCCACCCCGCCCTTCATAGTTAATGAAGAGTTTTGAGACGGAAGCACTGAAAAATTTCCTAGAGCAATATAATTCCTACACAAACCCTAGATCAGGGGTCAGCAAACTTTTTCAGCAGGGGGCCGGTCCACTGTGTCTCAGACCTTGTGGGGGGGGCGGGACTATATTTTGGAGGAAAAAAATGAATGAATTCCTATGCCCCACAAATAACCCAGAGATGCATTTTAAATAAAAGCACACATTCTACTCATGTAAAAACACCAGGCAGGCCCCACAAATAACCCAGAGATGCATTTTAAATAAACAGACACATTCTACTCATGTAAAAACATGCTGATTCCCGGACCATCCGCGGGCCGGATTTAGAAGGTGATTGGGCCGCCTCCAGCCCCTGGGCCTTTGTTTGGGGACCCTGCCCTAGATAGACATGCCCAGTGAACTTCCCAGCCTCAGGAAGAAGGAACTGGGAAGGCAAAAGCACTGAGCCTGGGGAGGTCCATGGAATTGTGGCTATTGTCCTCATTTTCCTTTTTGTAGGCACAGGTACTCTAGTACAAAAACAGTTCCAGACTGGGCCAGCCCACTCATGACTATAGGGTGACTGTTCGGGGTGGCAGGATCCTCAGGGGCAGCAGATCCCAGTGTAGATCTTTATTCTCCATTTGTTCCTGATGTAGATCTTCACTCAGCCCTTCTTCCTTAGCAGGGAAGAGGTGCCATTTTGTGGTTCCCCTCAGGCACCAAAATATCTTGGGTCAGCCCTGGTTCCACATTTGCTCCAGGTGATAGAACAAGATCTATACATTCAGATGTTTTTGTCTGAAATGTTTACAAGTGTATGGCTTTTGAAAATTATTTTACCACATAAGAATTCAGTATGCACAATTGAAAAGATAACTATATCTTGAGTAGGGATGGAATAATATGTCAATTTCAGTTCTCTTGGGTCCTCTTTTTGCTAATTCTAAATTCAGTTCTCTACATTTCTGTGGCAATTTGTGATTTAAAGAAATCCTTATAAAATTCTTCCTCATTTCAGTGTGATTTTTCTCCTAATAAACATATTTTATATGCCATTTTTAGTAATGTACACATTTCTGCAAGCAATTTAATTCAATATAATGCATTTTGGCATTTCTTTATGCACACTTCCCCATAGTAAATGCATTTTTGTGAACATTGATTAGAGAACTGCATTGCAAAATTCAGATAAGTGTGATTTTTTAAAATATAAATTTGGCATTGAATGTAAACTGAGTCAAATTTCTCCTCCATCCCTAAACTTGAGAAAACTTGGACTTAATATGTGGAGGGAGTATTCCAAAAAGAGAGTGGATACATTCCATATTGATTAATTTTTGGCATATAGGCAGTGGTTTGAGGAACATTCTTGTGTTACTGCCTGAACTGGACATGTCACATCATATCAAATAATAAAAGGCATATTTGCCCTGGCAGTATTTCGCTGATTTGTCATTGTATGATATATACACTGAGCCAGTTGGGGTTTTGTTTTGTTTTGTTTTAATTTGCTTTTTGGAATCAGGCTGTCATTGTAGATTTAAACAGAATACAGCATATTTCTCAAATGCCAGTAATGGAATACAAGCTGTACGTGGAATGCAGAATTGTTCTTGTAGTTCAAGAGACAGATATTCCATCATGAATATTAAAGTACAGTTCTATTTTTAAAACTGGAGCCATCAGTGAAATAGTATTGCATGTCATATAGAGGGGGGAAAGTTTAAATACTGGGCATCAAAACTACATGCAAACAAATCACTTCAGAAGCAGCAGTAACTTAGAATCATAGAACTGCAGAGTTGGAAGAGACCCAGAGGGTCATCTAGTCCAACCCCCTGCAATGCAGAAATCTCAGCTAGAGCACCCATGCAAGATGGCCATCCAGCCTCTGCTTTAAAATCTCCAATGAAGGAGAGTCCATAACCTCCCGAGAGAGTCTGTTCCACTGTCAAACAGCTCTTACTGTCAGAAAGTTCTTCCTGATGTTTCATCGGAATCTCCTTTCTTGTATCTTGAAGCCATCGGTTCAGCTTCTACCCTCTGGAGGAGCAGAAAACAAGCTTGCTCCATTTTCCATGTCACAGCCCTTGAGATATTTGAAGATGGCTATCATATCCTTGGTCTCCTATTATCTAGGCTAAACATACCTACTTCCGTTCAACCATTCCTCATAAGGCTTGGTTTCCAGACCCTTGATCATCTTGGTGGCTCTCCTCTGCACACATTCTAGCTTGCCAATATCCTTCTTAAATTGTGGCACCCATAATTGGACACAGTACTCCAGGTGTAGTCTGACCAAGGCAGAATATTTCACTTGATCGGGACCCTATGCTTCTGTTGATGCATTAGCTATGGGTTTTGTTTTTTTAACTGCTGTATATGATCTACTAAGGCCCTTAGATCCTTTTCACATGTACTAGTAAGCCAGGTGTTCCCTATCTTATATGTGTGTAGCTGGTCCTTCCTGCCTAAGTGTAAAACCTTGCATTTATCCCTGTTGAAATTTATTCTATTAACTTGGGCCCAGTTCTCCAATCAGTTAAGGTCATCTGGAATCCAAGTTCTGTCTACTGCAGCATTAGCTACCCCATCCCAGTTTGGTATAAATTTGATGAGCATCCCCTCAATTTCTTCATCCAAATCATTTATAAATGATGTTTATTAAACAACATTGGAACCAGGACAGAACCCTGCAACACTCCACTTGTCACTTTTTCCAGGATGATGAGGGATCATTACTGACCACTTGAGGTTTATTCAGTCAACCAGCTACAAATCCACCCAACAGTTACCTCATCCAGCCCATATTTTACCAGTTTCTCCGCAACAGTATCGTGGGGGACTTACTGAAATCAAGATAAACTCTGTCCACAGTGTTTCACTGATCCACAAAGCGTGTAACACTATCAAAAAAAGGAAAAAGAAATGAGATCTTAGTACAGTCATACCTCGGTTTAAGTACGCTTTGGTTTGAGTACTGTCAGTTTAAGTGCTCTGCGGACCCGTCTGGAACAGATTAATCCACTTTCCATTACTTTCAATGGGAAAGTTCGCTTCAGGTTAAGTACGCTTCAGGTTAAGTACAGACTTCCAGAACCAATTACACTCATACTTCAGGTTAAGTACGCTTCAGGTTGAGTACTCCGCAGACCCGTCTGGAATGGATTAATCCACTTTCCAATACTTTCAATAGGAAAGTTCGCTTCAGGTTAAGTATGCTTCAGTTTAAGTACAGACTTCCGGAACCAATTGTGTACTTAAACCGAGGTACCACTGTAATCACAACATCCTTTTCTAAGTGCTCACAGAGTGACTGTTGAATTATCTGTTCTACCGTAGGTATTTCACCCTCCTTCTCAGGTGCAGTGAATTGTGACCACAGGACACAGGATCTTTATTGTTTTGTGACCAGCAATGCAATGCATCCCTAGGATATTGTTTTGGCACCAGCATTCTAAAGATCTTTTAAGATCCTTGAAATAAAATAACTCTGGGCTCCCAAAACTTCAAACACTGGGGTGAGTTGGCCTCAAGAGGTGGTCCCTATCCTGCCCCCAGGCCCTACAGCCCTGGGTTGCAGGCCTTAAAAACCACAAGTCATCCTCAATGGAACCAAAAGGGGCCACCAAGCTATGCAATTAAATTGCCATTCCAGTGCCTTCCTGCCAAAGTGACCAGATTAACCTATTTAAGAAATAGGACACTCAGGTGGTCAGATTAACCTACTAGTCAAGCAAACAATTAAAATACAGATCAACTTATCAGCTAGAAGAGCTGAATATTAAGACACCACACCTAAAAGTCTCCTCTTCCACGTTTACAGTAGGCAAAACAAACAAACAACCCCACCTGCAAAAATATCCCATTGTGGCCGCAGAGCAACCACCACAGTGATACTGTGATAAAAGGAGAGTAGGAGGGAGGGTGCCATCAAAGACAGAGGAGAAGGTGGTGCAAGCTTTTAAAGGGCTCTGTCGCCCTGCCCCAACATGTTGACGTGCAGTGTGCATGACATGCATATGCATGCCAGCACCTAGAATGGTGGCAGTGGCTTCAGTGCCAGCCGCAAATTCTCCCCACCACTGGAAGCAAACCCACCCAGCAGAATGGGGAATCTGTGCCTATGGTGAGAGATATTCTGAGAATGTCATGATAGTGCTCTAGATAAAACAGTGCTACCAGGACAGTAAAAAAGAAAGTGTTTCTATAACTTCACATTTCAAACATTAACTAATTGAGTGACTGCTTGTCATGCTGTAGCTCCATTAATATCAGAGCATTGAGTAGAATCTGGGGGATTATACCAGTTGAGACTTCAGTAATACCAGTTGAGACTTCAGTTACTTTCAGTTGCATGTTCTCAGCACCCAACCGAAGGCAATGTCTGAGTCACTTGCATGTTGATTAGTAATGTATTACCGTAGGTATATATCAATAAAGTTTCCCTGTTCTTTTTACCCGTTGACTTCCATTTGTTATTTATTAAATCTGTCAAACAAAAACATATTAGGCATTTGTATTCCTTGCCACTTGAACTTGTGGTACTCCCCTTTCTTATATACATTTTTCATCAGATGTCAGTACTGCATTTCTTACAACCTTCATTATTTTACTCTAGTTTGTCTAGCAGTTCTGAGCTATTGTAAAGCAACAAAACATTGTGTGTTGGCATTATTGCATAAAATCACTTTTTAAGTGGCTTTTTTTTAACTGCCAGATTTTCATTCCTATGGCAAGACTTGAGAAATGCATGGATTGAAATATTTCAAATAAAAGTTTGGCCTTTGAGAGGTTTATTGATAAAGAGGTAACTGCAGTTGATGGTATTATTATAATTAACCTGAAGTATATATTTGCAATTATTACACTTTCTAACAGTGGCAGTTGCAATGAGAGTATTGAATAGCATTGTGGTTTTGAATGTGTGTGTACCCAAAAGTCACTACTAATAAGTTGCCCAGTTTGAAATAAGAGCATGTGGTGGTTTAACTACAATGTCTTTCAGTTCTTTTGACAGGCTTCCCTAGACTTCTTCTAATAAATAGTTGCTGAAGTATATTATTTAGCTAAGTTGCAATGGGCTAGAGCCATCTGTTTCAGTTGATGTTTAACCCCTTCCCAACCCTGCTACAGCAGTTAGTCCTCTTGCCTAAACAGTCAATATAGTTGCCAATGTTATGGGCATGTTATATTGTTCTCTGCCACATAGAAAACAATTAACTGCTTTCATTGTTGTGCTGACATGCAATGCTGGGCAAGCTTCTTTCGATGTTCACATTCTCTCAAGCATTAATTTGTCAGGGGCTTCATACTGGCATTGACTGAGGCTGGAGCCAAAAATGGTGGCATCACAGCCAAAGACCTGTGGGACCATCAACACATTTTTTTCCTGTTTCAGCCACTTCTTTCTCTTTGTGCCACCCATTTTCTTTCTCTCTGTTCTGTTCATCCCGTTTTCTTCTCATTGCCACCCACAAGAAATTAGGCCAATGTCTGTAGAGAATGGAATTCATAGGTAGCATTGAAGGTTCTCTTCACATTCATTTGACAATATACAGTCAGCCCTAATACTGGCTTGAGATGTACCGTGAATGGGTCTTGCCTGCATAATGGACCCAAAGCACTATGGTGATGATTGCCTACCCTTCACCTGCAAGTTCTGGGGCTGCTGTTGTTGGCATTGTTGAGAGACGATGGAGTGTGCTTCCGGGGGGTGAAGTCAAACCATTGCATTAACAGCACCAAAGTGACTTCCTTAGGGCGCAAGTCTGGGCATTGTGTGTGGAGGTCCTGGGCTGGCCAGACAGCAAGATTCCCATCTTGACCTCACCGATGTGATCCAAAGGAAAGCAGAACAATATGTATGGCACCAGCTTTGCTGCAGGAATTGCTGGAAGGAGATGTACAAGATGTCATCCAACTGTCTTAGGGACTCCACTCCGGATTTGTATAGGGTTTAATCCTGAGAATTTTCTTCTGAAGATATCCCACAATGCAGCAGAAGTTGACAACTGGAGCATCCCTTCTTCTAGATGCACTGCCTTCCCAGGTTGATGAGTCCCATCTGCACCTCACTTCCCTTGCCACACGTGCTGAAGCCATCTTCTTGACTGTTGAACCTACTATTGGTCTCACCCACTCAATTCTCCAGAGCCTGTCTTCACATGCAGGGGGAAGTGCCTAACTCACCAAGGATTTGAAACCCATCAGCTATCCTTACCTGGTTTAGCCAGCTAATAATAATAATAATAATAATAATAATAATAATAATAATAATAATATATTATTTATACCCTGCCCATCTGGCTGGTCCCCAGCCACTCGGGGTGGCTTCCAACAGAAAAATAAAACACAGTAATCTATTAAACATTAAAAGCCTCCCTAAACAGGGCTGCCTTCAGATGTCTTCTAAAAGTCTGGTAGTTGTTTTTCTCTTTGACATCTGATGGGAGGGCGTTCCACAGGGCGGGCACCACTACCAGAAGGCCCTCTGCCTAGTTCCCTGTAACTTGGCTTCTCGCAACGAGGGAACCGCCATAAGGCCCTCGGTGCTGGACCTTTTTGGCCGGGCAAAATGATGGAGGTGGAGACGCTCCTTCAGGTATACTGGACCGAGGCCATTTAGGGCTTTAAAGGTCAGCACCAACACTTTGAATTGTGCTCGGAAACATACTGGGAGCCAATGTAGATCTTTCAAGACCGGTGTTATTCAACTAACAGCTAGTTGAAGCTGTTTCCTGGGGTGTGGGTGCTGTTTAACAGGTCTGTGTGGGTGAAGTTGTGCTGACCCTGAAAATAGGAGGGTGTGCAGTGAACACTCACACACATCAATGCCAGCATGTCCTGCCCTATCCAGGGTTAAGGGCAATGTTCACCCATCCTTCATATCAGGGAGAAGGAGCAAGATGCTTTCAAGCATGGCAGAATTAGGTAGCTCTGTGTTATTGCCTGGAACAGGAATGCATTTCTGCTTCAACACTACAAATAGCTGTAACACTTTTAAGTAGGGGGTGATATATAGGATCAAGCTCATCAAAGATTAACATTAGTGTTGCCTGTTAAATTAATCTTAGCTTTCAGTATTATGATGTGGTATGCTTTTCATGAAGAACCAAAGACAGATGTATATATGTAACTGTTTTGCAAAGCTGATAATAAGGTAATATTTTTCATAAAAGTGTTCATGATTCTTTGACAGGTTTGTCAATCTTTTATGTATAGAGGCCAGTGTATGTACAAGTTTGAGGCAGCTAGTAAAAATGTGTAAAATGAAAGTGGGATGAAAATTAGTGAATTTGTCCCAAACTTTTTGACAGGTTTGTGAATCATCAATGTGAAGAGGCATATACAAAGGGGTGTGTGACAGAGAGGGAGGGAGGGAGGGAAGGAGAAATGGGTAGCACAATCTACCAGTTATATCATACATATGTGAAATCTAGTGCTAGAATGAAAAATTATCTTTTAACCTTCATGTATACCGTGGTAGTTGTAATAGTGATATGAACATGAAATAATGGACAGACATGAAAAAATGCTTTGAACAATCACTCTTGGAAGGGGCTTGTCTTACATACTGGTGAAATTAGGAATTGGAGTTTTGATGATGGAGTATACTTTTTAGTTTTTGAACAGAAATTATCTGTTGCTTCCCTTCAGATGGACAGAACAACTATATCAGTTTCTAAAGTAGCATTGCCATATAATAATTTTCCTTCTTATCTCAACAATTTGCAGAAACTAAGTGAGGGTGGTCTTTACTAAATCCTGGTTGAATTTGTTATCCTCAGCTGTTTAATAATAATCATCATCATCATCATCATCATCATCATAATTTATTTATACCCTGCCCATCTGGCTGGGTTTCCCCAGCCACTCGGGGCGGCTTCCAACAAAACATTAAAATACAATAGTCTGTTAAACATTAAAAGCTTCCCTAAACAGGGCTGCCTTCAGATGTCTTCTAAAAGTCTAGTAGTTGTTTTTCTCTTTGACATCTGGTGGGAGGGTGTTCCACAAGGGCAGGTGCCACTATCGAGAAGGCCCTCTGCCTGATTCCCTGTAACTTGGCTTCTTGCAGCGAGGGAACCGCCAGAAGGCCCTTCAGATGGGGGTGGAGACGCTCCTTCAGGTATACTGGACCGAGGCCATTTAGGGCTTTAAAGGTCAGCACCAACACTTTGAATTGTGCTCGGAAACATACTGGGAGCCAATGTAGATCTTTCAAGACCGGTGTTATGTGGTCTTGGCGGCCGCTCCCAGTCACCAGTATAGCCGCCACATTCTGGATTAGTTGTAGTTTCTGGGTCACCTTCAAAGGTAGTTCCACATACAGCGCATTGCAGTAGTCCAAGCGAGAGACAACTAGAGCATGCACCACTCTGGCGAGACAGTCCGCGTGCAAGTAGGGTCTCAGCCTGTGTACCAGATGGAGCTGATAAACAGCTGCCCTGGACACAGAATTGACCTGCGCCTCCATGGACAGCTGTGACTCCCAGGCTGCGCACCTGGTCCTTCAGGGGCATAGTTACCCTATTCAGGACCAGGGAGTCCTCCACACCTGCCTGCCTCCTGTCCCCCCCAAACAGTACTTCTGTCTTGTCACGATTCAACCTCAATCTGTTAGAATGTAGTCTCAGAAAAATTCTGAATGTACCTGTTCTTGCGGTTTTAACTGAATTGATTTACATCGTACATATTATTTTATACAGTATTGCCTGCTTACATATCACTTTGAAAAAACAGGTGGAACATATTGAGAAGAACACATATTGAGAAGAACACACAATACATAGCTTCATTTGTGTCTGAGTTAAATCCTATCGATGTTGCCTTATGTTGCTTTCATAGTTAAACTTTTGTTTTGGAATGGTCTTATGACTAGATTAAAAAAATAACAAATTGGATCAGACTGGTTTGACACTAATAAATGAGGGATGCTAATTTGTAATATTAACCACTCTTGTTCTGCAGCTTCAGTAACAGTGTAGCTGTGGCAGAAATCTGGCTATTCACATTGGGATCTGACTTCAACTGTCTGTAACATTTATGAGCTCCTTCTTTATAAATGGTGTGTGTACGTTTTAGAGTGTGCCTTTTCAAGAGGAAACCCCTTTGTTGTGGATTGAGTATTTCTTCTGCAGTTTATCTGTGAGTGGTGAGGGTGTGTGGTAGTTTATCTACCCTCTTTTCACATTCTCTCCCCACCCCCACCCCACATCCAGTTCCTGTGGCGTATGTCCTGTGTTCTGATTTTCTTTGCTGCTGCTTCTGTGCCTACAGTCTGGGTGGGCAAGGGGATCAGTGGGTGTCCTCAGGACAGGAGCAGTCAGCCAGGGTGTGCCCTGTGCATTTCACTGTCATTGTGGACAGAGTGTGCAGTGATGGTTACCACTCAGGTGCTTAGGCAGGAACACCATCCTGAAAGCTGTTCCAGTAGCTTTCTCACACCATCCTTCTCAGCAAGTCCCGCAGCCTACCAGTACCAAGTGTGTTTGCTTGACTTGCTTCCCCCTGCCTTTCATTTATTCAAGTTGGTTGCTCAAAGAGTGTAGCAATTTTGGCCAGTTTTAATCTTGGCGGAATTGTGTTTGTCCCTAATGGCAGGTAGGTAGCTGTGTTGGTCTGACGTAGTCGAAACAAAATTTAAAAAATTCCTTCCAGTAGCACCTTAGAGCATAGCTGCCAAGTGCCCCATTTTCCCTGGGAAACCCCCGTATTTTCTTACCATTTCCCGTAGGTGTCCTGAATAGCAAAATACCCCGTATTCCCCTGGATTACGGAACTCCTGCTGGCGGCCATGTTCTTCTGGTGCCGTGCTGGCACCAGAAGTCGCTTCTATGCACTTCCAGACATGCGTAGAAGTGACTTCCGATGCTGCTGTGCCCATTTCGAAAATGTCCGCAGCGCCAGAAGTCGCTTCTACGCATGTCCAGAAGTGCATAGAAGTGACTTCTGGTGCTGCGGACATTTTGGAAATGGGCACAGCGGCATCGGAAGTCACTTCTACGCATGTCCAGAAGTGCATAGAAGCGACTTCTGGCGCCGCTCTGCCCATTTCCAAAATGTCCACAGCTCCAGAGGTCGCTTCTACGCATGTCCGGAAGTGTGTAGAAGTGACTTCCGGTGCCGCGGCACTGCTGATCCCGGATTTTCAATCCGGAACTTGGCACCTATGCCTTAGAGATCAACTAAGTTTGTCATTGGTATGAGCTTTTGTGTGAATGTGTGTATTATTTTGTCCCTAATGGGTTGCAGTTGTGCCTCCTCTCATCCCCCAATGAAGAGTGCTTGGACTGTTTCCTCCACCATCTTTATATCTGCCAATGCAGTCCCCAGTGCTTCAAAAATGGCTACTTCGTCTAGTTCCTCACAGTCTAGGTGGAGTTTAGACCAGAAGTTTAGATGATTTCATCTGCTGCTTTTCCTATTTCTAAAATGCAGCACAAATGATTAGTTGTCAAAGAACATGGTATAGAACTAATTTTACAGAGGGTTCCTTTGTTGTGAACAAATTCAGCTCCTGCATATATTGTCCTTTAATATTTTATATGCCAGAATTTTTCTTTTTTTCCCAGTCCTTCTCAAAATTACCCATATCAAATGTCTTTGAATTTCTACTACCTGTGTCAAGAAAAACCCACATCAGTAGCAACAGGATATCAATTAAAACCGCCTTCTGTGAACATTTCCCTTCTAGAAATTATTTTGCCACCTCAACATTCAAGTAGATGCAATAGCTGTACTCAGACTTGAGCCATTTACAGCTAAGCTTGTTGGTGAGGGGGAGAAAGAAAAATGTAACCGTAATCACAGCTGCTTTGTATGTGGGTTGGTGCATTAATGCATTAATCAAAACTCCCCATCTAGCCTAGAATGTGTGTGTGTGTGTGTGTGCGCGCACACACACACACACCCTCCCAACTACAAAGATTATCGTAGGATAATACCACTTTCCAAGAGTCTTCTGCACCAATTTTCTAAATATATCTGCCCAGTACCTAATTGCAACTTCCTACCCAGATTTCTAGTTGACAGGCACTGGAAGACCTCATACTAGCAATTCAAGTTTCCCCCACATAATCTGATATAGCCAATTTGACCAGGCTCCTGCCATCAAACTGAACTCACCAATTTCTGTATTCTACCATACCACTTCACATGGAGCCCCAAGAGGTACCCTATTGTTTAAGTTGGACATTACCTGCAGAAGAGGTCACACTTTCTTCATTATTTGCTACTGCTGTGCTGAAATTTTATTTTGTGTATTTCCACCATTATCAATTTGTTGGAATAGGGGGAGGATCTGAAAATTATCAAAGGGAAGAGAAAATTTCAGTGAAATTTTCTTGACTGTGGCACAGGATTTTGTTGCCTTTACCTAACTTTCATGGTAGCTTATGGTTTTAGCAAGGGCCTTTTCTTTCAGTCTATAAATAAGATGACTGGTGGGTCTGTATTGTGTAGTCTTTCCTGGTACCTGTGCTTCCTTATAAACAGCCACCATGACATCTTTGGCTGAGAAGACTGCATGCCATGCACCTAACTGGTTTTTTTATTTTATTATTTTACCTTCCCGCCGGAGCAGTACCTATTTATCTACTTGCACTTTGATGTGCTTTCAAACTGCTAGGTTGGCAGGAGCAGGGACTGAGCAACGGGAGCTCACCTCTTTGCAGGGATTCGAACCACTGACCTTCTTATTGGCAAGCCCTAGGCGCTGTGGTTAGCTAGTAGTGGCCAAAGCAGGGGTGAATTGGATAAAGACTGGAAGAGATTTATCTCTTTTCCCATGTCACTTGCTCAATCTAAATCACCAAGCTGGTATTGACTTCTTAAGGAAATCAGCTATGTACCCATATGGTTTCCCTAAGGTGGCACTAGCAATTGCAGAGAGGAAAAGGAGATTTACATCAGGAAACTCCTTGTGATTGGAACCTATAATAAAGATGGCCATCCATAGTTTTCCTGGAGGTCAGACCCCAGAGGGGTCCAATGTGGAACTCTTCCTCCTCACCACCACCACCTGCCTGACTACACTAAAAGAGTAGATTATGGATTTTTAAATGATTTTTGTTTTATCATTTTTTCTGACTTTGTGTTAATGCTTTAAGATGTTTAAGTTATGTACCAGTAAGTTGCTTAGAGATTCTTAAGTAGCAAGTGACTAATGAATTTAAATAACAATAATATTTTATGGGGAAAAAGTACAGACCTTCTGAAGTAGAAGGACTAAGTACTTGTGAAATAAAAATCCAATGTGGTTCCTGTGCAGATTTGTGTTAAGAGCAAATTTTGGTCAAAGACACTTTATATTTAATTACACTCACAGCTGTCTGGGTACGCGTTCAAAGGCTGTCACAATTATGGTTTGGCTTCCTGGTGTGTTTACAAATCATGCAACAATAGGTGTTTCTGGGGGCTGGATGTCACCATTGTGGTTTATAAGCATGACAGGGATATAAAGAAAATGAGTCAAATTAAACTAATATCAATATATTGTATCTTTTGGTCTATTGTACCTTATTTCCACTGCAGTACAGTCTTTCAGGAAGAGTAAATGCAAATATTTATAGTGTATGAGATATGGAAGTTTACATAAAACATTCAGGGACTAATTTGATGTCATACTTCTTTATAAAACATTAAAATGAAATAAACAGTTTGTATCAGACATTGGACAATCCTACCTTTATCCTATGTTTCACCTACCAAGGAAAAATGGGAATTGTTCCACAAGTGCAATATTTATCTTTGACTAACGAATGTCGGTAGTCTGATCTTGAATAAAGATCTGATCAGAAAAAATAATGGGTGAAATCCAGCAGTGTCCATTTAATAGTGGTGTGGTAACTGGTAGTGAAACGGATTTGTCCTCTACCATACATGCACCCAAATATGCTCAGGAAAGTTGAGTGGCATCTGGAACAGATTGGAGGTGGGGCAAAAGGGCAAGGGATAGGAAGGTGAAATCTCAGTTTATGAACAAAATTCCACTCGAGTGACATTATATGGCACCCAATCTTGATACTGAGTGGAGTAACCAAATCTCTGTATTTTGGTTTCATGGACGTATGATGTTACATGATTTTTTTTATTTGATACAGTACTAATGAGTTCCAGCCACTTTTGCACAAGTTCATCCATAAATCTGTTATGACTTTATTAATCTTCAAATTTAAAAAATACATATCAAAAACTACAATTAAATATTTAACTATTTCTCTTTTTTAATGTATTTTCACTCAAAGTACACACACACAGAAACACACACACACATATATATATCAGAGAATTACATTGGAACATTCAGAAAGCTAATGGATAATTTTATTCCAATCTGTAGATTAGCCAGGGAGCTGCTGATTAGGCCAAATATCAAATTCTTTGAACACTCTTCAAAACCTTATAGATATTGTTTTACTTTATCTTTTGCAATCAAGTATTATTTTCCACGTGTTTTAGTATAACTCTGTCCTTTCTCTCTCTCTCTCCCTGCAGGTTAATAATGAAAATGTAGTAAAAGTTGGCCATAGGCAAGTGGTGAACATGATTCGGCAAGGAGGCAATCATTTAGTTCTTAAAGTTGTCACAGTAACCAGGAATCTTGATCCAGATGACACAGCCAGAAAGAAAGGTACATTATTTTCATAGTTTGAACTGTTTTATCGTATTTCTTTCTATTGAAAGAACAATGTAAACGAGAAATTATTTAGAAATATGTAACCCTCCATTGATAGAAAAAATACTGTATCACAGCAGTTTTGAAATCAAATATATCCCAAGAAAAACATTTTTAAAAATAGCTGGAGGAAGGTGCCATCGCTAAGTGTTCTGAAAAATGCCCTTATTGAGAAGTTTTCTTTTCCAGTAAAACAAGAAACGGGTGGCGCTGTGGGTTAAACTACAGAGCCTAGGGCTTGCCGATCAGAAGGTCGGCGGTTCGAATCCCCGCGACGGGGTGAGCTCCTGTTGCTCGGTCCCAGCTCCTGCCAACCTAGCAGTTCGAAAGCACGTCAAAGTGCAAGTAGATAAATAAATACTGCTCTGGCGGGAAGGTAAACAGCGTTTCCATGTGCTGCTCTGGTTCGCCAGAAGCGGCTTTGTCATGCTGGCCACATGACCTGGAAGCTGTATGCTGGCTCCCTCGGCCAATAACGCGAGATAAGCGCCACAACCCGAGAGTCGGTCACGACTGGACCTAATGGTCAGGGGTCCCTTTAAAACAAGAAAAGAACTAACGAGGGACAATAAAAACCCACAATGTCAAATGCATAAATTCACAAGAATGATGTGCAGAGTCTAATTGAACCCACAGTTGTTGTTTTAAACACTAAGCAACATATAATCTATTCATTTATTTGATAGATTTATATTCCATCCTTCCTCCAAAATGGAGCATAGGAATATTGTGTTGCTAGCATACATATAACATCATTTTAAATTGTTACATGAGTATAACAATGTAACTTACTGTGAGTTGCAAATGACTTTTACTTGAGCAGCTTATGCACAATTGCCACATTTACAGCACCATGAATATGGGAGGCAGAATATTTACATGAAGCACATTGTTGCTGTGATTTTCTGCCATTGTGTCAGTCAGCTAGTTTTATTATAAGAAAGAATGATCTCAGACTTGTATTTGTGATTGCATTCTCATGCACTGAAGAAAGGAAAATCACTGTCCTTCCATTCCTTAGCACATAATATATAAGTGTAAAAACAAAACATGCTGCTGTTGACACTTTTGAATTTGTGGGGAAAGGAACTGTGTGGGGGGATTTCTGTTTTGTTTTTCCAAAGTCGTTGCCATAGTCAGTCTCCTCCCCCCCCCCCCCGGCTTATTGGTGAAAAAGTTATCAGTTGTTCTGTCCAGAAGTCTTTAAATAGGTTGCTCGTTTGTCAACTGCTGTCTGAGCTGGAATTTGAGCTGCTGATCGCAGAGATGCCCAAGGCAGCTCTCAACAACACATTTTGCAAATATTTTCATGTAAACAGATAAAATCTAAAGTTTCTCTATGGAGAGTTGCCTTTAAGTCTGCCCACCTGCAGAGGGGGAGGTGCAGGTTGTTTGCCATTTTAAAGATGCAATTGAGGTGAACATGACCCCCCAAAGCAGAATAAATAAGTACGTATTGTTCAAATGAAGTCTACAAGTAGCTATGAGGAAAACAATAGTTTGGCTGGGTAAACAAGGACCTTCTCACTGATAAAAATGTTTAATATACAGTATTAAGGTTTGTAAATGAGTTTTATTAACCTTTTGGGTATTATTGACCTCTAATGTAATTTGTAGTGATATTGAGGAAAGTGAGTAATTTGATATGAAAATAGACTTTTTTCATCCTCTACAGTATTTTCCTTTTCACAAGAAATTGAAATAAAAGGGTCTAGGCTAAGTATATGTAGACATGACAAGTAACTAATAAATTAAGCAGCATTTTGTGAGGTCATTTTGACCCCTAGCACCTAATGTGCATGGTTTTTTTTTCAATTTTGTTAGTCATTCCAATGGAGTGGAGTGACTTGGAACACCACATACCAGTTCAAACCTCATAATAGTTGAAGAATACATAGAACCTGGAATTGTGGAAGACTTGCACAGAACTTTTATTTTTATTTTCAGCACTGTTGGAGTGCATATAACCTTAATTATTGATGGAAGGTTAAGTTAATGCTGCACAATTTGAGCTTCATCCCACAATTTAATGTGTTGTATTATTCTACGGAAAAGTTAATTTCCAAAGTTGATCAAATACTCTTTTTTAATAGACACCAATTGACATGAGAACTAGTTCCTTCTGGTGCAGTTCTGCACTTTTGGAAAATGTGCATGAATATCCCAACCATGTGGGCGGGGCTTGTTTAATGGGTCTTTCCTGATTGATTTGAATCCTATATAGTGGCATACTATCTCTTATAACATGAACATTTCCTGCATATTCATTTGCCATGGTCCTATAGCATAGTGCATTTATGTAAGAAGGTCATTTCTTTTTGAAATAAATTGGCCAAAAATATGTCTGCTTGGAGTTGCTCTCCATTATTTCCTTCTATAGCAGGGCATAAGTCAATTGTACAGATTGAATGCATGACCCATTACAGTGGTACCTCGGTTTATGAACACAATTGGTTCCGGAAGTCTGTTCATAAACTGAAGCGTTCATAAACTGAAGCGAACTTTCCCATTGAAAGTAATGGAAAGTGGATTAATCCGTTCCAGACGGTCTGCGGAGTAACCGTTCATAAACTGAAGCGAACTTTTCCATTGAAAGTAATGGAAAGTGGATTAATCCGTTCCAGACGGGTCCGCGAAGTACTTAAACCGAAGCGTTCATAAACTGAAACATGGGTGTAATTGGTTCCGGAAGTCTGTTCATAAACTGAAGCGTTCATAAACTGAAGCGAACTTTCCCATTAAAAGTAATGGAAAGTGAATTAATCCGTTCCAGATGGGTCCACGGCGTTCATAAACCGAAAATTCATAAACCGAGGTGTTCATAAACCGAGGTTCCACTGTAAGCTCAAACGGCTGCCAGTTTTATATATGTGACTTTCAGTAACAAAGGTAGCAAGGGCTACTTGAGATAAGCTGATTTGGGCAGGGTAGCAAAAACTGATATGATACACTTTGGATGTAACAACTTAAATATTTATCTCTGGTTGTAAGTTCTGGAGCATTTGACTGCTTTGAGCTCCACACAGCTAATGTATCATTGTTTTATAACCTACAATGACTTATGTGTCTAACTCAAACTATCAATGAACACAGCTTCAATCATTTTATTTTTAGTTCAGTTTACAATACAAAAGTTGGTTATAGCCTATTGCTTTTGAAAGATTTAGAAGCATTATTATAAACTGTCACTGTCTATGGTTCTCCTGTTCACTTCTTGTGTCCAGTCATGATTTCTGGTCAAACCCACTTGTCAGTCAGATAACTTTCAGGTCATTTGCTGCTGTTAACCTGAGCTGTCCATGTGAAGCTCTTCGAGTAATGTAGACATGTAGAGCTTTCAGACTTCTACAATGCCATGTCTCATATAAATCTTTAAGCATATAAGATTCAATAGCATAAGCTTAGATGTGAACGCGGCATGAATATCTCCTAAAATAAAATATATGTCAAAGAAATATTGTGGTGTCTTCCTTTCCTATGTGTGGAAACTGCTGTATGTAAACTGCTGTAAACGTTGTTTCCAGAGATCAGTTAACTGATTAGCTACATAGAGAAAAACATATTTTCATTTAATTAACAATGCATTTTTGTGTTGAATATGAATAATGCATATATGAGCATATAGTGAGTGCTGTTTCTTACCATGTATGTCCTTCTGTTTAATGCAAAGCCCCACCACCTCCAAAACGGGCTCCAACCACTGCACTGACCTTGCGGTCTAAGTCAATGACCTCAGAACTTGAAGAGCTTGGTAAGAAAGTGTTTCTTAATGAGCATGCTGCATTAGCAGAGATGTAAAGGCAATGTTAAGACTGTTTGACAGTGAACTGCACCCTGTACAGAACGTGGTATTGGAAAAAAAATTACATGGGAATGTTGCTTTTCTGGAGATTCCCACGTGTGCATGCTGAGCATCTTGTGTTTAATTTTGTTTCCAGCTCTGCGACAGAATGTGTTTTTTCATTGTTATTTTACACATTAATTTAAAGCTATAAACATATTTTAGTAGCTTGTTTATTTTCTAAGAAATCAGTTTATCTAATATTGTTTTATTTTAAATTTCTGTGGCCTCTCATTAGTGGACAAAGGTAAGCTGCTAGCTGTCATTGTATAAAAGCTGACCCAGAAACAAAGTGTACCTGAAAGGAAACTATCTCTTATTGCTGTTCATTGCCCCCAATCCCGAAAAAGTAATTTGTTAACTGAAAGCAGGTTTCGGCTCTCAGATGTTCCTTACCATAATTTCAATCTCTCCTCAACCATTATTTATTTATTGATTGCAGTGCAATCCTATGGATGTCTACTCAGAAGTAAATCCCATTGAGTTCAATGGGACTTGCAGCTGTGCATCTGTAGGATTGCAGCCCAAATTTGCATGAACAAGAACATTTCTTAATCTTTACTTCACCTATTTTTGTGCAGAAAAAAATAGTGTTGTTGTAGTAGAATTCATTTTTACAATATTCTAGTTAAATTTTTCTGATATAAGGTCTTTTTTTATTTTTTAAAAAACAGTTCAGCATTTTCCTACCTTTTACCGGTAGTAATCAAATATTTGTTACATAGAAAATACTTTAGATATTCTGATGTCTAGGGCTGGATCTAGACCTGGCATCCTCAAACTGCGGCCCTCCAGATGTTTTGGCCTACAACTCCCATGATCCCTAGCTAAGAGGACCAGTGGTCAGGGATGATGGGAATTGTAGTTCAAAACATCTGGAGGGCCAAAGTTTGGGGATGCCTCATCTAGACACATCAAAGTTTAAAGCGTTGATAATTTAAACAGGGAAAACAGGTAGAGAAAAACAAGACTCCACATTACCATCTGGTGGCACAATGTTATATAACACATATAAAACACTTTTTCTTTACCAGTCTGGCTGAGTCCTAAGTAACATCAAGAGTGTGTTTGTTTAACACCTTTAGAGGTATTAAGCTGAAACATTTTAAAATAGAAATTACAGAGGTTTCTCAAATGAAGAGCTTACTTTTTACATAATCTCCATTTAAATTTATTGCTTGCTTGTGAATTATCAGCAATTTTATTCAAAAATATGCCTTCCTTTGTGCTATTTCTTGCTTTAAATAACACAACAGACCAGTTGCAATTAATACTGTTTAGGTTTTGGAGGGATTAGGTGGGAAATAGGGGGCTATTTTATATGAGAGTTATTGGGTTTTTTAAAAAAATCTTTCACCATCCATAGAATTCCTGTTTCACTTGCTTTGAATATCATGAAGTTATCCTTTTGAACAAGTTTTTGTATCATAGCACAGTCCTTGTTCATTCGCCATGGAAAAATGGAAAAGGCTCCCTTATGAACCATAAAAATAATGATCTTGTTGGCTAACTAGGACATTTTTCCTTCAATCTGGACATTGTAAGCTAACTAGAAGTTACACCTGAGCAGAGAGAGTAATCACAAGGGTGACCTATTTAAGCTATGGAAATGTGTAGTACTCAGTGTAATTGACTGACTGACAATGCTGCCTTTATAAGTCTTAGCCTCCAACTCATGAACTATTTTGAGATTCAGGAAACAGCTTTCTTTGGGCCACAACTGCACCTTCCTTCTGAGCTCCTTTCTTTTCCCTAAGAAAATCACACAACTTCAAAGTAATGGCAGTTCTTCTTCGGGTATAATTTGAAATCAACTGCCATCAAGGGAAGACTAGGCCTCCACCATGGGCTTGAGTGAATCACAGCAGCTCAATCCCACTCGCTGTCAGAGGTCTTCGTTGGGAGCCTGACAGCTACCTGACAGCTTTTAATGTTTGATGGATCTCTGTATTTTAATGTTTGATGGATTTCTGTATTTTAGAATTTCTGTTTTGTTGGAAGCCGCCCAGAGTGGCTGGGGGAACCCGGCCAGATGGGCGGGGTATAAATAATATATTATTATTATTATTATTATTATTATTATTATTATTATTATTATTATTATTATTATTATTATTATTATACCTGCAAGAGAAAAGTTGCTTCTGTCAGGGGCTGAGCGAGTCGCACTCCCTTTCCTCAGAGGAGATGTTGCCTAGTAGGCAGTGGTGAAAAAATGATGTCGGCAAAGATGAGATCAGGAAACGCCTGAATGATTAATTCTGGAACCATGTGGATATAATGGTTGCTCACCATGTCCGCGGGGGTGGCGACCATTGCGGCCCCTTCGCTTTCTGCCTTCATCCCTGGCAACCAAGCCGCACTCGCTTGCTGGCCGGCTGCTGCTGGGGAAATTCCCCATGGCCAGTGGTATCAGGGAGTGGTCTTCCTGCCAAGCAGGGAAAATTTGAATAGGAGGTGGAATGAAATAAGCTCAGCAGGGAGGTTCTAGATGTGGCCGTAGGGAAACATGTGTTTTCTTATAGTTCTTGGTGGAATGATAAGACCTATAAAAGCAACTATGGAAGGAATCAATTGCTACACGTTTTAACGCTTTAAACAGGTCAGCCTGATAATTACTCTGTCGAGATGTAACTCTAGTTCACATTTTCTCTAAATGAATACAAGAAAAGCTCTTGCCTTCTGGTTACACATTTTGGGTACAGTATTTTATTTTTGAGAAGGCTATCACTGAAAGATTTCAAAGGAAGCATAAATACCCTTAAAGGAGTTGTCAATAAAGAAAATGCCTTCCTGACCATTATAATACAGAAACTTGGGGTTTGTTCGTCCTTCATAATTTTTATGTTAAATGGTTATATAATTTTATAGAAAATGAAGTACTTTGCTATGATGAAAAATTGTCTTAAGAGCTAGAGATATCCACAGCAAATGGGATTCAAAGTCCATGCATGCACACAGCAAACTTAGTATGAGTAGGAACTTCCTTATTTACTTCCATGACATAATTTTAAGCAAGATTTTCTGTAATTGTGTTGAAGAGAACAAGACACCCATGATTATATGGGGAAAGAGCACACAATACTTAAAATATTCCTGCATGCCTACCAATGCTGCTAAATATGCAAAGTCCTCTGCAAACTTAGGAGTAAATACCACTAATGTCATTTGTATGTTCCTCTGTGATAAACTTGCATAGGATAAGGCTGTAGATGTGATGGTGTCCTTTGAAAGACTACCTACCATTTATAAGAGTATGCAAGCTGCACAGAATATGGAGCTGAAAATTACATTTTAGTCAGGGCAATAGTTTAAATTACTCTTGTTGCTGTTGTTGTTACTATTTATCAACTTCCTTTCATCACTGATGCCTAACATAAGTAGTTCAAGAAACTATATCTATTGTGCATATAAATGTTTTATTAACTCGTTTAAATGGCTTTAAAAATATTTTTTTATTTGCTTCCTTATTTTGCCAGTATTAAAAAAAAGATACTTACAGGAAGCTGCCATAGGAACATAGTACAAATATTTGTCCATATAGCTCAAAATTGCCTACAATGACTCTCCATGGTTTCAGACGGGAATCTTGCCCAGTCCCATCTGGTGATGCCAGGGATTGAATTTGGAACCTTCTGCATGGAAAGCATGTACTCGCTATTTATCATTGATAGTTTATTTGTATCGTCCCTCTTCCTCTTCCTACTTTTCTCTGTACTCTCTCTTCTTAAACTGGACCATCCTCCCCCCACTCCACTTTCACAGGGCCATTCAATTCCCTTTGAAAGCAGTGGGGGGATGTTGGTGACTTTTATAGTGCATGGGTGGGAAGCAATCAAAGAACTTTGGAGTCCATGTGGGACAATAGAACAATAGAAAAGCTTTGTTGCCACAGTAAATGACAACAGCAACCATTCCCCACCACCACCCTCAATAATGCCTCTAGGAATAATACCATATCACGGCATAGCATAATTCTCAGGGGGCATTCTGTACTGAATTACAAAGGCGTGTCAATGCACTGCTCAGGGCAGCCAAGCTGCCATTGAAACATTGGCAGAGTTTTTTATGGTCCTTTACAAATACCGGTATCCTTTCCCATCCCAACCTGAAGATAAGCTCACTCCCACCCTAAAGTTCTTTGATTCTGATCTTCAGGGGCGGGGGTGTTATTCTTCCCCACCTCGAAAGCAACAATAGTTTGGGCTGGGCTGAATGTCCAACACTATGATCTTCTTATTTGTGACCAATAATATTTCTTACTTTGTGGTATTCCAGTGGAATTTCTTTTTCTTCTTCTTTGAACACATGACAGTGTCCTCCTTCTTGTGAATGAATTGTTTTGTTTAAAAACTCCCCCTCAGTTTTAAACCAGTTTGCTATTCTGTGTATTAAGGGGCTGCTATTTTTGAGGAAACAGCCCATTGGGTCAAGGAACTAATTTAGTGGTTCTATGGAGCTCATGTTCAGCTTTGTGCCCCCTGTAATATTACATGGCTGCTTCCCAATTAGTGTTGCACAACCTCTAATTCATGTCTACCCTCTTTAGAATCTGCCCTAAGATTGTCAGGAACTAATGGCCTAATAAATTGTCACAATTCTTTCCCCTTTGAATTCAAACTCTGTTAAAATATTCCCCGCCCCCGCCCCTCCACCATCATTTTTAAAAAATCTAAATCATGCTGTTTAACTTTTGAGATGAGATCTTCCTTTTCGGCATAGCCTTTTAGATTGTATCTTTTGGAATTAGAGTTTAAACATAGCCTGTGCTAGAGTTGCTAATGCTTGTGGTGATTTGAAAAATGGAAAGCATTGTACTGAGCACGCTCAGTGTTGGTGCTTGAGACTCAAACAGGGATTTATCATTTTAGAATGACCTTCTCTTCACATTTTATTTACCATGCATTCCCTTTCTATTTTCAAGCTTCAGTACGGAAGAAGAAGGGTAAGGGGAAGCATTTTATCTCTTTAATTTGTTTTTTCTCCCCTACACCTTTTTTATATTAAAGGAGGATACATAGTTGTAAATGGTCCAGTTTGTCAGTCATAAAAATAATTTATTAATATGTTTTAGCTATTTAGATAATGAACTGAAATCACATAAAATAACCTAATTTCCTTCACATTTGAAATAGATGATCCCATTTCTTTCTTTTGTCTTGCCTCCTTCATCCCCACTCCCTCTCCCTTTATATGTTTAAGATCCTTTCCCAGTTGTTCCCCAGTCATTATTTCAAAGTTACTGTGCTAACTGGTGATCACTTAGGGCTATTTCATGCATGGCATGTCCCCAGGTAGGAAAAAATATATGTGCACACACGTCATGTTGTATGTCTGTTCTGCTGTGGTTACCTGTATTTGGAACCACCTGCTGCAGCTTCTGAACATGTGTAACCAAGGCAGAATAAACACTTGTGCCATTTTCATGCCCAACAACGTATGTGAGTGTACACATATTTTTCTGCACTGAGTTTCCCTTCATGTAGGAAACTCGTGAATGAAGCAGCCCTATGAAAAGCAGTGGCAAGTAACAGGAGTTTGGTGTAGTCCTGCATCACTTATTTCACTTGCCTGCTTAATAGCCAGTTGTTACTTACAAAACCACACTGCCTCTGTCTCAAAAATAGGCACCTCACACACACCTTGAGTCTTTACCTGGAGAACTGCTGCTCTGCATAATTTCAGGTTTAACTTAGCATCTTCCACACTGTCCCGTATGCATGGAATGCCCTCCCTGAACTGATCCATAAGGTCACGACTCTCCTCTCCTTTATCTCCTTGAGACCCACCTCTGCTGCAATGCCTACTGAGCCTATTGCACAACTTGCAATGACAGATTGCTAAGTGAAAGGACAGATGGGGAATGTTGACATTTTGTAGTACTATTACTTATAAATAAATATATGTATATAAAGGTTGCATATATTTAGCTGCATCCCTTTTCTACCTTACCCTTTGTATGTCACCTGCTTTCTCCAAGGCAGGGAACTTTGTTTTTGTTTTGTATATATGATTGCCTGGCCCACTGCTAATCCGTAGAGGTAGAAGAAATTGAGGACAAGTCATGTATAGATTACAGAGTTGTGTGAAGCATTAACGTTGATGCTATGTTA
The DNA here is from genome assembly GCF_965207765.1 of Zootoca vivipara. NCBI lineage: Eukaryota > Metazoa > Chordata > Lepidosauria > Squamata > Lacertidae > Zootoca > Zootoca vivipara. The sequence goes on along the minus strand of NC_142582.1, from coordinate 77,996,025 downwards.
CAGTGGTAAAGCAAAGTGGCTGGAGTTAAATTTACTTAATTTTGTTTTTGTTTTACACTTTTCCCAGCTCTCTCTTTCTCTTCCTTTTGTTGATCATATTAACAAGAGCTCCAAGTACACCTACAGCATGGCCACTCAAACCATTCTACAGAAACCCATATGGAATAAAACCTCTTAACTAGTTGTGAGCCCCAGTGACTTGGAACACTTTGTAGTGTAGATGGGTTCTCCAATAAGTACAATGTGTGTGTGTGTGTGTGTGTGTGTGTGTGTGTTTGCTTGCTTTTGTTTCACTGAGGGGGAGGGTAAATGCCCTGGATATGGCTTTTGAAACCACGCACATCCAGGTCCACTTCACGTGTTATAACATTCAGTGTATATATGCAGTCCATACTCTAAAACTGACATCCACTTTGAACAATGTATATGTTGACACAAAAGTCATTACTTGTGCCAGAGAGTCAAGAATTTGTCTCTGCCACATGTACACATACTTTAAAGCATATATGTTTCGTGTAAAGCAGACCTCGTGTAAAGTAGAATTGCCTTTATGCGAAGTTGCATTGTACTTTGCATGGCATTCTGTATAGGCAGGGGCTGTCCCAATAGCAGGCATAGCTCCATATGAATATATTTGGTGTTTCCCATGAAATTGAAGACAATAAGTGAGCCCCTTCTAACTCTTAATCAGAGCCCCTTATTTACAATGGAGCCACTGGATCAGGGCCATGGTTTAGCAATACTGTTAAGAGATAGCGTTCCTTGTAAGATTAAAATCAAATATTATGTTTTCCGCTACTTTTAACTTTCCTTCTGAATGTTGCATAGTGTTACTTTAAAAAAATATGTAATACATCTTTTTAGCTTCCAGTTGTAGACTCACCTGCCAGTAAGCCCCATTTAACTCAATGGAGCTTACTTCTGAGTAGACTTTTACAGGATTGCACTGTTACATTGCTATTTTCCCTTTCATCCTACTTCTCAAACTCAGAACTAAGCCATTCAACTTTAAAATACACATTATTTCAACTTGGAAACTGGCCTTCTTTGTTTTGGTTTACAATATTTTGAAAAATTAGTACAAATTTGACCCAGAAGAATACACAGTTGAATGTATTCATAAATGAATTAATCTAAATTGTAGCACATTTTTGGAGGATCCGCTGCTTAGCTAGGTGGTTAGTCTAGACCATGAACTCAATGGGGAAGAAACTTAAAATTAGCAAAACAAATAACACAGAGAGATTTTTGCATAATTCAGACAAAACTTTAGCCTACATTTTGTATCTCATAGAGTTTCAGAACAATATATTATATAGCAATATATTTCCTCTGTATAATGTCTATGCATCCTTGCCCCAATCCAGAGATCACATATACACATGGTAGGTTATGTACAGTGGTACCTCTACTTACGAATAACTCTACTTACGAATGGAGCTCCGTCCGCCATCTTGGATGCAGTTTAGATAGAATTTTTTCTACTTACGAATTTTTAGGTAGGGTTGCTTCTACTTACGAATTTTTTTCTCCCAATGCATTCCTATGGGATTCGACTTACAATTTTTTTTTTACTTACGAATGTGCGTTCGGAACGCATTAAATTCGTAAGTAGAGGTACCACTGTATATGTATGTGTATGTGTATGATGTCTCCCAACCTTTTTAAGGACTTCTTCATTTTCGCGGATAGACCCAAACTAAGTGCGCCAAGGATAGGATATATGGGGATAGAGAACCTCCATTGAAATGAACAATGAATTCCATGAACATGTCTTGGTGAAAACAAGATTTATCAGGACATGTGATAATGCAATGCCCAACAAATCCCCACTGAATCAAACAAAAACCTTCCCAAACAACAAGCAATATGATTATTTCACCAGTACAAGCACAAGATGACTAGAATTTTTAAATTAAAGAATTCCAGCCTTTTACGGTAATTCGTTTTTTCAAAAAAGAAACAGCAACAAAATAAACCAGCCTATCTATAGATTAAAAAAAATAATGAGGCAATGAGGGCTTACATGACTTCAGTGACTACCAGATAGCTATAGAATTTGTAGGGAGAGCAGGTTTTGCATTGCTATTTTGGAACACTTTTACTAATTCATCAGTACCAAATTTTATCCTAGCAAATTTGGTGTATCAAGCAATGTCGGGTTTCTTTTGATCTTTTTTGAGATTTTAAACCTAGCTAGTTGGGTTTCCCCCCTAAACAGTTTCTAAACTGGATATTGTTCAATTCTCCATCTATAAGTGCTTCCAAAATGTTAATTTGTGACAAGAATAATCAGATATACGTTCAGGGGATTTTTACTGCTGGATTGGTGCTAGCCAAATAATAATAATTCTGAAACATGAATATTTTTGCCTTCCTCTATTTTTGTTGATCTTTCTCTTGGGAGTATAAATTTTAATTCTAGAAGAATATTTGAATATCACCTGCAGAAACATTAGGTTAGATCATAGTGCAAATTAATATGAGATGCATCTCACCTAACAGAACAATGTTTAATAGTGGTATCTTCTAAAATAAAAGTATCAGTGGCATTGATAATAAAAGTAATAATATTTATAGTACATGGTATAGTATCATTGAAATGGTGGCATTGAAATGTGAAATGGTGGCATTTGAAACAATTAAGACATAAATTGAATCCAATACTTGAATTCCAAATGTAATAGGGACCAAAAAGTGGCCTCATGTGAAAAGGCTACACACTGCGATTACAGGTATTTCAGCACTGTGGAATAGATCATAGGACTTTTACAACCAAGAAATAGTGAAAGCAGACGTGGTACCAGCTCTAAAGCTTTCACACCTTCAAATATGATGATAATTTCGGAAAGATGTTTTGGACAGAATTATTAAAGTCATCAGAAAGAAACCTTACCGTCAAAGATACGGATATTCCTGATGTTACCAATCTAACATGGATCCTCTGAAGGATATTTGTGTAAGTATTAATTACTGACACCAAATGAAAATCTGAGTTAATATTACTATTTCATGGTATGCAGTTTTAAGTTTTGATAGGGATGTGTTGAATGCACACTTCATCATTTTTAAATGGGGTGATATTCTGTCTTCTCTTGGCAAATTTATTAAATAGCTGTTCATTTATCCCAAGGAGGTAAAGCCATATTTATTAGTATAGCAAGGAATCCGATTTCACTTGTTTTCTAATACGTATCAATAAGAATGTTATCTGTTAAAGAGGTACAAAGGAGTTAGTGAGGAAAGAAACACAAGGAGTAAATTTTTAAGTTCTGTTCAGTACTTTCTGCGCATTCTCAGAGATAATGAATCCAGGTGCTGAATATTTATGAAACATTCAGCATGATTTCATAATCAGGCGCTGAAAATTAGTAGTGCTTCAGAAAATGTTTGCAGTCATCAATACATGAGGGCTTTCAAAGCTTCCATGTTGCCATTGTTCTTGATGTCTATTATGAGCAGAATACTCATACAATTATAACTAGTCATGCATCCCCACATGTAAAGCACTTCATTGTCTTTCTTCACTAGAGAAAAGTAATTGAGGGTGACTTTGCCATCCCAGTGAGGAAAACATTGCAAGAGAAAATAAAGTGATGGAATCGTAAGTATTCAAGAGAATCATATTACTACGGCCATTAGGTGTGAAATTTTTGAGCAAAACCCCTGGAAATTGTTGGCTGAAAGATGAGTAAGACTTTATTATATGTTTTTAGACTGTTTGTTATTTACGATTTTCAGAATTGAAAGATTGCACACAGAATGCATTTTCAAAGCTTTTGATCTTTTTGTCTTTCAGGTGCTGTAATGCTGCCACTGTGACTTAAACTTCAGTATGCCTTATTTAAGGTACCAGAGAAGTGGACAGCATACTCTTCCTTTCTCTCATTCTTTCTTTCCTTTCTTCCTGATTTCCTTCCTTATTTTTTCCAAGGCCTTTTCTTCCCATTTCACATTGTTTGTTTTTTCAGTTGTTAATAATGTCATGTTGACTCCTAATTAAAACTGTAAAATAAATTATTCCAGGCATCTTGTAGTTTGTTTTCATTTGCCTTGCTCAGTTCTACAAGCTGGCTCATCTGTTTGCAGAATTGCACCATAACTTACTATAATGTTTGGAAGATTGATTCCCCATCTCCAAATTCCATCTTCGAATGCTGGCTCAAATCTAGCACATTTCGTTTCCACTTATTTTCTCAATTCTGAAAACCTACCATGTTTTCAGAATGAAATAACTTTTTTTTTTGCCTGAAAAATAAATTCTGTATTTCTAAAATAACTGTTGCTTCTGCAGTGTAAAATACCGGTATCTATTGTGTTGTAAGATCACAAACATATGGAGCATCTATGCATACATTCACACATAATATTTTTTTTCATATGCATCTGGGGATTTGAGTTGTCATTCCATGTGATGGAGTAAGGTATAATCTAGAATTAGATAACAATAACAATGTTATCATGGTGTTATCTTATCCTTAGCAGCTGGTGGTTTGGAATGACTTTTCATTTAGTTCTTTAGATAGAAACCACATTACAGAAAGGAAGGATGAGATTGGGGGTCAGTATGTTCATAAAACTTCCCAGTACAGTAGAATGAATTCAGCAGCAATATTAGTAAATATTCCCAAAAAGGAAGATAGAATTTGGCCAGCAAAGGATTCATGGATCCCTATATATGATTCAAATGAATATCAAGTGATTCAACCTGTGTGGCTCTGTGTTCCCTAAGTCTTAAACGTTTTTACTAAAAACTATTCTTGAAGCATGGCATATGTATCTAATATGGCCCAGTCATCTCTTATTAGTTTCTGCCCATTGGTTATAGTATAATTTATTAATCTATAAATATTATCTTTCATGCATTAGAATGAAATCTCATTACTGAAGCACACACCATATTTTCCAGATACCTTTTTAATTTGCACCTCTTCCAGATAAGAGGTATGTAGGTGTTAAGATGTTAGGTGACAGGATTTATAATGCTTTCGAATTAATATTTGGTATTAGTTTCATATACCATTTTCCCCATCCTGTACAATGTCTGATTTGAAGTGTGCCAAGAAATGCAAGCATCTCCTCCCAGTTCCCTTAAACAGACTATACATCTTAGAAACCGTCTTGCATAATCTGAAATTGTCAACTTCTTATGTTGGGCTGTACAGTTGCATACTTTACAACACACTGTATTAATTTCATTTTTCTTACAGTTTGGCTTGATTCAGACCTCACACCAAAGCATGCTTTGCACTAATTGTAGCTTAGAACCCAAACCATTGGTTTGAGCTTCCAAATGTAAAGACAAAGCATGAGTTGGAGCTGCTTGTCTGCTTTTGTTTGCTCCGCTCTCCCAGCATTCATAACTACATCATGTCAGGGCCTTCTTGTGTGGGGCAAATATAACTGCCTAGGTCCAGCGCTCTCAGGGGCCCACACCTTGACACAGCACACATGACTACAGGACAAATAGTGGGCCAGTGGCTAGGTAGAATCTATGCATTCAACCACCCTTTTGTGTCTCCAGGAAATGCAGGCATGGGGGTAGGGGGATGCCTGCATTAAGAGAAAGCTATTTCAAATAAACAATGACAGAAAAGTTGTTATTTTCCCTCTCCCATGTGGGGTAGCGGGGAGTATTGTTATTTTTACCCTACTTACTTTGCGTATCATCCCATGTTGAACTTCAAGAATGTCAGGCAACCACATTCATCTATTTAAACTGCATTTGAGGCTCACAAATCCTGAACTCAACTAATTCAATAATATTTACTTGCGTAAAAGCAAATAACGTTGTGAGTAATCCTACATACATGACATTATATTAAAGGCCTTTACTCTGAAGTTAATAGTGAAAGTTATTACTAGTGTGCACTCTCTGCTCTTTTCTGTTGCTTGGAGTGGGGGTGGAATGGGACAAAATTTCTTACTAAAATCTAGTATGTTGAAACTGTTTTATAAGGCCACATGTTATATTTATAATGTATGAATAATGAAGGTGTGAAAAGAGAATATCAATTCTACATTTTGCTGTTACTAAAGCTATCTTATAGAGTAAGTGGTTAAGGTGTATGTCCTAAAAATGCTTTGTATAGAGTTTTAGATTCAAACTCAGGCACCTGTCTAAAGGCTTTATTTGATGATTATTATTATTTTACATTTGTATCCCACCTTTCCTCCAAGGTAGAGTACATGATTCCTTCCCTTCACAGCAGCCCTGTGACATAGGTTAGGTTGAGAAGCAGTAACTTGCCCAAGTGTCACCCAGTGAGCTTCTTTCCTTTGTGGATATTTGAACCTGAGTCTTCCATATTCTGCTCTGGTACTAACCAATACACTACACTAGCTTTTAGGTGTCTTCCAGATATTTTCCCAGATATCCCATTGTGGTTTCTCTACCTCCTGGTTTAGTTTAATTTCACCTGAATAAAAATGTCATGGAGGTTACCAATGTACTTTACCTTGGATCGTGCACATCCCAGGAAAGACCTCCCATACTAAACCATAATAGCAGAAACCATGGCTTGCAAGACCAGTTCATATCATGGTTTCTTATGTGATTTGCTGGATAATCACAGGCTATGTGTTGTCAATTCAGGCATCACATCATGGTTTGATTTGTGTCTGAATTTGAGCCATCATGTCTGATTCCAGATTTAGATTATTTTATCTTGATGCCATCAATTCATCTTTAGTGGCATTCTTTTCGTAAATGACGGAATTTCTATGTACAAAATATCAGACTCCCCTGAGATAACATTTTTATGTTATACATTTCACATATGGAGAGAATCTGTGTTTTGCGTCTTAAAATGTCATATAAAATAAGAATAATTTGATTGCATTCATTTTTGGCATCTGTAAAAAGCTTGCAAATGTTAAATAAATTAGCCACAAACTGAAAATGGTATCAGTGGTTATTTCTTGTGAGCAAATGTAATTAACAGTCTGACCCGTAACTATTTTAAGATTGATTTATTAAACTTTGTTAACAAATAAAATTTATGTAATAATAAAAGAGGGAAATGGTTCTTTTCATAATGAAATAAGTTGATCTTACATACATTTCAAACAGCACTAACATTTCCCCCCTTGCTTTTCCCATTCATGACTATCCTTTTCTGGAACCAATCTAAGATTAAACACTTGAATTTGTGCTTTTTCAATCTTTGGATTAGTCAATGAAACCATATATGCATATATTCAAGGTTTACTGGGTTATAGATCAGGGTATAAAATCCTTTTTCTTAATTTTAAAATTACATCTTAATGCTAGTCAGCTGTTTAAGAGATGCCGTGTCTAATACACATACACAATGCATTGAAAAACTATCTCAATTTACCTGTCAGTGTAGACCTTAAATTAAAGTATATATAGGCATGGAATAGATCTGTGTTGGGCAGCCCCCCAAAAAAGGTGGGGAGCGCTTTCAAGTGAAGTGAGTTTTCATTTGAAGCTGTCACTTTTATATCTTGCTCTTAAGTACATTGGGTGACAATATTGGGCTGAAATTCAAAATTTCTGCCTTGTTTACCTGTGTGCACCAAGATTTCCCATTTCCACATTTCACAGCAGCCTTCGATGTCTCCCTGAGAAGCCTCTTAGGAAAATTAGATGACTGTCCAGTGCAGTATCTATCATAGTCAAAGGACCACAACTGAAAGCAAAACTCAGCAGCATCTCACATGTTTACAGAAGCACTTCAGTCACATCAGCACAGCCATAATCACTCCAAAGTAACATTATTGTTGTTGGGGGTTTTTTTGGCTAATCTTGAAGCCATATTCTGATGATTGAAGTTATTAACATGAAAATGTTTCAGCTGAGTGAAAGATTTCTTAAGTTTCCTTTGCCTTAACGAGAAATAACAACACCCACAAAATCAACACTATTAAACCATCATAATTTTAAAATGTCCGAAGAATGTCATGGATACCAGCAGCCACAGAAAAGTAGTTTTAAGTCCTATTGATTTTAGTCAGTGAGTTGGGTACATGTTTAAAATTGTGGTCCTGAGCACACTTTCATGGGAATAAGCTCAAGAAAACTCTGTGGGATTTGCTTCTAAGGAAACATGCATATGTTTCCTAGTTGAAATCAGTTGGACTTGAAAATGCTTAACTTTGGTGGAAACACGCCACATTATTCCTTTATCACGCGCTGTATGCCCTCTTCTTCCCCCCCCCTGCATACCTTTCTCCCTTTCCCTCCTAAAGCTGTTGAGAGACGACTTATTTCTTCTGCAGTGTACATGCTCGTGTTTATTGCTTTGCATCTGCAATGTCTGCCAAAAAAAAGGCCATAGATAGATAAATATACATAGAACTTACAGATGACTTTTTAATGTACATTTATGCTCTAATATTTAGGCAGGTACCTTTTGTAAGTTTTAGCTTCTTTCAAACACATATTAGATAACATGGAATAGTTTTCTTTTTAATTGCTCTGAATAAGTAGAAAGCACACTTGAACGGTACTTTGCTTGGGATTTTGCAGTCTTACACTGACATAAGACATGTGGTCTAATGCAGATTCACTCAACACATTTCAGAATATCCATTTTTGCACTGCCGTATGGTAGAATTTATGCGAAGCTTTTTCATCTTGTGAACGGCTCCCAGGCCATGGGTTCGGCAACTCCTAAAGATTCAGGTTGTCAGCTGTGTGTCTTTTGGTGGGGGAAATGAACACGTCCTAGAACCCTTCACAAGTGTTCTACTTTTGTATAGATCTCATAGCATGTGATGTATCGTCCTTTCATTAGTACATTGGGTAGGTGCACTGGAAGAAAGAACAACATGCATGGAAAATAGTGGTTATGGTTCATTTCTGAAGTTAATAACGTGGTTGAAGCCACAGTATGAAGGTGCAATGGACGTTGCACCCAGTTTGACATAACCTATTGTGCATGGCACAGTTTCTATCTGTATCTGTCTTAGGTATTCAGAAATTTTCATCCTATCTAAAGCAGCTTGAACAGTAAGAAGAAGGGGCATGCTGCAAACATGGGCCTAATTGCAGAGGAACAATTCACGGCTCCAAGAACTTTCTCAAGTGTGCTACTATGGCTGTTGCATTGCTAGCTGTATTTAATTGTACCCAAAGAACTTTCCAGTTATCTGGCAACAAAGAAGATCATACCTACTTCTGCAATCCAGCTGTTCATATGGGGGGAAAGGAAAGAATATATAAGGAAAAGAAAGCAATCCAGTAGTGGAGATGAAAAATCTGGTGGGATCTCAAAAGGAAGGACTCTTTGAGAGCAGCACTTCCCAGGGGAGGGATCAGCTGCCAATACAAGTGGCAGGTAAGACTCAACATGGCCATAAAGAGATAACTATTTTCAGTGAATCAATTTAAATATGTTTCTTGTAGCTGAAACCTCTGATTATAGCCTGTGCCCTTTCCATATACTTCCTAGAACTAAGTTGTCCTTGGTGTTTCTCCTGTAGCTTTTATATTATGAATAAATTGTAAATGGTGTCTTACATTTACTGAGAAACTAGAAGCATGATAACCATGTGCAAGGAGCCAGCAGTACGCCAACACCATGATCCTATGGAGTTGGTGTAGTCCTGACTTCTGGAAACATTTGCCAAACATCCTGTCCAAGGCAGCTTAGAATCATAGAGACCACAAGGGCCATCCAGTCCAACCCCCTGCCAAGCAGGAAACACCATCAAAGCATTCTTGACATATGCCTGTCAAGCCTCTGTCAAGCTTATTCCCCAGGGCAGGGAATAGGCAAATTATGAATAGTGAACACAAAAATATGAGGTATATCATGCACATAGAGGTGTCAGAATAATATACCCAGGTATATAACAGAGATGTACTAAATCACAGAAACGAAGGAGGCATCTGATCACAGAGGAGGGGGACTGTGTGAAGTCTAACACTGCCTCTTTGCACACAACACTTTAAAAATCCAGCCAGTTGACAAATAAAATAATGTTATGAGGGAGATGCTGAGAAGAAGCCAAACACGCTGTCTGGGATTTTATTTTTTTTAATTCAAAAACAATATTACCATGGAATGAAATTCTAAAAGAGCACCCGGTCCAAAAATTACCAGGCTCTTGGCACAGTCCTCTTGCTTTCCCTTTCCCCGTCTGTTTTCAAATACAGCATTATAGTTGAGAACTCTGGTAGGCATGCCAGAACAAAATGAAACCAGGTAATATTGATTAAACCATAGTATAGGAAGCTACGAAGCCACATACCATATAACTCACTGTATGTCTAGAAAGAAAACTATTGAGTTAGCAGCGGTTTAAAAATCTATTGTTTGGTTAGGTAGACGTAGTGGTTGGAGTCTGAAGCAGAGTGCAGACATGATGGTGCTGATTTCTTAACCATGGTTGAGAGAGTGGGAGTTGATCATGCACAGATACATTGGGTTGGATACTGGTTTGTGCAGAGCAGAATTGCACAAACTAGCAGGATCAGCCCACCCATGAGGCAAGGTGAGGCATCTGACTCAGGCGGCAGGATCCACATGGACAGCAGATCCCGATGTAGATATTTATTCCTCCCCCATCCTGTTCCTGATGTAGATCTTCATTTACCCCTCTGTCCCTGGTGGGGAGGGGGCAGCCGTGCAAACTGGATGCTCCCACAAGTGGAAGCTGGAACATGAATTTCAATACTGTATTTCCTTTCCTGCTGGAGCCTTCTGTGCTCTCCAAAATCTGCTCCAGAGGATTGGGGGGGGGGGTGTTTCCTCTAGAACAGCATGGATATGGGTATGGAGGGGGAGAGGGGAACTATCAAAAGTTATCTTTCTCCTTTCACCTACGGGAGCCTCTGCTGGAATTGACTTGCTTTTGTGAATAGAAGGAGGCCTTCCATTTGTTGAACAGCAGGTCTGAATCTACCTTAACCCTCTCGTTCCTCTGTCTCCTTTTGTCTCAGGCATTCTTTTTCCTCCCTTTCTCCTTTGAACTTTAATTATGTTTATCATTACATCTGCCTTGGTTTATTTGTTCCTATTTTAAATTCATCTCAGAGTCTTAACATTTTGTCTGTAAATGTATTAACATGTTTTCATATAGTGTCAGTTTATGTGCTGGTTTCCTATAGAAAGACAAATATTTTTGAGAATAATAAATAAATAATCTGCAGTGGTACTAAGCATGGTTAAAAGCTTGACTTCACTAAGCATTAATCAGGATTTGGAGCAAGGCTTCGATAAACTGGCAAACCCTGGTAAAGCTGTTGAGCATTAATCATGGTTAGTGTTAGCATTACGGTTAGCTAAGTAAATAACTCCTGCGTGATCTTATTTGCAGCTTACTCCCAGTCTCTTAACCATGAGTAAAAGATCAACAGTATTGCATCTGCACTGGGCATAAATAATTGCTTCATTTTCTTTTCATTATTATTATTTCTACATCTCATTGAGTGTAACCACAAGCTAGTGATTTGTGCCCCTGTAATGAAACCAGATCTGTAGAAGATAAATATTTAGAAGAAGATAAATACATAATATTTATTTTATTTACATGTTGATCCTTGCAGTGCAGTTGTTGTATGCTCCTGGTGAAGAACTAGGCAACAATGCAAGATCAAGGCACCTACGGTAATTCAAGAGAGAAGTTAACTTGATTTTAATATTTCTAGTCACATGGTGCAGAAGCGTAAGCCATTTGATCATTCAGTCCTGCTGGTGAGCAGCACAGTTTCTAGGCACACCAAATTTCCATTGTCTCCATTTTACCAACTGCACTTCTTCCACACCACTAACATAGCAGCTGGTGCCATCATCTTAAGAACTTCAAGTCCTGAATTTTATCAGGCCAACTTGCAGACAGCAAGAAAATGATCTTTCAAGCAGAGCCTGATGCATATAACACAATGATGTCAACCATTATTCCAAGTTGCCACAGTTGCTCTGCATCAGCTTAAGGTTCTCTGTGCCCCATAATAATATTAAATAAAGGCTGTAAATCCTAGTTATTAGAAATCCTAGTTATTAGAGATGCTTGAACTCTTTGTTGTGAATGTTGCCTCTTGATTCAGCCCCTTCATTGTTAATGGCTAGTCTAACAACCCATCTTAACCTCTTTGAATGTATTCATGATTCATAAGTATTCGACAACAGTGTCAGAATTTAAGTCCATTGATTGTTTATAAACTGTTTACTCAGTTTGTTATTTGTGTGATTGACCACACATGCCAATCTCTCTGATTGGAAGGCTGAAGTTATTTGCTTAGGAAGACGTTGCAGCAAATAAAATGTTTCTGAGCAATAAGCTTTTTTTTTTTAAGTTAGGAAACTGGAGTCACCAATAAATGGCAATTGAACCATCAACATAAATAACAAACTATGCCAAAATATTATTTTATTTGTATATCAATGTTCACACATCAGCTGGGGGTGGGATAGGTTATATTTTTCAGATTATTTTATCAGGTCTACTATTTTCCATTTGGTTCTGTTGTAAATGTTCAGACAAAGAGTTTTAAAATATGAAAAATGCCTGGCTTCATATGATCAATGATATCCAATAATAATATCCCTTCTTTAGAATGGGATGGCCAACTTTTGCATTATACGTGGCCACTCAGTTCTCTAGATTCCGTTCTGGGGAGGGGAGTCTATTTTGCTGTCCAATTGGACCTTCTTACAACTAGTCAGAATTCATATTCAGCATGACCTAGGAAAAGCGGTTTCATAGTTACGGTGCATGTGTGCTGGATCATGATTTGGGCTGTTGCATTCAAAATCTGGAGATAGAATCATAGAATTGCACAGCTAACAACGTGAAAGGCTTCTCACACAACCTTTTTAAAAAATAATTTCCTTTTTATATAAAATGTTATTACTGATTAAAATGTAGCGGGGAGTAAGGCAGATAAAATTATTTCCTGGGCCACATCTTGCTTATGGGCCTCAGTTGGCCATCCCTGCTCTAGAGGTTCAGTCAGAATTTTGAAACAGACATTTGTTCATGTGGTTAAAAACATCCCTTTTTTTATATGTGTACCCTAGCAGAGAATTTTGGAAAGTGGATTTTGTGGTCCTACAATCTCTATCTAAGGGATATAGGAATCACTGGTTACAGCTGTCGCTGGGCTGGTGGAGCAAAGGTGGGAATTAAAGTGCAAAAGCAGCAGGTATTACATTTAAATTGTCTCATTAAGTCCCTTTTCAACGTATCCATGCAGTGGAAGATCCACGGCTTGCTTGCCGCTCTGTCCCCACATCCATTTTCATAAGGAACTCATGCATATTATATACAAACAGTTTCATTCTCACTTTCCATAAACATGCAACTGGACAGTCTAAACAAACACAAACAGGTGTGAATACTTTGAATGTGAATACGTTAATTAATAGATGGAGAAATTATTAGGGCTCACAACATAATTAATGTTGAGATTAAAAATTCAGTTATATTGAATCATGAAATGTACAAGGCCCTTTAAATGAATATATGGTTGGAGGGGTTCAGGATTTGGAGTGGTGAGAGAGACCATGGGTTTTCTCTAGGATCCACCCCCAACATCCCTCTCCCACTAAAATAACATGGATGATCTCAAAGGATAAGAAATAATAAGAAACATTGTTACAATCAGACACATACATACACCCATGTCCCTCTGGTGCAAATACACAACTCCAAATTAAGTTCATAAGAGCAGCATGTGGTGTGTGTCAATGAGCAGGAGTGACACCTAACCAAATACAAATTCATTTGGAGATTCTGCAAAGCAGGTGCAAATTACTTAGCACCAACCACACAGAGCAACCAGTTCACCAGGAATGATTAGTAGTAGTTACTCTTGTTTACTAGGTAGACTTAGTGAAAATCATGCTGTTCACACACAAATCTTGCTTAAGATTGGGAAATGTACTTTGAATAATTGATTATTATGATAATTTGAGAGGACATCTCAGATAAATATGAATGGGTAAATTGTCCCAGAGGCAGAAGGCTTACTTTATTTCCCCCCCCCCCAACCTAGGACATTTTCTCATTCTTCATTAGCCTGCATAATATATAAAAATGCATAAAGTAACTGCTTAGTTAGAAAGTGCATGCAATATATAATCATTTTAAAGTGTTTGGGGATACATTTTCTTAAGAGTAGATGTGGATTTAAATAACATACATGGACAAATGCCCTTATTTAATGCTTGACCTTTCTTTGTAAACTGCATTGTACACGTGTTATATAATTCTTTATAAAAGTACTCAGGCAAGGAGTCAGCAGGGCAAGTGTAAGGGAAATATTTATCTTCAGACAAACAAAAAACATCCTGGTGAACAATGCCATTGTGCATAATTACTTTCAGTTTAATATTAACAGAAAGGAAATGAATGCATACAGAAGACCTAAGAGACATTGTTCACAGGATAAATTTGATTGACTGTCACACAGATTTTGTGGCAATAATTCTGGAAGGAGTTTAGGGGCGAGATGAAACGCCGGACAAAAGAGAAGATAGCAACCAGTGCTTCAAAAGTTGCCACACAAGCCAGTGGTGGAGCACATCTGACACCACAGGAAGCTCAGGTCGCTTGGAAAGTTGACTCAAAGTTCATCACAGAGATTTCTGACTGTGACATCACTACGCATAGGTGAGCTTTTTGCTAGGTTCACAGACATTTACTGTCACAATCACAATAAGGTGTATTGGAAGATGTTCTTTGGGATCCAGTACAGCTGTATGTGTTATGGGTGCAGCACCTTGTGTATTTTATGAAGTGCCACCTGCACTTTTCACTCTCTAAATTTTAGTCTGCCCAACTATTTGCCCAAACACAAACACTCTGGTTTCCCAACTGGCTTCTTTCTGTGTGTTGTCCGATGTATGTAGATTCCTCCATCTGCCTGGCCTCAGATACAGTGGTTGTTGCTCCTCTATTTGATTGCCAGATGTCACTGGGCAGCAAGATGGGGAGGTTCCTGGATCTTCTGGACAGCCCAGGCACCAGAGAGGAAGTTCACCATCCACACCGGCAGAAGAGCAAGAATCCTCGGTGCCAGCTTCTGATGAAGATTCACCAGCCAGAACGACAGAGAGCTGGCCATGGCCATTGTCATCATCTGAAACACACAGCAACCTGGGGGAAGATTTTGAGGGATTTCCAACACCAGAGCGGACTCCGCAGTGTACAATGGACATACAATCTCCTGGGGATCAGTCTCTCAGTAGGACTCCCCAATATGAGAGTGACTCTCCTGTGGAGGGAAATGATGAAATGAACGAAGAGCACCATGGTGTTCAGCCTGTCCCTAGGGATCGGGGTTGGAGAGGGCAGACTCAGCTGTCAGAGGGGGAGAGGTTATTAATGGAAACCAATAGTAGGATTGTACAGCTGCTGGAAAATATCAAGAGAGAGCATGCACAGTCCATGGGTCTCATGTCACAGTCCATGGGCCGGATGGAGCTGCAGCTAGGCATTGTGGCTACATCCACAAGAGCCATCCATAACTACCTGTCTGAGATTTTAGCTTTCCTCAAACAACCAAGGACACAGGTCCTTGAAACACGTATCTCCCAAAGAGCCACCCCTCATGTTGAGTTAACGAGTGCCTCAACGTGGACTGGCGAGGATGCAGTGGCAATGCCCACTGGATACTTACCAAGGGATGAAGGGATTAATGACTCTCAAGAAACACTGCAAGCCACGCTGCCTCGTCGCAGTGGCCGAATGCAGAGAGCCATAACAGAAAGGGCCTCGTTGCCCATGCCCATGCGCCAAGCAAAGGGGGGAGGGAAGAAAAAATAATTTATCACACTAGTGATAGTATTTTTAAGGTTTTTTTTAATGTGCCTGTCCTTTTAATTCTTAGCCATAAGGCCATGAGTGGCAGAACTTGACCATTTTTACATTTGGCTAACATTGTATTCTGGCTGACTAGATTAGTCTTACATTTTGTAGTTTATATTTGCATTGTTAACAATGTGTGCTACTGGTATTTGAAGAACATTTGCTTCTGTTCTTTCACTTCAGCTTCATGAGAGCATTTTTTTTATACTGTGCCAGACATTCATTGCTTTTCTTACAAATACAAATCATTTCTGGACACAGTTGTTTTTTGAGTTTTCTTTTTCCATTATCCCCCCTTCCCCCTTTCCCTCTGAGCAGGCATTCTGGAGTTTTTGGTAAGTATGTGGGTCTTGGCAATATTCGCCTCAGAAATTGTGTTCGATCAGTCTTTGCCTGGTGTTTCTGGCATGCTGGCCTGAGGTATTGGGATTAGCCTGTAAGTGCCTTTTTTGATAATAATCTTATCCTCTGTGGGTCTGACCAGATTAATCTCTTGCCTATTTTGTGGAAATTACATATCTTGGCTGGGTTGTGTAATAAGCAACATGCCAGGACTATATTGCAGCATTTGTGACTCGTACAAAAACAGTGCCAGCAAACCTATCTAGGCACACGAACGGCACTTTCAAAAGCTCCTTCCTTGTTGAACTGATGGTTTGGCGAGCAACATTGTTATCCCATGGGGAAGTTTGGAGATTTAGAAACAGAGGAAAATAGCAATGCATTTATTGTATGTGAATCACATAAAGAAATACCATAGGAGAAACTGTCCCTAATACTATCACAGATACTTACAGATCAAAGCAATCGCCTTCCTTGTAGCTAGACCTTCTCAGAATTTAAGAGTCATAACACGCTGCTGCACACTGTGCCACAATGTCTAAATAACAGCTTTGCATTGCAGACGATATGAAAATCTCTCCTCTTCCTTTAGGCCACCTCATTTACTGAGGCTAAGAGTGGTCCTAGCACACTAGGCAGATAACTAATGCACATTGGTTGGAGAGCATTTTTATTACTGTTGGGACTGCCTCTGTGTGGGTTGGTTAAAAAGCGGGACACAAAAGCATCTAGATGCATGTAAGGAATACAGAGTGGCTTCTGAGTGGTACTCGAGATCATCCTGTTTTCACCACCAAACTGGGTTGTGTGGTTGCCACCACTGTTACAGGCACAGTGTAGGCCCTGCT
The DNA here is from genome assembly GCF_965207765.1 of Zootoca vivipara. NCBI lineage: Eukaryota > Metazoa > Chordata > Lepidosauria > Squamata > Lacertidae > Zootoca > Zootoca vivipara. Next base: position 77,979,052 of record NC_142582.1, on the reverse strand, counting down.
TCACTTTCCAGTTTCACTTTGGAGCTAAATTCCCTAAAGAGCACATTTGTGAGAGCATATTTATCAAGCCCGTATCTAAATCCAAGTTTGTGGCTGTATCTAAACAGGTTGTGGGCCATCTCTTCCACCTCCTTTTGTTTCAGACGGAAGAAAACCTGAGAGCAAGAAGCATTTTGCTGCAGTACAAACCAGCCATAATATGCTTAGTGAAATATTTGCTTGTGGCTGCTTTTTGCTAAGTGACTGGGCTAATGGTGAAATGCAGCTAGTGTGGGCGAACCCCTCATGCAGGCACAACTTACGGTTCAGGTATCTGTCCTGAGAGACGAGCTGCCATGGGTGTGCTGTCTTGACCACAAACTCAAAATGCACCCGGTCTGTCGGGGGTGACCTTTCACACCTGCATACCACTTGTGCCCCATCTGTGCCTGTTTTATTTCTTGTTTGTTAAACACAATATACCATATTTTTCCGTCTATAAGACGCCCCCATGTATACGACACCCCCTATTTTGGGGGACTCAGATTTAAGAAAATGGGGGGAGATGGCCCCGTGTATAAGATGCCCCCTCATTTTTGACATTATTTTTAAGGGGAAAAACCTAGTCTTGTACTTGGAAAAATACCGTATAAATAGATGCCTTTATAAATAAATAAATTTCAAACTGAAGCATGTAAGAATCATGATGCAAGAATGCACATTCTTACAAAATTACATTTAAAAAACCAACCAAGGGGGATGTGTCACAAGCAAGTATGACCCACAAGTCCAGTCCAATGGATTTTGTTAAGGTTCCAATGTAGCTTTCAAAGTCCTAAAACAAAAACAAGCTGCACAGCTCTTTGAAAATTAGCCTTTTATTAATATGTTTGAAAAGGGAAATACATGGAGTTCCACAAACATCCTGAGATCAGCCTAGATCTACAGTATAATGAAGATGTGTTTATTTGCACTATGTCACTCTAAAAGTGTGATGGAATTGGAGAGGGAGGTATTCAGAATTTGACAAATATACTACAGTTCAAACATAACCATTGTTGGAAAGTCCAGGTTTCCTCCCTAAATTTAATGCATTAAATTTGTTGGGTTTTACTGCATCCCAACTTCAGTACAGTATGTGATTAAAAAAATCAGCACAAAAATCCATTCTTTGCAGTAATATACAAAGCCCCCTCCCCATTCCAACTTGTTTCAGCTATCTGTGATTAGAAGGGGTTGCAATACCTGCCATTTGAGTGGAAAAAGCTGTAGGGCAAGGAGAAATGAGCTGACAATAATAAGATCAACAAAAGATAGAGTTTCCCACTAACCCAATGTGTGGTAGCAATATCAGATTTTGTTAGCGAATACCTGCAAACTGATATTGTAGTCAGATCTAGTGCTTGGATCAGACTTCCAATACTGTCTTGCAAAATAATGGAGGTATGCATGGTTTTTTCTTGTATCTGTCAAAGCCTATTCATTATTTCCCTGTAGTTCTCATTGTCTGGCTAGAAATATGGCTACGTGCGTCTTTTCAGTTACAAAAGTTATGAGTTTTTATGTGGAATATTACACTATTTGCAGACATTGAGTAACAAATACTTCCCATCTTCAAAATCTTTCACTGTTGATCGCAAAAAGTTTGTGGCATCATTTACAGGACTAGAGAGGCATAACAAAAAATCTTCCCTCTTGGTGGTGGATATACCAGCATACCCAAATGTCAAAGATGAAACCTGTATGGCAGGCATCCCCAAACTTCGGCCCTCCAGATGTTTTGGACTACAATTCCCATCTTCCCCAACCACTAGTCCTGTTAGCTCGGGATCATGGGATTTGTAGGCCAAAACATCTGGAGGGCCGCAGTTTGGGGAAGTCTGCTGTATGGTTTATGTTTTACTGCAAATTGGAAAGGTTTAGTCATAGTTTGAAATATTAATACTCAGATTTCTGCTAAATTGAGTATAAATCTATCACATTTGAATCCTTTAAAAAGCAGGCAAACAAAAAATAGAATACTGAAAGATATTAATATTTACAAATAATCTATTGCATTGTCCAGTTCCATGATGTTGGCAATAGATCTTGAGCCTTCTCAGTGACTTAAGAATCTGCTTTTCTATGACAGTTTTCTTCACAGGTAGAGAAGTTAACTGTGATTCCTATAAACACCATTGCCCTGATCCAGCTACCCCTTGTGGGCACAAGGGCTCTGATGCACGCACAGAACTCACCCAGCCACGGGATCTTCTCCATTCACTTCAGTGGTCGAGGCATCTCTGGTATCACATGGATAGAGATATGCACATAGATCTTTTCCATCCACTGCAGTGACTTGAGAAACCCACACATGCAGGGGCTCCTTGTGCACATTGCAACACACACGGGGCTCTGGTTCAGGAAGCGTCTCTGCATTTAACTAGATGTGCTACAGTAAAAGCCATTTTCCTTTTCCCTTACATATCTAATTACAATCTCTTATTTCAACACTCTGCACGGGTGGTATTGCCTGTAGGAAATTGAGGTGACTGTATTGAGTTGGTAACTAATGGGCTAGTTTCTCTTTCTTCCTAAAGCAGTTTGCAATGCAGGTATTTTGTATTTAATTATAGAAAAAATCAGTTGGGAAGTATGATGCTTTTAAGACTTCCATTGTCAGATATGAGGGGGAAAATTATATTGGTGGGCAATGGAGTCTCTTCCAATTGTTACATAACTTTTTATGTATGCATATATGCCGAGTATCCAGGGCCCTGTGGTTAGGATGAATATTTTGCTAACTTTGCTATGATATTCTAAATGTTAAAAAAACACCACTGCATATATATTATCAGACTGCATTCTCTGAACATTGATACTGAAGGTGTGGCAAAGAAAGAATATAGGACTATTTTTTATAGTATATGGTTGGCTCTTATTCCAAGTGTGGAGGATGAATTGATGTGTGATCTTAGATCAGTAAAATGACTCAGTTTCAACCTAAAGGGATGATACCCATTGTAATGCTATAATCCAGTTGTTGCTTAACACTAGATTTGAACATTCCTCTTGCATCTTAAAAGGAAATCACTTGTATCGATTGCTTCTATTTTGGTTTGTATTTGTAATTTGTTGCATCCTGCATTGTGCCTATTGGACCCAAATTTTCCTGTGCTACAAAGGGTAGAGATGAAATTTGTGTGGTTAGCCTCTATAGTACACTTAAAACTTGAGGGCTGATTCTCTCCATGACATTGTCTGTGATGGGCTGCTTTTATTTATCCAGCTCAGATTAGTTTTCCTACCTTTTGTCCATAGCAAAGTGGTCATACTATGACTTTGAGATCACACTTTGATGGTCATCACTCAACACACTCTTTGAACATTTGTGGCAAACAGTAACACCATCTGAGTTTGTGGTCAAAATGTTTCATGACTACTTCCTCATAGGCAAATGCAGGAAAATAGTACTCCAGAGTTTAGAAAGTGGTTTGCTACTAACAACTTGGCCATGAGAATTAGCCCTGAGATATTAATTGCCAGGCTTATAGCAAAGTTTCTAAAGAAGATTTGAAACTTGACCCATTGGACCTAAGTATGATTCATTTAACATTTAGTAGTCCATAGAAAATTAAGTATTTGCATATTTAAGAGACTTTAAAAATTCCTGTTATAGCAGTGCCAGATCGTTTTGTCTAATAGCCTGACATCAGGAATAGGTTACAAAGTAATAGCATAAAGAGCACTTTAAAATACCTATTATTGTCTAAAATTTCATTAGCATTCTAGTGACTACTGTGTGGAATAGTGCTCTACAGGTGTAAAAATTCTAAAGGTTTTCTTTCCATTTCTATATAGATATTTTCCCTTCACATTTTGAAGGTTTGAAGAAGAGGATTGTTTTTCGAGTCACACTAAGTAAACATTAAATGCATGCAGGCTTAAAACTAAAGCATGCATGTTACGCAGCAGCAATAAAAGTGCTCGGCTTGCACGACTTACGATGCTGAAGCATTGCCTTGTTAAATTGCCAAAATCCCCTTTTTATTTGCATCTTTTAAAAAAAAGTTAAACTCTTAATTTCACTTTGCATTATTTAGATTTTCAGTCTTTGGACAAATTGGATTTATTTTAGCAAATATTTCTGTGTTACAGATAAAGTTGATGAAATAGTACCAGTTTCCAAGCCATCAAGAATTCCAGACAATGCAGCCGTGGACTCAAGAGTGGCAACAATTAAACAACGACCTTCCAGCAGATGCTTTCCCTCAGCTACGGATATGAATGTGAGTAATGGCTCTTGTAAATGTACTTAAGAGTTCTGAGATCTTGACTAAATTAAGATCTTTCCAGATTCCTAATAGCAGAGGATAATCCTCCAAGCTTTCCTTTTCTTTTTGCACACTTATCCTTAATTATTCTGACTTGTGCCCATGATCGCCTTCTGGAATGACTCTCCTCACTGTAACGGATTAATATTTCTTTCCTAGGAAAATTTACTTGGAAGTTAGTCCCATTGAAGTCAATGAGAGGCACCTCTATAAGTGTGATATATTAGTGTACTGTAAAATTACACCTTCGTTATACCATATTCTTGAACTGGATCCATTGCAATGGTATATTCAAATGCCCTTTTAATGGCTAGTTTCCAAAGTTGGAAATCAAGATCAAAACCTTCCTCATGATTTATTGTAATTGTGCAATGGGACTATGTCTAGATATGAAATAGATCTAAATATTGAATCAGATCTTGTCCAAGGATCACACATAATGAGCTTATATCTCTTCCTAAATTTGGTCATTGTACAGTGCAGTATGATGTATTTCTTTTCCTTCCCATCAGAAATGCTGCTCAGACCAAGAAATAGGTTCTGTCCAGAATGACAAATTTGCCACCTATTTCACAAATACTGTCATTCATAGAATTTGATATGACTTCAGAAGTTCAAATACCACGACTAGTGTGGATGGCTCTGCCTTGTACAAGTTGTGTGCATCAGCTACTCTTGATTTCCCCCTACCGAGGCAGGAAGAATTAAGGGGAAAACTGACCTGCTGTTAGTTGGATTGCTGTGTGTTCTGGTTGATGATGGACAACATAGAGGAAGTAATGGCCTCAGTTGGATGGAATAATAAATATTCTCCTCCTCAGGGAAGGCATGCCAAAGAAATATGAAACTTCTGGTTGTCTTGCTCAGCTCTGCCTTTGATACTTCTAGCTAATCTAAAGTTTTCCCTTTTCCAGTAAGCTTTTGGGATAGCAGTTTACTTCACTGTATAAGATACAGTTTCTGAACTCTAACTCCTTCAGCCACAATTTGCAGGGCAATAGATGGCATTGCATCCTGTGGCTCCCTGTAACACTTCAGGAACTTCTGATTCTGTGTTTTTCAGGTGCTTGAGGCAGATGTTTACAGAACCTTTATTGATTTAGCTTATTGCAGAAAGGAAAGTGCCAGAGCAGGGACGTCGCAATAGGGGGCGAGGGGGCGGGCGCCCTGGGTTCTACTCTGTGGGGGGCAGCACGGTGCCCCCTCCACAGACAGCTGCCGCTACAGCGGTGGCACGACCGCCATCGCGGAGGCCCCAATGTTGCTGGCCTCGGCCCTTGCCTCTTCCTGGTGGGGTGGAGGCTAAGGGTGGGCCAGAGAGCAGCGTCAGCAGTGGCCGCTGACACCCCTCACCGCTCCACCTGAGTAAGAAGAAGCACAAAGCGTGTGGCACTCTGATCCATAGCACGCTTTGTGCTTCTCCCTACTCAGGTAGAGCTGACACCCCTCACCGCTCCGCCTGAGTAGGAAGAAGCACAAAGCGTGCTATGGATTGGGTTGTCGGCGGCGCCACTCTAGCATCGGGATCCTCGGATCCAGACGCTGGAGCACCGCCCCCGGCAATATGATCCGTAGTGCGCACGTGCGAGGAACCTGCTCCATTGTGCGCATGCGTCTTGACGTAGTGACGTTACGTCATGACGTTACGTCACGACGCATGCGTCACGATGGATCGGGTTGCTGCCCCGGGCAGCAGAAAGGCTCTGTACGCGCCTGTGCCAGAGGACAGAAGCATAATCTCTTGAGAATATTTTTGAAGAATTGAGACTGCACTGGAATAGTGTGAGGAGGTATTATATATCAATATGCCAATGACACCTAAGCTTACCTGTCCACATCAACTTCTCTTCCCCAACCCATTGTTTCTAAATTATTCTTTTTAATTTTAAATTTCTTTAGAAAAGTTATAGCCCAGTCTTCAGCCAAAAAGGCTCCTTGAGTGGCTTGCATACAATCAAGATGGTCCCTGTCTGTCAGCTTACAATAAAAAAGAAACAGCACAGAAGGAAAAGCGTCCAGGGGATGAAGGGTGGGAAAATTCAGAGGCCAATTCTTATAGTTTAAATACTAGTTATTATCATGACAAGGCAGGATGGAATCAGTTTAGGGACAGGAGGTGTCTGATAGAGCTGGCCTTTCAGTAAAGCTATGGAATGAACCCCACTTCTTATCTCTCCCACTATTCATTTGCAAAATAATCATTTTCACTTTTATTCTCTATGCACTACTTATGCATTATAAAATTATTTATGTTATTCAGCAGTCTTGTTCCTCCTCACCTAAAATTCCAGCCGTTTAGCATCTACTTCCTCTGAAGCATTTTGCACTTTTGCAGGGAGTTGGGGAGGGGAGATGGGCTTTCTTCAGATGTGCTGTATTCTTCTTTCAGGAGGAAAATAGACACTGATACATGTATTGCTTTTATATTTGTGTTTTGTTGTTGTTTTTTTAAGAAAAGAATTGAGTCTAGGTTCTGGACTGGAGGACAGTGCCAAATCTATCATTAAAATGAAAAAATTGTGAACTCTTGGGTCACACAGTACAGCTGTGGGGGGACGGGGACAGGAGTACTGTTTTGGGGGGATGGGAGGTGGGCAGGTATGGAGGACTCCCTGGTCCTGAATGGGGTAACTGTGCCCCTGAAGGACCAAGTGCGCAGCCTGGGAGTCATTTGGGACTCACAACTGTCCATGGAGGTGCAGGTAAATTCTGTGTCCAGGGCAGCTGTTTATCAGCTCCATCTGGTACGTAGGCTGAGACTCTACCTGCCTGCAGACTGTCTCGCCAGAGTGGTGCATGTTCTGGTTATCTCGCGTTTGGACTACTGCAATGCACTCTATGTGGGGCTACCTTTGAAGGTGACTCAGAAACTACAACTAATCCAGAATGCGGCAGCTAGACTGGTGACTGGGAGTGGCTGCAGAGACCACATAGCACCAGTCTTGAAAGACCTACATTGGCTTCCAGTACATTTCCGAGCACAATTCAAAATGTTGGTGCTGACCTTTAAAGCCCTAAATGGCCTTGGTCCAGTATACCTGAAGGAGCGTCTCCACCCCCATTGCTCTGCCCGGACACTGAGGTCCAGTGCCAAGGGCCTTCTGGTGGTTCCCTTGCTGCAAGAAGGCAAGTTACAGGGAACCAGGCAGAGGGCCTTCTCGGTAGTGGCGCCTGCCCTGTGGAATGCCCTCTCACCAGAGGTCAAAGAGAAAAACAACTACCAGACTTTTAGAAGACATCTGAAGACAGCCCTGTTTAGGGAAGCTTTTAATGTTTAATAGATTGTTGTATTTTAATATTCTCGGTTTCCCCAGCCATTCTGGGTGGCGTATAAATAATAAATTATTATTATTATTAGTTAGAAACAGATATTGCAAAAATGACAACAGATCAATTTTTTCACTCGGGGGTTATGCTTTGTAAAGTAAGAATCCAAAGGACTGTTTACTGGCAAAGTATAATGTGTGCATCTTGCCCTTTATGAGTAAAAGCATGAACCTGCTAAATTGCTAGGATAATGTTGTTTTTTAATGAACATTAGTGGAGCTCCAAGAGTTTTAGTTTTTATTTTACTTACACTAATCCATATTCTCAGGGTTCTCCTTGTCTGTTCTACCGTGTTTCTCCGAAAATAAGCCATACCCCAAAGATAAGCCATACCCCGAAAATATGCCATACTCTGAAAATAAGCCATACCCCGAAAATAAGCCATAGTGATAGGCAGTTTAACCTTGTAGGTTAAACTGTACCATACTTAATAAAAAAAATAAGACATCCCCTGAAAATAAGCCACCGTGTTGTTGTTTTTTGAGGTGTCTTATTTTTGGAGAAACACGGTATATAGCAAGGATGCAAGGACGAAGGAGACAAAATTGCAGAAATTACATTGATGGACTGACATGTAGTAAGATAACCAAAATAACCCTCATCTGGGCCTCATCTAGGTGGTTGGATTTTAAAAGAACTCTCTAGTCCTTGCATGCACTCTTTCATCCCATCTGAGGTCAATGTGTTGTGGACTGTTGAGGTCACCTGAGAAGACTAGTGAGGTCTTCTAATAGAAGACGTTATCCTTTCACTGTGTATACCTTAGGTTGTTAACTCTTTATTACTCCCTGTAAAAGAGCAAGGAAAACAAGTTTCTATTTCTGTTCTGTGGTTTCTGAATAAATGTGATTGTATTGTATTGTAGAGTGTTTCCTTTTCCTGCTTATTCTTGGGTGCACTGCTAAACTTCCTTAATCCTGGGAGCTCTGGCTCTTTGATTGATGTCAACACAAGTGGCACATACCAAGGTGCAGACAAGAAACTGGCATGCAGGCCTAGTATGAGAAGAGACCCGACAAGTTTCTGTCCCTCCTGCATTCCTTGGAGGGATGGATTCTGCGGTCTTGCGCTATACTCTTGTCCAACAGTTTGTACCACCTGCCCAGTCCTCTGTGGATATCACCTCAATTCCCATACCTTTCCCTTAAGGAACCATATCTATCAAGGCTTCATGGGGAGTTAACAATATACTTCTGTTTCTTCCTTAAGGGGGAAGAAAGAGATTGTTCATACCAAAGCTGAATACTAGCACATTGTGGCTATAGACCTGTTGATTTCTGGATAGCATGTTATGGCTTACTTGTTTATACTCCTTTTCCTACCTTGAAATGTTTAGGAGAGGCGTGCAGGATAATTGATCTAATAATTGATCTCAGACACAAGTCAGGGTTTTGAATGGTGCCTTACCTGCTCTACATTAATGGCTTCTACTCTCAGTTATTGCTTTGCAATATTCTGGTCACCTATGTGTACGGCAGCATATACCACCATTTGAAGAAGATAACAATCCTTTCCTATAAGTGCTTTTCTTCAAATGGGATGTCTGTTCTTAGACATATTGTAGTCCACAAATTTATTTGGAACCATTAGCCAGATTTTCCTTCATCCCAGTTGTCAGGTTCTGAATAGATCCTTCCCTTACCTATGTTTAACATTGTAGCTACTGCAAGTGACTGGGGGAGGGTCTCTTGCAACTCCTGATGCCACTATGAAAGGTTTTGTGAGCCATCATATGTGGCAGACAGGTATGGACAGCTCGGGAAGAAGATCAGTTGTAAGAAATAAACTTGTGATCCATAGAAATGGCTTTCTCTTTTGCCGGTTGAGTACAAATATAAAGGAACGCTTACCCCCTCCATAGCAAAAGCTCATCGTTCACTAGTTTATCAAACCTTCCTTTTTGTGTTGCCATTTTCCTGTGTAATATAGAAATAATCTGTCCAATTTCCCAAGTATCCATTGAAACAAATATTTTGGATGTCTCAAAATATTGGCCAAATTGTGTAGAGTATAATGTACCGTATTTTTTCTCAAATTGTCACTTACTATTTGAAGTGAATATCAAAGCTATGGCCAAGTTTACATGTTTATTTGAATTGTAGCATGTATTTTGATGTTACCATTCTGCTCCAATAACATATAATCCATCTGCCTAGGCCAGATTACATCATTACTAACCACACTATTCACATCTGCCCCAATCACCAGCATGCAATCTGCACCTCATGACATGGTCAGGAATAGAGATAGAAATACAGTGGTAACTGGAAGAGTTACCTGGAGTTGAGAACCTTGCCCCAGGATGAGAACGGAAATTGTGTGCTGGCGGTGCAGCGGCAGCAAGAGGCCCCATTCGCAAAAGCACACATCTAGTTAAGAACAGTTTCAGGTTAAGAACGGACCTCCGGAATGAATTAAGTACCACTGTAGTGATGATAGATAGATGATAGATAGATAGATAGATAGATAGATAGATAGATAGATAGATAGATAGATAGGTAGGCAGGCATGAAAGTGACAATGAAGACATGGAACCAAGGTATTGTGTGTTGTTGTTGTTTAGTCATTTAGTCGTGTCCGACTCTTCGTGACCCCATGGGCCATAGCACGCCAGGCACTCCTGTCTTGTGTAAACCAGCTATTGTGTAAACCAGGCCTATATGTGAGAATGAAACAGAACTTTAAATTATGGCTTCAGGTACAATTATTTTTTCTTTTTGTTTTTTGTAGTCTATGTATGAGAGACAAGGGATTGCTGTGATGCCACCAACAGTCCCTGGGAGTTCCCAAGGCCCATTTCTGGGTGTACCACGAGGTACCGTGAGAAGACAAAAATCAATAGGTAAAATGAAACTTTCTACAAGCGATGTTTCATTATTTTTAACAATTGCTACAGTGTTTGTTTCAAATGTGTTTGTTCATGGGTTGGTTTTGAGTCTTGATCAAATAGTCATTGCGTGAGAACAAACTGGCCCATTCACATGTCATATTGAACCATAAAATAAACTGTACTTTAATGTGAGAGAGTAGAACGCTAATACATGTTTGAGAAAGTGCAGGTATTTTGCTCCTCCCCCTCTCCTCCTGCTGCTGCCGCTTGCCATGAAACAAGATGTGGTTTTGCTTCTCTCAAGTTCATGGTTTATTTTTATCCAAACAAACCATGAGCAGAAGCCAAGGTTTCTTATTGGCTTACTGCTTAGGCTTTGTTTGGGGAAAACAAATTATGAGTCCGGGTTTAGACAACATGACATACCAGACCATGGCTTGTTTCCTGGAAGCACAGCAGGAACAGTGGAAGAGCAAAGCATCTCTGCTTTTTAGAAGCATGCAGCAGCACATCCACATTAAACCATAGCTAATTGTAACCAAGATATAATGTGACATGTGAACCAGGCCAGTGTCCGTCGGTAACACTGACTGAATATTACAACTGAAATTTGTGCTCTTTGAAATATACAATGTCTTAAGTAATTCATTGTTTTTTAGCTTGTTTATTTCAAATATTTATTTACTGCTTATTATCAGAATTTCTTAACCATACAAAATGCATTTATAAATTACAAAATTAATAAGTAACGAAGTATCCATCAGCAGACAATCTCTATAAAGTATGGTAAAATCCAAACCAAATTTAATCCACATTTCAATTTACGTTTATTGAATCACAAGCAGCTACTTTTGCACATTTGAAAAAGTTTTAGCATTCTGATTACCATGTGTAGAATTCTGTTTATATCAGAATGCCAAAAGAAGAATTAACAATTTTACAAAAGACTATATCGGTAAAAGTTACTCAAAGGTTAGTTTTAAACGAAATCATTCTTCTTTGCTTTATAACTGTGTTTTATAATCTTTGTATATTGTGATAAGATGGTATTTTTGTTCAAAAGAATGACAGAAAGCTTTAGGAAAATATATATTAATTGGTCCATTTTGATGTAGAAGTATTTGGTTGTACAATGAGGAAGTTAAATAGAGTCAACATATGCTTCATGAAAATGTATTTTTCTGCAAAATGATGTTGTTTTAGCCATATTGGAAACTTAGTCAAAGGCATAGCTGCCAAGTTATCCCTTTTTTAAAGGGATTTTCCATTATGCTGAATAGGCTTCCTCGCGAGAAAAGGGAATACTTGGCAGCTATGGTCAAAGGTCTTATTCCCCACAATTTCAATTGCTATTCTTGCTGTAAAAGCAGAGACCGAAAAGATACATTTAGCAGGTTGCAATATGGGAGCTAAAGCTGAGAGACAACGTTTTTATTGTCCTTTCTTCTCCTTTATGTTTGAAGGGATATTCCGTTCCCTGGTGAAATAATGATGTTATTATTTAATTCTCTACATAAAAATAGTTATGGGAAATACAGTGAAAGAAATGTGCATTACCAACTATTACAAGGAATAGCAATCAGCCCATAGCTTAGATAGACCCTTTTGCTGCTGTTGTTTCATCCTGAACAGAAACCAGCAAGCCAGCTTCTGTGTAAGGAGAGCATCTCTTTGCTCTCTCTGTACCAGGAAGTACCACAAGTTGCTTGTGAAGCCATTGCTTCATGCTGTGACCTGCCCTGGTTAGTGCTCCACTTCTAGCTTTCCAGCATGAAATCTAGCACCTCATACAACAGGTGGCAATCTCACTCCAAAGTTACATATGTTTGTTTGGAAGATTGTTTCACAATCCACTCTCTTTGCCCATGTAGAAACATTGTTTAATCATGTTTTATGCATGGCCACCTATTCACAAATGCCAACATGCATACCTATTTTTTGTTTTTGTTTTTGTTTTGTTTTTTAAAGCTTTTCTTTCCTTTCTTCTTCCAGTCTTTCACAGCTTTTGGCTGATAACTTCCTTTCATGCACAGTTCATAAAAACATTACTTTAGGGATGCACAATTCTCTGTGCACATATGTAAGAAAATACTGGAAGATCAGCATAGGGACACTGAGGCAAACCAAAATATAAACTGAAGATCTAGTGCAGACATATTCTAAAACCAAACCATGCATAGTAATATATAATACAGTATTTTCTGTACCTGGTTTACTATGTCTTTGGTGACAATGGATGATCATTAAAATTCAAGAGCAATTTAAAAATTGTAGCTTGTGATTTTTTTAAAGGGATAACAGAGGAAGAACGGCAATTTTTGGCTCCTCCCATGCTAAAATTTACCAGAAGTCTATCCATGCCAGACACCTCTGAAGATATCCCTCCACCACCACAGTCTTTACCTCCATCACCACCACCTCCATCTCCTTCTCTTTACAACTCCCCCAAATCTCCAGTGTCTAGAATATATGGGACAATTAAGCCTGCATTTAATCAGAATTCAGGTGCAAAGTTAGCTATTTCAGGTAGATCTGAAAATATGGGAACGGTGATAAGGGACAAAGGGATATATTACCGGAGAGAGATGGACCGTTATTCTCTAGATTCTGAGGACTTATATAGCAGAAATGCCTCAACTCAGGCAAGCTTCAGAAACAAGAGAGGTCATATGCCGGAGAACCCATACTCTGAAGTTGGAAAAATAGCAAGCAAAGCAGTTTATGTCCCAGCCAAGCCAGCAAGACGGAAGGGAATGCTAGTGAAACAATCTAATGTTGAGGATAGTCCAGAAAAAACCTGCTCTATTCCAATTCCAACTATCATTGTTAAAGAGCCATCTACCAGCAGTAGTGGGAAAAGTAGTCAAGGAAGCAGCATGGAAATTGACCCACAGTCTTCAGAGCAACCAGGACAGCTCAGACCTGAAGATAACTTGACTGTCAGTAGTCCATTTGCAGCAGCCATTGCAGGGGCAGTGAGGGATAGGGAGAAAAGATTAGAAGCCAGGCGTAACTCTCCAGCTTTCCTTTCCACAGATTTGGGAGATGAGGATGTTGGGCTATCGCCTCCAATGCCACGTTTGAGACAGTCTAAGTTTAGTGATGAGGGAATGTTTGGTAATGAAGACAACTTTAGGCAACTTGTATCACCATCTCCTATCCCAGCACCTAGAGAGCCTGAAAATATTTTTAATAGCAGTGAATCAAGTAATCAAAGTGATGCAAGGACACCAAACCCTTCAACCCAAACATCAATGGGTTCAGAAAATAATGTGTTGGCAACTCAGAATGCTGGTATGTCCAGTTTGGATAACTATGTTCATCCACTCACAGGGAAATTACTGGATCCAAATTCACCTTTAGCCCTTGCCCTTTCTGCCAGAGATAGAGCCATGAAGGAACAAACCCAGCAAATTCCAGGGAAAGGAGAATCTGGCAAAGCAGACCTTAATAAACCCCTTTATATAGATACAAAGATGAGGTCCAACATCGAAACTACATTTCCAGTGACAGCTACAATTGCTAGGCAAAATATGCGTGGTCCACTCAGGCGGCAGGAGACGGAGAACAAATATGAGACAGATACGGGGAAAGAGAGGAGGCCTGAAGAAAAGAAGAACATGCTGATAAATATTGTGGATACCTCACAGCAGAAGTCAGCTGGTTTGCTCATGGTTCATACGGTAGATACAGCACAGTCCAATGATACCCCTGATGAAACGGAAGAGGAAAGCGCTGAGACAGATGTGGATACTGAAAAGCCACCACCAGAGGTACAGGAAAGTACAGAAACGGTAGAAAGTGGACTAGATGAAGCTGACATGCCTGAGCTACCTGCGTCTCCCTGCAAAACCATTGTAGCAGTTGGCTCCGTTGATGATCCAATCATTTTACCATTCCGTATCCCTCCACCCCCTTTAGCATCTGTTGATCTTGATGAAGATTTCATCTTTACTGAGCCATTACCACCGCCTTTAGAATTTGCTAACAGTTTTGATATCCCTGATGACCATTCTGTCCCAGGCTCTGCACTAACAGACTTGCTGAAACAGAGAAAAAACGGAACTCCGCCTGCTTCGTTCAATCCTACTCAACCCTCAAATTCAATAGACAGTAAGAAGCCAGTGGGTCTTTCAAACTGTTTGCCTGCCTCATTTTTACCACCCCCTGAAAATTTTGATAATGTCACTGACTCTGGGATTGAAGAGGTGGACAGTCGAAGCAGTAGTGACCATCACCTAGAGACAACCAGCACTATCTCAACTGTGTCCAGCATCTCTACCTTATCCTCTGAAGGTGGTGAGAACTTGGATACTTGTACAGTCTATGCAGATGGGCAAACATTTCTGGTGGACAAACCCCCAGTACCTCCTAAGCCAAAAATGAAGCCCATAATCAACAAAAGCAATGCACTTTACAAGGATGCGCTAATTGAAGAAACTGTAGATAGTTTTGTTATTCCTCCACCTGCCCCACCCCCACCTCCTATCAGCGCACAGCCCGGTATGGCTAAAGTTGTACAGCAAAGGACCTCTAAGCTATGGGGTGATGTAACGGAGGTTAAAAGCCCAGTTCTCTCAGGCCCAAAGGCTAATGTCATTAGTGAATTGAACTCAATACTACAGCAAATGAACAGAGAGAAATCATCAAAGCCAGGGGAAGGATTGGAGTCACCTCCAGGAATAAAAACAGCAAGTCTTAGTACAAGGTAAATGCAGCTATTTTTTTTTTAAAGTCTATAGTGTCCGTTAAGTTTAAATTGCCTTTGCTTTCATTAAGCATGAATAATGTGTTAAATACCATTTAATCTTATGTTTAAAATGCATGGTATTGATGCTTCAGTTAAAAATCTACAAAAGACGTTAATTACTATTATGAATCCCCTTTGCCCTTCTTTGTTTATGATATTAACACGTATTGAAATATGCTATCTTTTACTATGCTGCTAGTTAAGAATCAATTTCACCTCTCCTTTCTAGAATCTCTGGTTATGTGTTTTATGGTTTACCCCTAACTTCTCCACATTTAATGAAAAGGTTTCAAAGTGGCTCTAAGTGACATCTGACTGGTTATAGTTCTGATTTAATTTCAAGTTGCTATTGCCTCAGTAGTAGCTGTCTTATTTTGAATGTGTTGAGTAGTTTTTTGTGTTTTATTCTGCATGATACATATTTTTTAGTGTACAAGGCAGAGGGCCATGTGGCGCTGCATGTATCTGCCAAGGTTTTTCATCTTCCTGCTGCAATCCATTACAAACTCCAACAAAGCACTCCTGAGAATCCAGTTGGAGGTGCAAGGAAAGAGAGAAACCAGGAGTCCCACATGCAAATGTAGAAGAGCTTTCTGCTCACACCTTTGGATCCCAGTCGGAATCTCTCTATGCTTTTTTAGTAAATGAAATTTGTCCTTTATTTGATAACAAATATTCCAATGCAACTTTTTTAAAAAAAACACAAAAGTGACACATTTAATCTCAAAAATACTTGTTTTATTGCATGGACTTCAGCACATGCAAGTAAGGAGATGCACTAATGGAACAAATTTTGGTTTCATTTTTAAAAATCAAGTTTCCTGCTGGATCATGCCAGTTGCCCATCGAGTCTAGCATCTTGTTCTCACACTCTGCACATTCAGTTGCTCCAGTGAAGCGATCAACATACATTAATGATTTGTTGTTTGAGCTGTTTGGTTTTAATTGTTGGAAGAAGAGTAGTCACAAAGCCTGTCCTTTAGTATTTTCTAGGGTGGCCAGAGACAAAGGACACAAGGGCTTTTGCACCTCTCTCAATTGTGGAATTTTGTTGGGTGCATCTTATCAAGCAGGGGTGAAAGCAGCTGCACTTTCAAAAACTTCATTTTCTACACAGCTATTAAAAATGTAAGAGGTCTGTCATCCTCTCCTTTCATCAGAGCATACAACTGCCATAAAAAAAAAATGTTACCAATGGTGGCAGAGTCAGCTTTTGCATCCCATCTTCAACCACCCTGCCTTATAACCAGTAGCACTGAAAGATTGCATTTGCCAGACATATTTTTAAAGTCAATATTGTGAAATTTATTGAGCCTTTAGATGGATTTGTTGCACTGGCTGTGATAGGTTCTGGGACTTTCAACTGAAGGTGGTGACCCATGGTAGCGGAACAGTACAGTGATGTAGGAAACCCCAAACTCTGAATGTACCAGGACCTGTTTCCTAGCAAAGTTCAAGCTTCAGCTACATGGCGACAGGTTTTATGTGGTAGAGAATTGCCATGAGTCCCTCTGCCCATTACCATACATCTTATTGCATAATAGAAATGATCTACAGGGATCCTATATGCACAGACACCCAATTCTTGTCTCAGCTCTGACTCAAACTAGG
The DNA here is from genome assembly GCF_965207765.1 of Zootoca vivipara. Taxonomy (NCBI): domain Eukaryota; kingdom Metazoa; phylum Chordata; class Lepidosauria; order Squamata; family Lacertidae; genus Zootoca; species Zootoca vivipara. The sequence continues at coordinate 77,962,242 of NC_142582.1, read as the reverse complement.
GATGACAAACTAGGGGCAGTGATGAAAATTCTGTGTGGAGCTTCCATATCACGTTACTTTAGGGGTGGGAAAGAGTGGGGGAGGTGCTGTGCTGCTTCTCCACTGTATTAAGCCAAGTGAACATCTAAACAGCAAATGGATACCTAAAAATTATAACTCCTGTTAGTGAATCTAGCAGTTCTTATTTGTTCTTTCCTTTCATTTAGCAATCTGATTTACCGGTGAATAAGCAAAGGGTTCATAAGGTGTACTCTTTGTAAAGTATTTATTTTATTTATTTCACTCCTGCCTTTTTATAAAACATAACTTTTAGGTGTAGGGAGGAAACTATTTTTTACTGATTTCCCCCTTCCTCTTCAATATATGCTCCAGAAGATTTGTGGACCTTCCAGAACAGTGTTGTGGCTGTGGGAAGAAGTGGGGTGGAATCATAAAAAGGGCCTCAGTCATTTTCTTCCAGTTCCAGTAGAAATCTTCTCTGGATCTCAGTCTTTTCCACATATGGAAGAAGCCCTTCTGTTCAGGAAAGGTCAAATTGGAAGCAAACATGTAACATCAGAAGTACTGCTAAATTTCTGTTACTCTATAAATTACAATGTTCTCCCTGTTCCAGGGGTCTGTTGACACTCAGAGGTGCACATGGAATTCCTAAAAATGATGGTTTCCGTTAGTTTCAATGGAGGGAGCTAAAACACAACAGGATTTACTCTTTCCGTTCTTGGCTTAGGTCACAGAGTGAGGAAAATCCAAAGGCACGGAGAGTCATATCCACAAGAGCTTGCTAAATCATGAAGTTTAAGTAATAATCAAAATGTGGCTAGCTTTCTGCTTGTTGTAGAGATGTGAACAGTATGGTTTGTGTGTCTTCAGTGTGTGTGTGTGTGCAGTATTTGGAAATTATAATATTGGACAAAGTATGTAGAGTTGGCAACCAAATTTTCCATGACATTTGTGGCTTTCAGTAAGGGAATGTAGCAATCCTAACAGTATACTGGAGTTCTTTGTGTAGTTCTTTGTGTAGTTGTGGTTTTTTTCCTTTTTCCTTTTGCATACTCTTTCCCATGATACATATTTGTAGTCCATACATAGCTTGTTGTTTGCTGTTGATTAACTTTGCAACTTTCAGTTTAGTATGAAGATTCATTTAATTTTAATAAGCAAATTAAGGTAATTTATTCCTGTGCTGCATACTTATTTAAAATGTGTCCACTCAGCTGGCAGTGGAAGTCCCAATTATAAACTAGCTTAAATGTTAAGGTACTTCACAGTAATTGTATCAGTGTGAGTCTTTCCTATGGTGCCAGTACACTCACCTTTTAATCAGATTTCCCTAATGGGGTATAACAAATATAACAAAGCTAAAAATATATGAATTAAACTAGACAGAATTAAGATAGTTTAAAGAAAAAGGATGCCACTCTATATCGACTGTCATTGTCAATTTTATTTACAAGCTTATCTTGTAGTATCATTCGGATACAGATTTCCCTGAAAACTGTTTATTTTTCCACATTGCTATAGTTTGTAAGTGCTAGAAATGAAAACCCCTGACACATCCATATACTGATATTTGAATAATGGAAGGGCTTTTTCCTTATTGACTTTTATGTAGGTTTGCCTTATTTCAAGAAGTAAAAACCAGGACACCCTGAATGTTGAGCTTTTTTTTTTTTACCGCCATGATTTATTCAATTGGACATATGGCAGCCCTATTTTATGGTATTGATTTAGGCATGGGCGTAGCCAAGAGGAGCAGGGGGGCAGTAAACAACAGAATTACTTAACTAGCTGACCAATCACATTGGTTCTGCCCCCCCAACAAAAGTCCTGGCTACGCCCGTGCATGTGTGCATTAGAAGGCACCACCAGCTGTAGAACAGGGGGTTTCTGAGAGTGTACAAAGCCTTGAAAATTGCTTTGGGAGAGTGCTCTCACTAATTTACATGCACACAAACACACACCCAGCAATTCACACATTCAGCAATTGCTTCTTGCTGTAGGCAAGTGTACAAAGGGCAAAATTAAGAGTGCTCTTAATTCCTCCCATCACACACACTTGAAAAGATATAAGCAGACTACTTCCATACCAGTCTTAAGAGTTTGGATGTTTCCAAACGAGTTTTCCACCCTTTGGAGGAAAATAATATTTCAACTACTATGCATTTCAAAGACACGTGTGTGTGTGTGTGTGTGTGTGTGTGTGTGTGTGTTATGCCATCAAAACCAAGTGCACGGTAAAATGTGTTTACCTTGCCAAAAGAAAAGAATTAAGTCCTTAGCTGAATTCAATCTGTAAATGATAAGCATAAAAAACCAGTCCCTGAGCAGATGGGTTAGTTTTTGTCCTTTGTACTCCCATCCTGCTTTAAGCTGTTTATGGGAAGAAATTGGGTGTCCTTGCCACATAATTTATTAAATTAATCTTACAAAAAGGAAATTATAAAGACCTTGCAAAAGCCTGTTGATTATCAGAGAGCAGCTGTTTGAGTTCCTTCTCCCCAACTTTTATTATAAATTCTATACTCCCCACCACCACCACCCATTCATAAATATGCAGGTAAATACATTAGCAAGTAAATCAGCAGGTTAATCTACCTCTGAACCAAATACTTGTATTATCCACTGAATAATTACTGTATCAATAGAGTAAAGGAGGTAACTGAAGAGGGAAAGAAAGTGGGGGGGAAGCATCTTGGAACAGTTTAGGCTGGAACCAGCATCTGTTATCCTGGAGGTTTATTCTAATCCATAATGATGTTACTGGTTTAACGGCCGTGTTACTGAGATTTAACAATAGTTGCAGGGTTGCCAGCCTGAAACAGTTGACTTACGGTAATATCTTCTTATTCAGGGAAGATTCTGTTCTTCTGACACTCTTTTGTACGCTAGTGATATTTTTTGCTATATTATATGTCCTCAGTCCTTCCTGAACCCAGGGGGTATTCAAGTGTTTCATTGCCATGCATTAATATACTGAGTTGTAAATGTTTCAGTGTCAACACAATTTTGTCCCAGACAGGTAAGTGAAAGGTAAATCAAGAAGATGAGTATATGCATTGGCAGATGTTGAATTGGTCACCTTTGAACTTCATAACCTTAGAGTTTCATAAATAAGCCAACAATCATAGAGGGTTTTTTTAAGCTGAACTTTATTACATCCTTTACTTTCACTTCATCTTGTTAACTGTTTGTCGGCCAATTTTGCAGATGCTTTTGCTTTGTAACTCTACAGTGTCTCAGTCATTCCATTTTGTCATTTTATTTGCTCTCATGACTGCCGTTAACAGAAGAGGGGCATGCTGAAGTGCCATGAAGTAAGTGACGACCAAAGGGGGTTTATATGGGGTTTGTTTCATTTTTTAATCCATGCATTGGTTTACATTAGTTACTTTTTGTTCGTTTTTCATTCATAGTTTGGATTAGATATTTCTCCTATCCAGAAGTGGTAGCCATTATTTAAAATTCACCATAGGTCTTCAACATTAGACCCTTTCTTACTTAAATTTCACCAGTACTCATAGTACTCCCAACTCTAGAGTTGGTGAAAGTGTGTAGTTAAAAAATAAATAAATTAAAATATGAGGAATTGAGCCAGGGGGGGGGGGATCAGCAAAAGTCAGCCATGTCTAAGCCTTGTTGAAATCAGTGACACAGTCAAATGCTTAATTTATATTGCATTGTACTTGTAAAGCTTCTTACCTAGTGTCAGTGATGGCTGGTGCCCATTGGGAATGATAGGGCAGAAGGCCAGGTGACCAACAGTAGATAGAGCCAGAGCCAGTGATTGACAGAGCCATCCCCTAACTCAGGCATCCCCAAACTGCGGCCCTCCAGATGTTTTGGCCTACAACTCCCATGATCCCTAGCTAACAGGACCAGTGGTCAGGGATGATGGGAATTGTAGTCCAAAACATCTGGAGGGCCGAAGTTTGGGGGTGCCTGCCCTAACTGGTTAAAAGTTGGAAGTCAAACAGGTGTGAGTTGCTGAGAGCAGAATGAGGTTGATGGGGCAATGCCCATTAATCCCAATGGACCAACCTCCACTGCCTAGTATGGTGGCATGAACTATTGGCACAAACTATTAAGTTATTGTTCAGGTTGCTGAAAGTTTTCAGTTGAATTTTTGCGAGGGAAAGGCAGAGTGTCAGTTTGGTTGGGAGTAAGAAGTTGCACGGGGGCAGACTAAGGACTGAAAAGAGGTCCTGGGTTGTAGAGAAGTTAATGGACAGAATATTTAGAGGCAAGGGATCCAAAGAAAGGCTCTGGGGAGGAGAATCTTGAAAATAAAGTAAGCAGAGAATGGGGAAAGGTGCAAAGATGGCACAACTGTGGCAAAAGTGGTCTCTGAATAAACTTCACATAGCTTATGACACTCCTGACATGCTGTAGAAGGAGAGCTAGGTAGGCTAGTTAAGAAAAATGTAGGGTAACAAAGTAGCTGTTAGGAAAATTCTGCCAGTTATTGCTTCTGCCTTTAGTGTAGCGTTGTGATCTGGCAACAGTACCAATAAGCAATGCAGGTGAGTGTATTTCATATAATGAGATTTTCTAGACAGCCATTTCTTCTACTATAGAATTGTATTGCACATAATGATGGTGATAGCGAAGCCTCTGGTATTTGTTGGCTGAGCTGGTGCAAACTCATGCACTTTCCCAACTGCCAAGGAAACAGTGTTGTCAGAATATTTTCTGAGACAAGGAAGACCTCTGAAAAATTGCATGGTGCTGAAGGACTAGAAAGTCTATGGGGGAAGAGAGATGAATGCTGTGGAGAATCTACATGCAGCCGATTGGCTAAAGCAGTGGGACAAAGTAGGCAGTGCATTAGAAAGCAGACGTCTGAGGAAGTGATGGGTGGGGAAGAGATGGGAGTTTAAGAAAACAAGAGCCAATGAAAACTTCAGATGGGGCCTAGGATGAGGTTACCAGATTTTTTTCAATGACTCCAGGGATGTAAAATAAATAAATAAATAAATAAATAAATAAATAAATTGTGTGTGTGTGTGTGTGTGTGTGTGTGTGTGTGTGTAAAGTTAATTTTAAAAAATTAAGAAGTAATAACTTCTCTTCTATGGTCTCTGTTGCATGGCCTTCCTCAGGGTCCCGGTCTGCTTTCTTGGAGCACTAGTCGTGCTTCCATTCCCTCCCTCTCCTTCCTTGCACTGCGATCCCCTACAGCAGGCGTCCCCAAACTAAGGCCTGGGGGCCGGATGCAGCCCAATCGCCTTCTCAATCCGGCCCGCGGATGGTCCGGGAATCAGCATGTTTTTACATGAGTAGAATGTGTCCTTTTATTTAAAATGCATCTCTGGATTATTTGTGGGGCCTGCCTGGTGCTTTTACATGAGTAGAATGTGTCCTTTTATTTAAAATGCATCTCTGGGTTATTTGTGGGGCATAGGAATTCGTTCATATTTTTTTTCAAAATATAGTCCGGCCCCACCACAAGGTCTGAGGGACAGTGGAAAAAGTTTGCTGACCCCTGCCCTACAGGGTTACTCAGGAGTAAGCGTTAGCAGAAGCCCATTCCTCCTGCTGCTGCCCTGGCTGCCTGTGAGCACAGGCATCAGCGGAGTTTGAGAATAAGACTGTGGGATGATCACAGAATCACAAATTTGGAAATGACCTCTGAGGGGCATCTAGGCCAACCCCTGCAATGGAGTTACCTCAACAAGAGCAGCCACAACTTAAAAGAACATAAGGCTTCCCTGCTCCATTTACACCTATTGTGACACAGAAGGTACCCCTCTAAGTCTCATCCCACCAATCTCTCCCTCTTTATCAAAGGGGAGAGGAGGGAGGCAAGCAAGCAAGCAGAGGTAGCCTCTTTAAATTTTTAAGGCTCATTTTTAATAAGAAGGGAACAGGAAAGCTCTTTAGGGGGAACCAACATAAACACCCCCAAAATAAACATAAAACATTCCTCTCCTTTTCTTTTTTGCTAGTGGGGGTGGGTGCAAGGGAAGAAAAATGAAGCAGCAGCACATAATGATGTATAGATAGGGTTGGAGAACCAAATGTGTGAAAAGACAAAGGGAGAATTGGGAAGAGTTTATGGGTAAGGAGGAAAAAATGGGGAGACAGACAATAACACAGAGAGATGGGAGGGAGGGAAGGCAGTCCAATGTAGCTCACAAACATGCAGAATGGAGCAAAAGAGGCAAGACAACTCCCCACAACCACCCTTAACTTTGAAGCAACAGCCTCTGTCTGGGACAGCGAAGGGAAGGCTCAAGGCAGCATCCTGCTTTCTGCTGGCTTGGTAGCTCAGCACACAAGCGGGTAGAATACAGCAAAGGGGGCTTTAAAGGCATGTAAAGGTGCTCCTCCTTCCTCATGAGCAAGCAGGAGAGACAGGGCAGCTTGCAGAGATGTCATGCAGGGAGGCTTCTTCCCTGCACCTCAGTTCTGCCGGTCCAAAGAGCAGCCTTGCCTCTCCAGCTCAAACAAGCAAGCAGGAGGAGCAGGGCTGTTTGCAGAGCTGATGGAGAGGGCGGTTTCTTATTGCGCGTCAGCTGATAGGCAGGAGAGTTGCAGCAAAGCCCAGCTGCACCTCTGGCTCCTGAGGAGACCCTCTCTGGAGCTGTAGCGGATGATTGCTTCATGCTCTGGGGAGGGTCTGATTATGGCATATGATTATGGCATATGATTAATCCAGGGACATTACATTAAATCCAGGGACATTCCGGGGATGGATTTCATCTGGGGACAGATTGGTAAATCCGGGGGCTGTCCCCGGGAACCGGGGACGTCTGGTAACCATAGCCTAGGAACAATAGTGGCAAGACAGAAGTTTGAGTGTCACTTCAGTGTGGTGTAGTGGTGTGGACTCGTAATCTGGTGAACCAGGTTCGAGTCTCCACTCCTCCACATGCAAGTGCTGGGTGACCTTGGGCTAGTCACACTTCTTTGAAGTCTCTCAGCCCCACTCACCTCACACAGTGTTTGGAAGGGAAGGGAAGGGAAAGGAGATTGTGAGCCGCTTTGAGACTCCTTTGGGTAGTGATAAAGTGGGATATCAAATCCAAACTCTTCTTCTGGAGGGCTGGAAACTGTGCTGGGTTGAAGATTATCAAAGGGGCATAGGTTGTAATGGACCTGCTATTCATTTAAGAGATACATAGATTGGAATTTGTGTTAGTGGTGGCATCTGCTGACTCCACCTCCCGCCAAAGCTGGGGTTGCATGGCTTACCAGGTTACATGTCTGCAGTGTCGGTTTCCAGGTTCCCCTCCCAGAGAAGTGGTAGCAACCGGCTTCCACCAAGATCTTGCCAGAACCCAGAACCCTACACTGTAGTTGCTTCTTCTGCGAGATCTTCTGGGTTCCAGGCACTCTTGGAGGAAACTGATTTTCTAGATCCATTTCAGTCAGTATTTAGGCCCTGGCACAGAAACTATATTATGACCTCTGTCAGGAAAGAAATGTGTTCCGGTCAATTCTCAACTTCTCAGTGGCTTTTGATACCATCAACTATGGTATCCTCCTGGAGTGGTTGTTCGAATTAGGGGTGCGTGGCACCACTTTGTGGTGGTTCTGGTCTTACTTGGATGGTCATTTCCAGAGGGTGATGCCAGGGTTTGCTCTTTGGTCCTGTAGAATCTTCAATGTAGAGTTCCTTGGGGTTCAATTTTATCCCCTATGCTGTTTAACATCTACATGAAATTCCTGAGTTTTGGAGTTTGTCGTCAGCAATATGCTGGTGACGTGTCCCTTATTTTTCGCTCCATAGGACGCACCTGACCATAGGACGCACCTAGTTTTTAGAGTAGGAAGACAAGAAACAAAATATTATGCTTTCTTGAATTGTCCTAGGCATAGCAGCCAACTCCTAGAGGACTAGGTGCCTTTGCCCTCCCCCCATTAAATATTTGAGGAAGCTTCTTTTGCAAAGGGGGAAAGCTCCATTTTTTTGAGGATCAGCTCACAGTTGTGCATCTTTTTTGCAAAGGGGGAAAGCTCCATTTTTGAGGATCAGCTCAAGGTTGTTGAGCTTACCTTGCAAAGGGAAAAAATCCTGTTTTTATGGGACTCACAGTTCTGCAGCTTCTCTAGGAAGGGAAAGGGACCCATTTCTACAGTTTCCAGACAGATAATCTAATCAGCCAGTCACATTTCGCTGGGGAAGTAAGCAGCCTCTCTCTGCAGACAACAATTGAGGCCTGGGCAAGGGGCCTGGGCGGGGCTGGGAAGGGAGCTAGCTCCCTTATCTCCTTCCCCGATCTCTTGCAATCAGCTGCTGAGCGGGTCCTTTCAACACTCTTTCCCTCTTGTTAGCCTTTAGCTCTTTCTTTTCTTTTTTTAAAAAGCACGATCTGCCTTTCGCCCCTGGGCAATCCGGCTCCAGGGACCATGCATTCGCTCCATAAGATGTACAGACATTTCCTCTTACTTTCCAGGAGGAAAAAGTGTGTCTTATGGAGTGAAAAATACGGTAGCTCTACTTCTCCTTTGCATCTGCAGGTGTGGCAGTGGATGTGCTGGACTGATGTCTTGCCTCAGTTATGGACTGGATGAGAGCCAATAAACCGAGGATCAATCCAGATAAGACAGAGGCACTGTTCGTGGATGGTCCCTGGATCGGATGAGTGGGAGATTGCCTGCTCTTGATGGGGTTACACTCCCTCCGAAAGAGTGGTCTCGGGTGGTCTCAGTGGCATGGAGTGCCTTCCATCAGCTTCAGCTTGTGGCCCAGCTGCACCCCTATCTGGACAGATATAGCCTAAGTCTGTTGTCTATGCTCTGGTAACCGCTAGTTAGATTTCTGCAACACATTATACGTAGGGCTGCCACTAAAGACTGTTTGGAAACTTCAGCAGGTGCAGAATTCAGCATCCAGGTTGCTCGCCAGAGCAAGACCGTTTGAGCCTATTACACTGATTCTTGCCGAAATGCACTGGTGGCTTAGTTTCCAGGCCCAAATCAAGGTGCTGGTTTTGACCTATAATGTCATAAATGGCTCAGGGCTGCAATACGTCAGTGACTGCTTCTCCCCATATGAACCTCCCCTGACCCTGCAATCATGAGGTTCTTCATGTACCTCCTCAGTGAAATGGGCCTTTTCTGTGGTGGCTCCCTGTTTGTGTAATGCTCTCCCCAAGGAGGCTTGTGTGGTGCCTTCATTGGCTCCAGGCAAAAACATTTCTCTTCAGTCAGGGGTTCGGCTGATTGACATTCTATGGCCTCTTAAATGTGTTTGTGGGAGGGGGCTGTTGATTTGTTTTTTGTTTTATTATGTATTTTGTATTCACGTTTTGTTTTCTTCTATTGTGACCTGCCCTGGGATCTTCAGATGAAGGGTGGTATACAAATTTACTAAATAACATTATTAATAGTATCGGGGGGGGGATCACTTTGATGCAACTTTCCCTTTTCACATAACGAAGCTTTCCTATAATTTGCTCCCCATGTGGTCAGATCAGTAATTTCAACATGTTGGAAAGGAATTCTATGGTAGGAAAATTTGTTGTGATAATTTCTAAGTCTCCAAGTTTCTATTTCAAATCAGTTTTGTTTCCCCCCCCCCAAAAGAAAACTTGCAAAATGTAAAATTCAGTTAACCAGAGCTAGAGCAGCTCTGGATTTGACTATCTGTGTGCACATTTTTACTGCAAAATGACAGCCACTTGAAATGGGACTGATTGCAGAAGTTGGGGAAATAGACTTTCAACACAAATTCAGGATTTCCTCCCAATGCAAACAGCCGCTTCAAACGAATTATTTCGGTCATGACTCCAGCAGGGAAATAATGATTTAATCTCTCACTCCCCCCCCCCCCGACTGCTGCAATCTTGATCATTATAAGCCCCACACCAGGTGGCTATTATTTGAATTATTTAAAATACATATTAAAATGAAGATGAACATCATGTACAGTTTGGCTCTCCATCCTGTGGTCCTTAGTTCACTTGCTAAAGAGCAAATTCCATTGAATTCATGAGAACTTTATTCTGAGTAAACATACCGTACATAGGATCACACTGTACATCTTAAAAAGATGTTTGGGCAACAGTTTGGCATATAAATAACTCTTGTGTCCATGTAGTTCTTTGCAGCAGAAAAAAACCCCACCTTGTATATTGAAGTTTTCTGCTAGTTAGGGCTGGGCAATGTCTGGTTTTCAACATCATGATATTTAGCTGGTGATATATCATGATGTTTGGAATCCATATCGTGATATCAGTTTCATAATTTTTGACCTGGCAATGTATTGTGAATCACAATATATGTGTGTGAGCATGCATGCTATGAAAAAATCACAGTACTAAGTTATTTTGAGCCATTTTAATAGGCTTTAATTATTTAAAATGGCTCAAAATAACTTAATGGGAATTCATGCCTACAGACTGCTTTTCCTGGGAAAATTCAGTGATGTGACACAGTAATTACATATTGTGAAATAATCTAAGACAACATAATGTGTATTGCAATCAGAGTAATCAAAGGAAGTGAATATTTGCAACAAAATATCACTGTATGCTTATTCCTAATAGAGCCAGATTTTCATATATATATTCCTGACAATATAAAAGGCCATATTAGAAAAGAATTGTCTTTAGTCTAATAACCGCTTATTGACAATTTACAGAAAAGGGTATAGTCCGAAGTTGCTAACAGATACTTTATTTCTCACAGCTATGGATGTGGATGTGTTTGATATTTCTGGAAGAAACTCATTCCATGCTTCTGACAATCAATATTTTAAACAGCTCAATTTAGTATTATATTATTCCTGAAAGATCTTTTAAGATCCCTAACAGCTCTATGTTAAAAAAAAATGCACAGCTTTGGTCTGGATGTCATTTAATGTAATTTTTTTTTATAAATCATTCTTTTGGATAAATTTCCAGGTCCTTTGTGTTCGAATTGCACATCAATAACCTTTGACCAATGTTTCTCTCACTGTAATTGTAAAATAATTATCACAAATTCAAAGAAACTGTGTAGACATGGTGGGAATTGTAAGCGCTGGTGATTCGTATTTGACGTTTTCCCTGCAGCTCTTCTGTCAAAGAGAGAAGCTACTTTTTAAACTTAACAGATGTTTCCAACTTGGCAGTGGAAACTGCAGCATTAAATACTTCAGAGTTATCTTCTTCCATTCATTTGTATTCTCCCTCCCATTCACCTAAATAGCTTCATTGGCAAAGTCTCCTCAGGGTACATTTTTAAGTCTGAGACATGTTTTTCTTTGTGCCAGAGAATGTGGTACAAACCAACCCAGACCCCCTTGGCCTGTTCATTAGCATGCAATCAAAGGCATGTTATTATCACTATAGACACTATAGACCTACAATTCCCAGTAGAAATGTTTCTGGTTTTTTAATGTATGTATATTTCAATGTTTTCTTAATTTCATTATATAGCATATCCCAGAAGCATTTTACTTTCTTACATTCCCACCACATATGATAAAAGGTACCTTCATTTTCTTTACATTTCCAACATTTGTTATTTACCTTATAAAGTTTGACTAGCTTCACCAGTGTAATACACCATCTATACATCATTTTTATCACGTTTTCTCTTAAGGCATTACACACTGTAAATTTTATTCCTTCTTTCCATAAAGAATACCAAAATCTTTAGCCCAGTGAATCATTACCGACTTTACCTCTTCATCCTTTAAATGCCATTCCAACAGTATTTTATACATTTTTGACAATATTTTGTACTTATTATTCAATATTTCAATTTCAAATTTTGATTTGATATTTCCAAATCCATTTTACTTCATATCATCCTTAAACATCTCATTAATTTGGTAGTAGTGCAACTAATCATTAACAAATCCTTTCACCTCTTCATATGGTTTTAATTTCCATTTGTTTTTGAGTAACATTTCATATGTTACCCAGTTTTTATTCATGTTTATTTTCTTAACACTCATAGCTTCTAACGGTGATAACCACCAGGGTGTTTTCCTTTCTAATAGGTTTTTATACCTATCCCATCCTTCATAGAGAGACTTTCGGAATATGTGGTCATCCATACTGCACTTTAAATCACTCCTTCTGCTTCTCTGTATAGGAATTTGACATTTCTGATGTCTCATACATTAGTTGTACTACTACTATGTAGGTTGTGCCACAAATGAACTTCTGAGCTCCCTTTTATGACCACACCAGAGAGGGAAGGGGGAAGCATGCAAACCTGGGGCAGGCAAGACTTGTTTCCGTCCATTGACCTGCATAATGCTAAGCCAAACTTTATCTCATTCCAGACAAAGTGTGATCTGTTTGCAAAGAATTATATGGTTTACCACACATCGTTTTCTGGGGGAGATAAACAGTGATGAGGGCTGACCCAGGACATTTTGACACCTGAAGTCCTTCATCATTTGGTGTACAAGTTGACTTTGTTTTTAACTGAAAGTAATGTTAGAATACAACTAATCAACTCTGTGTTGATAATTTAAAATGCACAGATTTTGGCCCAAATCCCAAGAACTATGCAACTTGTTTTACATATTCAAGAGAGTTTGTGTGCTTGTGGGGTTTTTTTACGCATTGCGTGGCAAACATATTTTGAAAACAAAGGGGCATTCAGAAGTAGTTTGTAATGTGATATGTGTCTCTGCTGTATGAAGGAAAAAAGTAAAAATCTCACTTGACATACCTGAAGTACCTATTTAGATCCAAGCCTATATTTTTATACTGAAAAGTTATTCACACAACAATCTTAAAAAGCACCAGAAAGGCACAATTCTCACTCAAATCAAAAACAGATTAAAGATGGATTGGGAGTTGTGGAAGGAGGGGCAATGAGTGTAGCTGAATGGATAGAAGCTGAATAAAAGCAAGTCTGAGGTATTGAAAATGTGCGACTTCCAGCGCGGCGGCCATTTAGGAACTGGGCAGAGCAGCATCGAAAGTTGCTTCTGAGCATGCTCCGCCCAGTTCCAAATTGGCAGCAGCGCTACTTCCGGTCTGCCGATCCCTTATTTTTACGGCAGGAACTTGGCAGGTATGGCTGTAGGGCAGCTGCGTGGGAGGGGGCAGGCAGACTCCTCGGAGGCCCTGCAGAGCGTCCTGCCCTGGCTCGCCCCGCCCCGTGGGCAGCTGGCCCTGCCCCTGGCTGCAGGGCAAACGCACTGTCCTGCACGCCCAATCGACTTGTTCTGCCGCTGCGTAGGACTACCCCTGGTGAGCCAAGGCGCTGTACTAAGAGTATTCAGCTAGTGCATAACACAATGGCCTGCCTTCTGAAGGTGAAGTTCCCAAGCATCAGAACTGGGTTCTTCTAGGATTCTGGCCTATACTTAGCAAGACTGATTTCAGCATATAACTTATTTTGGGAACTGCCTCCTCTTTTGTACCGTGCTGTGATCTCTTAGATGTACTTTCCTTAGTGCATCTGTGCAACAAATTAGAACACAGAGAAGCATCCTTGCTTTTTTGTCCAGTTTTTGAACTGTCTCATGAGATTCACCAAACTTAAACACCTTCTGCTACCATAACGCTCTTTGGGGCAATGGTTCAATGACTAGAGTTAATTTTTAGCAGCATATTTGAGTTTGCCTTTGCCTTTTAAAATATTTGTAAAGCTTGCTCATAGTTTTCTGCCACTATTGTTTTCATAAAGTCGTATGGTATCTCTTTGACATTTATATATATCCTTAATATGTAATCATGTCATAAGTTAGCAATGAGCTTGATTTGTATTTTTAATATGTGGGTAGTCTGAATATTTCCGGTTCATTTTTATTTGTTTATTTCAGGGGCACAGAAGTCATGAGCACTGTCTCAGGTACCCGAAGTTCAACCATCACTTTTACTGTCCGGCCTGGGACTAGCCAGCCAATCACACTGCAGAGCAGATCCCCAGACTATGATAGTAGGACACCAGGAGCAAGACATGCTCCAAGCCCAGTGGTTTCACCAACAGAAATAAGTAAGGACATCATGCCAGCTCCTCTGACTGCTGCTGCTCCAGTTGCATCTCCTTCTCCAACACTTTCTGATGTTTTTAGCCTACCCAGCCAGCCTCCTTCGGGGGACCTCTTTGCTTTGAACACAGGGCGCAGCAGGTCTCCTTCTCCCTCAATCTTGCAACAGCCAATATCAAATAAGCCTTTTACAACTAAGCCTGTCCACCTGTGGACCAAGCCAGATGTGGCAGATTGGTTGGAGAGTTTAAACTTAGGTGAACATAAAGAGACCTTTATGGATAATGAAATAGATGGCACTCACTTACCAAACCTTCAGAAGGAAGACTTGATAGACCTTGGAGTGACTAGAGTTGGCCACAGAATGAACATAGAAAGAGCCTTGAAACAGCTACTGGACAGATAAGAATGGCTGCGCTTGCCTCACATACCTTTGTTATAAATAGAGATGGGCTGGTACTGAAACACCCCAAATGCCTTGGCTCCCCAAGAGTACCACTAAATTGAAGCATCAGTTGGTTGCTATGGTTTTTGATATGCAAGAGTGTAGATTGTAAGTTTGGTGCCCGGGAGCAGACCCAAGTAAATGTACATTATTAAAGGGACTATATATTTCAAAGAGGAAGGAAGGAAGGGGAGAGAATAAGGGGAAAATGCTAATTTTTAAATATATATGTGTGTGTGTCAGCTCTGGTCTTACTGAAATTATTTCTAAAATTATTATTTTTATTCATGGGGCATGGGAATAACATTCATCCTTTTCTATTCATGAATCGTTTTCCTGCCCTTCAGAAATGCCCTTCTGCCTGAACAATACTGTGCCAGTTTCTCCTTTCACAATAAAGCATTATGTCCAGCTCTTTTTGGAATTTCTGCTCCCCTCCCAACATTCCACATGCCCATTGCACTCAATTCCATGACTCCTGTAGGTTCTCTTGTTTTGATTCTCACTTCTGCCAGTTAGATACCATACTAACATTCACATTTTTTCATAGCACATTTACTGGTTTTAATTAAAAATCAATACACTCGTGGGGTTGTAAAAGCAGAGATTTCAAAAAAAAAAAACCAAAAAACTTTCTGACATCCTTTTGGCTTGTTTATTACATTCCTTGGTTTATCTCTAATGAATTTAGTTCTTGTCATCCTTTGTAACTAGTCACACGGCTTTCATTATTTTTTGCTCTCCCACACAGTTAGATTCGGATCTGAATGAGCTGTTCATGCAAAGAAAAGTATTTTTATGCATCGATCGCTTTTGCTGTGTCAAAGTGATCACGTGTGGCGAGGGACTCAATTACTGCTATGATCCAAAGTATAAATAAAAGAACAATATATGTTGTTTCTACAGTTCTGCATGTGAATGCACAAACCTTTGCACAAGCTATGTCCACAACTGTGCATAGGGTGGGGTTTTCCATCTCAAAGGGTCATCTTTGGATGTCTGCTGCTCATCCTTCTGTGCATGAGGAACCCAGCTCTTGCTGAATCCACGTGGCACAAAGCCTGTTTTTACATGCAGAAGTGTATCTTTATGTGTTGGCCTTAGTCTTTTAATGCACCAAGAAGAGGAAAATTTAAAAGCGATTGCCTGCAGAAACTGAAACTACAGTAGCATCTCAGATTATGTAACCCTCTGGTTACTTAAACTTCACATTACGAAAGCGGCAAACCCGAAAGTATCAGACTGGTTTTGCCCCGCAGGCATGCGCAGAAGCAGTCTACTGCCGTGCGCATGTGCAGAACAGTGAACCTCGGGTTGTGGAAAGCTTGGGATCTGGCTGGATCTCCAGAACGGATCCCATTTGCAACCGGAGGTACCACTGTATAAGCAAGATGCAGTTTTTCCATAAACCTGGTGGGTACCTATTATAGATGCAAGGAACAATTTCTAAAAATTGAAGTTAGCTTCAGTTCAGAGGCGCCAGGTTGCCCACAAGACTGAGGGGGCCTGGCATGCTTTGTACACGTGTGATGTCTCATGTGGCACACACACGTCGTGTCACGCGCAATGTGCACCACGACGTCATGGCACCTGGAGGAGGCCGAGTGCTGTGGAGGAGCCAGCCACTGATACTGCAGCATGCGACCCCCTCAACATTGAGAGGGCCCGACCCCATTCCAACAAATATTCAGGGTGCCAAAGACACTTCAGCCGCCTAAAGTTGGCACACCTGCTTCAGTTTGACTGAAAATCTAAAAATCCCCAAAGTTCCCTTCTGCATTGCTGCATGACCTAGAGCAGCATTGCAGGAGAATGTACATTTGTTCTCACAACTTGGGTTGAGTTTATTTGACATTGAGTTGAAAACCAATGAAATGGCTATGAATTTGTTGGAATGCATACTTAGAATGGAAGTCTTTATTGCGGGATATATATTTAGAGATTTCATAACTTCTATGGAGATTAGCAGTATTCTCCCAGCTTATTCTCTCTCCCACTGTAAAGTAATACACATTATGAATTTTGTGGTTCCCGCCTTCCTGAAGACTTCAGCCTATACCAGAAGGTTAAATCATATGTGGTTACTCAGTCATCAAACTACATAACTTTCAGAAGGCCTCATATTTTTGGAAGGCATCTAAATTCTTTTCTTAATACGTCCCAGCCTATCTCTAATTATATTTTCTCACAACGAAGTGTCTAATTAGGTCTAGAACTAGTACATAAAATTTAGCAATTTCAATATCTTTCTTTACTGCAAGTTTAAATAGTTGTACAGATAGTTTATAAGCACAATATTTTAAGAATATAAGTGGCTGGTCTACTGGGCAGCCTTTGTGCCACTTCAATGCTAGAAATTTAAAAAAATAAAACTTTTGTGGTTTACTACTATTTCTGTGGAATAATTATTAAGTCTTGACCTTTTTAAATCAACCTCATTTGGATGCATCTGAACCAGCAGAGCTGTGTTATATTTTCTATCTTTGCTAGAACTTCTTCAGAAAATGAGTGTTTCTTCAAACATGGTTACAATTAACAATGCAGTGGTTAATTATGAAAACTAATATTCATCTCTCTCTTCTCCCCCCACTTCACTTTCTGCAAAAACTGCTCTTTTGACTTAACATCTGTTGTTGTATCCTTCACAGGTTCCTATTTGCATTTGAAAGTTCCAAGTAACCTTATAATTAAAATCTAGTTTAAATGCAAAAGTCCTGAAATTTCCATAATTATGTGGATTATGTAGAGGATGACATTCATATATTCAGTGGCTACAAAAAGGCCATCAAATATTTTTTGTGGTGGTGGGGGTGTAAAAAAGAAAATGATAATTCAGCCATCATTGTCTTCCATTTGGTGATATTGCAGAATTAAGTAAATAAACCACGAACGCCATGCTCCTTTTTGCTTCTTTGAATGCAGTTGGTGTTACCTCTACAATATGTGCCAGGAAATACAACAGGACGCATGGTAGGAAAATAAAATAGAGAGAATTGTTTCTAAGCTGCTGTTAATCATACCCTTTTACTGTTGAATATCTTATGATGGTGTACACCGAAGTTACAAGTGATGGTAATCCCTTTCTTAAAAGGGGTCTCTTAGATATGTATCTCTTTCAGGCACTTACATAGTAGGTACAATAGAATTAGTAGAAAAGAGATTTAAACATCAAAGAGCTAATGAAATAGTTTATTTTTACATTGTGTCTTATGATTGAAAGAGTAATAGGGCCTACAATGAACTGCTTTTATCAATAAAATACACCTTTGCCAAGAGGAAGTTGTCTTTAGTACTGTTTGATGGTTTTATCACAGAAAGCAATAGTAACAGATACAGTTGCCTCCTAGCATTTTTATCAGTTTTGAAAATGTTGGGAGCAAGAATGGCCCTTCTAATCTCCTGCTACTATGATGGTGCAAAATAAGGTGTTAGAGATAATATTGTTAATGATATTCCAGGTTTTAGGAACAACTTTTGTTTATATACTGTAATTTAAATAAATTGCATTTACATGCCTAGTTTCTGTAATATTTGTGTATACAATACCAAAATCACACAAGATGTAAATTGTGTATAACTGCACAGACTCTATTCCCTGGGTGTCTGGGAACATTTTAAGTTTCAATTCATATATTATAAAATGACTATATGTGACTGTTGATTTACAGAATTTACATATCACAAAAGCTAACTATTTGTGGTACCTAAGTTAATAAAAGTGATTTTCTGATTCTGAGTTCCTTTACAAACAAGCATTACCCAGTTGATCTGGCAATGACTCTGTGTATGAGCCTCTAATACTGATAATTTTTCCATTACATTTATTTTATTTTCTAGATGGTAATGTTTCTCGCTATAGTTTGTGTAACAACTTGTGTTCATGTTATCTTTGTTGCTGTAATTTTTTGTGCTTTAATTCCTCTTACTTCAAATTGATGACAACAAAATCAAGCTCCTGTAACTTGCACTTTCCCTAATCCTTACTACTCTTGTATGGCAACCAAAATTACTGTAAGAAATAAATATAATATTGCACTAAGGTTGTGGTTCTGATTACAAACAGTAAGAACAGTCTGAATCTTTTGTTTTTGAAACCAGTTGCCAAAACTATTTAATATTTCTTTTTTTAAAAAAACTGTTCCAATTACCTTTAATTTAGCTCCCACAAGATATCTGACTACTTATCATTATTGTGGATTCCAAATCCCAATTTCAGATGAGAAATGTGTGTTTGTAGAAATATGAGAGAACACACATTTATGTTACGGTGATTTGAGTTCTTGCTTTGACAGATGTTTTAGCAATCTCTTTTTTTGTTCTGATTGTAGTGATTCCAGTGTTCTGAGCTTCCCAAAGGACAATTGGTTGTCATTTCAGGTGTTAAATCATTATAGTTTAGTGAAAGGCCCCCATGTTGTTTAAGGCACCTTACAAAAGAGAAGCAAGGGCTGTGACTCAGAGGTCCTCACTGGGCTGCAAACAAGTAGCACCACCATTGCACAGAAGGCCTACCTCTGCTATTCCCTCTCGGCATGCTGACCATGTGGAGGAGGAAGGGACTGCCTGCCCTATTGGACGAGAGATTTAACAGCAGACCATTTTGACGCCTTTCTTCCAAGCATATCTCCTTTACCGTTTGCCCGATCCTCTTTAAAAGCCATTCAAGTTGGGGGCTATCGCTGCCTCCTGCGCGAGAGTATTCCAGAGTTTAACTGTGCGCTGCATGAAGGCATTTTACCAAATGTGAAGCTAAATGAAGGCCTTTCCCACTCCCCTTTTGTTCAGCAACAGTTTGCGTATACAGAATTATAGCCAGAAAGGAGAATCGGGAAACGGAAGCTTCTTTCCTAACACGGTGTTTCCATCACTCGTATTCTGCAATTGGAGTTCATCAATTCCTATGGAAGGATTGCATTTCCCTTTTCATGGGAAGAGAATGTTGAATATTCTAAGCTTTCTGTTTCTTCATCTGATTCCCCCCACCTTTTCCCCCTTTAAGTCAGATGTGGGGGACCTGAGGCCCTCCAAAAGATGCTGAAAGCCAGTTCTCATCATCCTTGACCATGGGCCATGCAAGGTGGGGCTGGTGGAAGTTTGAGGACAAAAACACTTGGGAGGCCACAGGTTTCCGGTCCTTGGTTTAAATTCTGAAGATTCATGAAAGAAAATGCCTTAATGCAGTTATGAAATTTATGTTCCATAATAGATGGGATTTGGCTTTGTTTGGAGGTTTAGTTTTCTCCCATGCATGGGTTTCTGGTCTATGTCCATTGTGTCTGATATTCAAGAGTTCTGTAGCTTTGTTTTCTTCAGTGTTTAATTGTATTCAGTTATTCTAACTGCCAAGATACATGGATATCTTTATCTAGCTATAGATACGGTTATACCTGCACACATTATTATTTTGTAATAATAAAACTAGCCTCGCACCATGCTATGGAATTACTAGTGCTGGGTATGGTTCCAGGTAGTAATTTACACATCTTTGTTAAAGCGTTTTCATTCAGGAAACCGGTTAATTTCAAACATATTGCATTGGCCACCTTGCAGCACAGAGTGAAGACTTGCATCAACAGGATAATATTCAAGAACAGTACCAGCACTGAGCATGAGTTGTATACTGAAATTGTACATCAGAGCGCAGTAAATACAAGAATGAAGTGCGGGCCTTGGACACTTTGAACCTGACTTGTACAAATCATGTTACAAACTGTTGATCTTTTGATGAGAAATACCATTTCAACATCCATGTATTGTAGTTACAGTGCCTTGTATTCTGGATCAAGAAGTCCATCAGTGCACAGCTTAACAAAAAATTAAATTGCTAAATGTTGAAGAAGAAAAAAATCAAAACATTATTTTGCAGCCCTCTCTAATAAAGCTGTGACTTGATGAGTCACCAAATTGAAATAAAAAATTCAAATAAAATTGTGTTTCAGTTGTTTCCCAATAACAAATATGTACAACATCTGTTCAGTACGTAGGGATATAATTTCTGTACTTTTATGCAGATCTTAATTTAACAGTGTACACGTCGCTGTTAGGGGTCAAACTCAAGCTCTTTACAGATAGATATGCTGACTCCTAGTGGCAGTTGTTTGACAAGTCAGGGAACAATTTATATAAAGTTATCAAACGATAAATTATAAAGGAATCTGGTTTTTTAAAAAAATAAAAACCACATTTATTTTACTAACCTATTATTTGAACATATATATTTTAAAATTTTGTATTTTAATATAGCATTGAAGTAGGTTTGGAGAATAGTGCCCTAAAAGGCAACAGGTGCATCTTTTAAATAAATATATTTGCAAGTTACAGAGCTATCGAAAAGGGGGGAGAATTAAAGGCAGACAAATCACCCAGTCCAAAGCCCAGGTGAGCTTGTGGCAACAGAGCAGAAGGTAGGTCCACATTTTTTCTTTTTTCCCCTTCCATCAGCTTTGTGTTTCTGTGTTGTTGTTTACAGTTTTTGTGTTGCTCCCAATGGATGGGAAAGGAAGTAAAACTGTTCCAGGGCCCCTCTCTTCTGGGGGTGTGCTTGGGAGAAGGAAGGCGCTTTGGAAGGAGCAGATTAAATGCCTTCCCCTACCCACTCCAGTAACGCATTCATTTTGCCCTCACCATTGTCAGAGTACTAGTGATGGTGGAGGGACAGTTGCAAGACCTGGAGGATATCTCTGGGGCACCCCTTCTGCTCAACTCGGGGCTTTCCATCCATAGAGGGAGAACTCCAGAGTGTCCTATGTCCTAATGGGATGCTGTCCCAGAGACTAATAAGTTTGCAATTTAACTAATTGGTTTCAGTGGTAAGGTCCCAGCATGTGATTAAGAATCTCCTATTTAAATAAGTAGATGTGACATATTTAGAGCAAAATGCAGTTGGGAGCCTACTGATTTGGGTATATTTTTTAAGAAAACAAGCTATGCATAGGAGTGTGTGTGTGTGTGTGACATTTCCTGTTTTATGTTGTGAAAGAGAAGGGATGCAATTCGGTCTCCATTGTAGCAAGTTGGTACGCAACAGGAAGGTTGCTTAGGAGCATCATGGTGGATGGATTTTTTGGTTGGAAATGGGGAATACTCAGTGGGATCTAGGAACTGCTTAGGGTAATTATGCTTGTTGTTGTTTAGTCGTTTAGTCGTGTCCGACTCTTTGTGACCCCATGGACCAGAGCACACCAGACACTCCCGTCTTCCACTGCCTCCCGCAGTTTGGTCAGACTCATGTTGGTAGCTTCGAGAACACTGTCCAACCATCTCGTCCTCTGTCGTCTCCTTCTCCTTGTGCCCTCCATCTTTCCCAACATCAGGGTCTTTTCCAGGGAGTCTTCTCTTCTCATGAGGTGGCCAAAGTATTGTAGCCTCAGCTTCAGGATCTGTCCTTCCAGTGAGCACTCAGGGCTGATTTCCTTCAGAATGGATAATTTTGATCTTCTTGCAGTCCATGGGACTCTCAAGAGTCTCCTCCAGCACCATAATTCAAAAGCATCAATTCTTTGGCGATCAGCCTTCTCTATGGTCCAGCTCTCACTTCCATACATCACTACTGGAAAAACCATAGCTTTAACTATACGGACCTTTGTTGGCAAGGTGATGTCTCTCTCTGCTTGTAGTACTCTAGCCGAGTGTTTGATACTTTACTTTGAAGGGAGTTTCAAAACACGCTTGCTATAGAGCATGGGTGCATAGCAAACTGATTTTGAAACAGCTTGAGAGTCTATGGTTCAAAGCAAAATAGCCTTTAAAAACTTCTGAGCATGGTCATTGTTGTTTGTCAGATACAGAATGTAGAGAAGGTGGCTCAGCTTAGGCAAGAATGTCTATGTTTATAACACTCCACACGTTCACTTCCTCATGATCAGATCCATTAATCCAGTATTCACATAACAAATGGCTTATATTTCAGATGCCATGCTTTCTTTAGGTTTGAAATGCTAGGAACATTTCCAGCACCCCCAACCTATGTGTGGATTTGGTACCTTGCCCCTTTTCAATGGAGGGGTGAACATAGGATGTAGGGGGATCTTCTTCTGGTGGTGAGCAGAACATGTTGCTTTTTCCTAAAGATTAAGAAAGAGTAGATGAGAAAGAACTAATGAGATTCTTAGTGGCGACCGTCGTGGTCATTTTGATTTATTTATTTCATTTATTATATCCTGCCTTTCTTCCAATAAGCTCAAGGTGGTATACATTTTCTTTCCTCTCCACAGGCCCCCCCTTCACAAATATTGTGAGGTTGCTTAGGCTGAGAGTACAACTGACCCAAGGTAAACCAGGGGTGGTGGTGGTTTGGTTTTGCTTTTTTGTTGTTGTTTTGACTAGGACATTATACTTAGTATCACTTATATTTTACATTATAAAGATAATGTAGGTCCAGTCGTGTCCGGCTCTGGGGTTGCAGCGCTCATCTCGTGTTATTGGCCGAGGGAGCCGGTGTACAGCTTCCAGGTCATGTGGCCAGCATGACAAAGCCGCTTCTGGCAAAGCAGAGCAGCACACGGAAACGCCGTTTGCCTTCCCGCTGTAGTGGTATCTATTTATCTACTTGCACTTTGATGCACTTTTGAAATGCTAGGTTGGCAGGAGCTGGGACCGAGCAACGGGAGCTCACCCCATCGCAGGGATTCGAACCGCCAACCTTCTGATCGGCAAGCCCCAGGCTCTGTGGTTTAACCCGCGTCCCTATTTTACATTATAGAATCATATTAAACACTAATGTTTCAATTTAAACAATAAGTCAAATGTGTACATAGCATGTATTTGAACATGCAGTTCCTTTTCCACTGAACAGTTACACTTATAGCAAACTGCTTCGAGGAGCACACAGTCCTATCTGGAACACCACATTTCCATATATCTGTAATGTTGGGATATGTATGCTGCAAAGTCTATTTCTGCTTGTGCATATTTTATAGGTGTGCATAGCCAGGGGTCAGCAAACTTTTTCAGCAGGGGGCCAGTCCACTGTCCCTTCTACCTTGGGGGGGGGACTATATTTTGAGTGGGGGAAATGAACGAATTCCTATGCCCCACAATAACCCAGAGGTGCATTTTAAATAAAAGGACACATTCTACTCATATAAAAACATGCTGATTCCCAGACCATCCCTGAGCCAGATTTAGAAGGCGATTGGGCTGGATCTTGCCCCCCCGGGCCTTAGTTTGCCTACCCATGGCATAGCCTATAATATTTTTTTGCGTGTATAAGCACATTTGCTCTCCTGCATCTCACACATTAGACTAGCAGGAGCAGAAACAATGTTCCAGAATTGTGATTCCCAAACAAGAACAACTACAGTACATAATCTTACATATAATCAAACTAACCCTATGCAGATTTAGATGTGCCCAAGCCTCCTGAAATTAAATGCCTGCATAGAATCAGGCAAAAAGTACTCAACTTTTTATAAAAAAAACAACAACAAAATGAATTGCCGCTAATGCTAGAAGCAATAGCTAAAGAGGCCGCAATCCATTAGTGAGAATTTGACTGACAATGGGACAGATGAGTCCAATCGCTACAGCAATTTGTTCTATCAAAGTACAAATTGTAAGGAAAAGTGGAAGAAAGTCTATAAAGTGTCATCTTTGTACTTCCCAGGAACCGATGGTCTGAGCATTTCAAAACACACCTGAAAACGTGCTGGGCTATTTTTATTCTGCTCTAATTATACAAGGAGATTGGACTGGAACCCATTACACTGTAATTTACAACGAGTTCCCCTCGCTTATCCCATTCATGAACAAAATTATTCTGAGCTGTAAGCCTGACAGTTTGTTGGTGTTCTGGGTAGCCAATGAGCCTGCCTTGCAAGCTTGCAATGCTTCCAGTTACCTGAGAAGGAATTGGCAGCACACCAAACCACAGGGAATGTAGCAACACCAGCTGCTCCCCCAGCAGCCACGCCAGTTGTTTGTTTATTTGCTACACCGCTATCCTGTCTTTCCTCCAGAGAGCTCAAGGCTGCATACATGGTTCTCCCTCATTCCATTGTATCCTCAAAAAACCAAACAAAAAACAACAACCCCACCACAGTGAGATAGGATAGATGAGACACAGCAGCTCAGGGAAGAATACCTTCCCACAGCTGTATATGGACAAAAAGAGCTGCACAAGCAACCCTGCTGCTTTGAAACAACATGTGTTCTGCTTGCAGGAGATTGCAGGAGGTGCAAAGCCTGGCTATGATTTCCCACTAAGAAAAGGCTGGGAGGTGCTAGAGCAAAGGGACCCCGGCATGGACTGATGGCCTGGCTCTCATATCCCCCAGGGTGGCTTTTAAGCATCATTCTAGCTACTCGCCTTGATGCCTGTGTAGGCCTCTAAATACGAATTGCAACTGAGGAGAATGCTGCTGGGTGTAGTCTTCTGGTTGGCTGCTGGAAGAGCAGGAAGCTGGATTAGATGGGCCTTTGGCCTGATGTATCAGGACTCTTATGTTCTTATATAGTTTCTATCCTATGATTCCTGCACTGCAGGAAGCTAGACAAGATGACCCTGAAGGTCCCTTCCAACTGCATTTCTATGATTCTGTGATACGCTGTGGGTTAAACCACAGAGCCTAGGGGCTTGCCGATCAGAAGGTTGGCGGTTCAAATCCCCGCGACGGGGTGAGCTCCCATTGCTCGGTCCCTGCTCCTGCCAACCTAGCCTACGACAAGTGCAAGTAGATAAATAGGTACTGGGAAGGTAAATGGTGTTTCCGTGTGCTGCTCTGGTTCGCCAGAAGCGGCTTTGTCATGCTGGCCGCATGACCTGGAAGCTGTATGCCGGCTCCCTTGGCCAGTAAAGCAAGATGAGCGCCGCAACCCCAGAGTTGTCCACGACTGGACCTAACGGTCAGGGGTCCCTTTACCTTTACCTATCCAGCCACACTTTTCCTTTCTGATTTGCCTGGACCTGCCGATCGTTGCCCAAACAAGCATTGCTGCCCACATTCCCCTTCCACCTCATGCTATCTGACTTGACTGACTACATCATTCTGCACAGTAGTAGTAACAAATTTGTGAAACGTCAAGAGCCTTCTCCCCTACCCTTTTTTTGTGGGGTTTGTTGGCCTTGCGGCCCCTTGGCAATCCATCAGCAGTCTCTGGTTGTAGCACATCCACAATACTCCATCCCTGGAGACTTAGAGCAGATCCTAAAGCCCTCCAGACCATGCAGCTGAAGCATTGGATTGCACTATAACAGGGGTGGCCAGCTCCCAAGAGACTGTGATCTACTCACAGAGTTAAAAACTGGGAGTGATCTACCCCCTTTTGGGGGGTTCAGGTCAAAGCTGTTGAGTTTTTTTAAGGAATGGAAGCCCTGTTTTTTTGGGTTTAGGTCAAACTTGTTGAGCTTCTTTTAGGAGGGAGGGAGGCCCATTTTTGTTTAGGGCTTCAGGTCATAGTTGTCCAGCTTTTATTAGGGAGGAGGAAAATTTTGGGTGAGCTTTTTTGGGGGGTGCCAGTGATCTAGCAGTGATCTACCACAGACATCCAGTGATCTACCGATAGATCACGATCTACCTGTTGGACGTGCCTGCACTATAATTCACTTGTCATCTTAAACCATCTGCTGAGAAGTCACCGGTCACATAGCTGTTGATTTAGACAATTCAAAACCACTTTAACCAATTCTCATCCAGCAGTGCTGTTTATAAATTATTTACTCAACTGGTTAAAAGCATAACTGAAATCCGCTAATCATTTGCTATCATTGATTTTAAAAGAAGCCAACATAATCACATTATGGAAGCTCATGTTTCTGCTTGGAAAGGTAGTGGTGCAAACTATGGACTTCCCTTCTCTTCCGCTAACCCTGTTTTCACTGTTCATTAGTAACTTTCATGTTAAAATCCAATTTGCTTAATGTGTCTATTCATTGAATTAGTTTAGTTTTTCTAAATGAAACAAAATAGCTTTGAATGTGAGCCTGCTTTAACAGGGAGTGATTACTTCTATCCACTGAAACAGAAACATTTGAAGCAGAAATGGTTGGCTTGGGCAGCATTTGTAGCAGCCCAGTCTCCTGCTGACCAGCCTCAAGGGTTTCACTTCTGAAATCTGAAATTTCTTATTTTTTCCTGGAGGGAAAAGGAAGACTATGCAAGGGAAAGAAAAGAATGGAGGAGCAAGATGTGCAAACCCACCACTGAGGTAGGTGCAAAGCAGTCTCCAAACCATGATTCGTTCCTTCCCAGTTCCAAACCACATTTGAAAATTAAACACAGTGGGTAATGGATTCCCCACCCCCCCACCCCTTAACAATTCTCCTCAGCCTCAAGGCTTTATATAAAATAAATTGGATGCAAGAACATTCTTCACCATCCCCTTAAATCTTGCCATCTGTGCAAGCTAAAAATAAAGTAGCAGCTTAAAGAGGGGCTTTATAAAATGCAGCACAGAAATGCCTTAAGATTGGCTGGACTTTCTTGAGGGGGGAAAAATTCTGCTAGGTTACTCCCAGTGTTAAGCACCACAGCCAAGATTGGTCTCTGTTTTTCTTCGCAGGCTGTTGGAACTTTCGGGATTTTATTCTGTTAATCTGTGTGGAGGGTAGGTCAGACCGAGTTAGTGGTTGTACTGGAAGAACACAAACAGCAGAGGGAGCTGTATTCACTGTTACACAGAATGTAATGAAAACCTTTCTCCCAGGGAGTCATTATTTTATTGGCAGTGCTAGCAAATAAAAGCAAGTTTGTGTTGAAACAGTTAAAAATTCCAGGGTCTTTAATAGTGAAGCCACATTTTGGGGATCTCAGCCTGCTACAATATGAGATTTATAGCACTTTCTTCTATCAGCTAGGTTTTACAGGGTCTGGCTATTTTCACTGACTATCCTTTCAAGTTTCAGGCTTCTGCAATCTTCAGAAGATACTATATGTTTGTACATTGTAAAGGTAAGAAGAGGAGCCTGTAATTGTAAAGATGCCTACCCTCAAAAATACCACCATCATGTCCCAAGAGATCATAATTACAGCCGTTCCTTTTCTACAGCAAACTCAACAGCTGGAATCCTGGCTAGGGCAAAAGTAACTGGTTAGGGGCCCAGTAGGAGCCAGAGCTTGAAAAAGTGACTTTGCATGTTAAATGTGTCATTCCTGGTTTTAAAAAGCTTCCTATCCAGGCAGAACTATGACAGACGCAACAAGGGAGCATTGCATGTAATGGGTCTATTCTGCACAGCAGCTGCCGCCAACAATCAGCAATATACCACAGACTTTCAAAAAATAGAGCAAGCTTTTTCAATACAACAATAACCAGAGGACACAAACACAATCATGTTGTTGGTGAGTGATTCACATTGATCAAGCTGTCTGTAAGCTAACCCGCTGGTTTCCAAATTATTTATTTTCTCTCCTCCCCCCCCCCCCCCCCGCGCTATCATAAAATCTGACAGAGATGAAGAATTCCCCCAAATAGGCAAAATGGACCCAGGTTTTTCACGGAAGCAACATGAGAAGCTTCATCAGGTAGAATGAAATGTATTTACAGCTATACTGCCTTCACCCACCCCACAAAAAAGTATATACCTTTAAAATATATTTACACAGGGAGTCTTGAAAATGACTTGACTTTAAGCTAAGCACAAATCCTCTATATACCAGTTATAAGCTGTTTCATAAATTACGTAACATGAGTGTGTGTGTGTGTGTGTGCGTGGCCCTAGTCGTATCATCAAGTCCGTCAATTCTAGGCCCCTGACAAGTGTACCAGAATTATAGATTGGAGGGGGTATCACACCAACTGGTTAGTTTGTTCAGCCCTTGAGGGCTCTAGGGCCTGCTTCGCCACACTTAGGTAAGCTAAAGGTCTGACCAAACTGTGGGAGGCAGTGGAAGACAGGAGTGCCTGGCGTGCTCTGGTCCATGGGGTCACAAAGCGTCAGACACGACTAAACAACAAGAACAACAAAAGGTAAAGGACGTTCAAGTCCAGTCAAAGGTGACCATGGGGTTAGGGTGCTCATCTCGCTTTCAGGCCAAGGGAGCTGGTGTTGGTCCAGAGACAGCTTTCCGGGTCATGTGGCCAGCATGACTAAACCGCTTCTAGCAATGGAATACCGTGATGGAAACTAGAGCACATGGGAAATGCCGCTTACCTTCCTGCTGCAGCGGTACTTGTTTATCCATTTGCACTGGTGTGCATTCAAACTGCTAGGTTGGCAGAAGCTGGGACAGAGCAATGGGAGCTCACTCCGTCACGCGTATTCGAACTGCTGACCTGCCAATCAGCAAGACCAAGAGGCTCAGTGGTTTAGACCACAGTTCCCTTCACCTTCCCCATGTCTACACCAAGGCCACTTGATCTTAAAAAGCTCTGCTGGATAATACTGAGCCCACTATGATGTATTAGCTACATATTTTGCAGAGAAAGCAGCTCATATCCAGGCCAATTTAGTTGCCCTAGTGCAGTGTTTCTCAACCAGTGTGCCTCCAGATGTTTTGGGACTACAACTCCCATCATTCCTGACCACTGGTCTTGCTAGCTAGGGATGATGGGAGTTGTAGTCCCAAAACATCTGGAGGCACACTGGTTGAGAAACACTGCCCTAGTGAATACAGAGCTAGAGATGGGTGGAATTAGCACATTGATTATGTTGTACCCAAGGATGCAGACAATGTGCTCAGGGGTGTAAGGTCTACTGTGTGCTCCTTTGACCTTAATAGTCCTTCCTGGATGGTGAAATCTGCTAGAATTGGGCTGTCCATGTGGCTCACCAATGGTTGTGGGTGCCTCATTGAGAGCTGGAGTGACCAAGGCTTTCTCACATACTCTGAGATAGTTTTGTGTGTTTTTTAAAACTAGCTCAGTATGTGATAAATAAAGCCTTTAAAACACACACACAAACAGGCTCTGCAGATGGTTCCAAAATTTTATTCGAATATTTAATTTACAAAAAAGGAAAAAAGGAATAATGTACCCTATGAGGTGTCCTATGCAAAACTTGGTAAGATTAACTGCATATAAAATCTGGCCCAACCCAATGTAATACTATTAATGCAATCAGGAGACAAATAGAAACCAGTGGGAAACAGGTAAAAGTCACATTCTTCTTAAAGATTGTCCCAACTAGTCAATTCCACCACCCCCCATGATCCCACCCCCAAGGCCTTCTTCCTAGATACACTGTATGTACACTGCCATTTTACATAAATATTATTTTAATATTCCACTGGGCTTACCTATGAGACTTTTTCACTTTTTCTTGCTCAATCAGTTCCTCCCTGAATTCCTCCAGTCAAGTAGAAATGGACAGGACACACACACTGAACACGTCTTTGGTAGGGATGCTCATGTGATCAAAATTAGTGACTAACCCAATATTTGACTTGTCCCATTGAAGTAGTAGCAAGAACTTCAGCTTAACATTTGGCAAGAGGCAGACACACTTTTACCGATTCGTGTTACTGGCAGTTTCAGCTGAACTTATAAAAAAGGTGGTAGTTTTCTACACATTGCTTAGTAGAGATTATCTGCTAGGTTTTAAGCTCCTCTTATTAACATTCCTTGAGTGAAATATGGTTGCATAACCAGCTTACTACACAGCCGGCCTTCTCCCGCTTCCAAATCATAAAAATCTAGTATGTATGTACACACCTATTGCCTCATTTTAACCTTCAAGGCAGCAGTGTTATGAACTGCATGCAGTAGATGGATGTTATTTGCAAGACAATGACAACCGTCACTTCTTGGCAAGTCTCTCAGGACCAAAAATCTCACAGTGTTCTGGGCACGGGGAGAAGAAGCAAAACAGGGTTTTCTTTTGCCAATATATTGGGAGGCTTCCACTGGAGGAGAACACAGACAACAAATGCTTATGGCAATGGCATCAACCCTCTTTTGGACTGAATGAATGGTGGCTGCACAAGGGAACTTTCCACTGGATTGCAGTCCTCAAGAAAATATTTTTTTAAATGTATCTGCACTGGATCCTTCCTATTATCAATGTAAAAAGGTTTTTCCTATGGAGTAATTAATTGCCATCAACTGCAACTCTCTCAGGTCCTTCTCCTATGTTCCCTATATATGGAAATGTGATCTATAAAGTTGCACGGCTAAGATCTGGGAAGCTGACAATGAGTAGCTGAGAGTACAAGAGGCTGGACATAATTACCGTACTTGGGAATTCAGCGCACAAACAGCTACAAAATGAGACATGCAGTTGCCGTCAGAAAGAGCTAAAAATGCCTTGGAGACTGTTGTGAACACCATCACCAATTTGGCCAAAAGGAAAAGTCCCCATTTTCAAACCGCATTAAAAACCTATGATAACAGGCTGAAGTGGGGAATGCGAGGGTTACAATATATTAAGCGATTTCTGAGCCCATAAACATTTGTAAAAGCATCGGCAAAATATCTTAAATATAAAAGGAATATGTATAGACCCCCTCCATCCTCCGGAAGAAAAAGAACATGATTTGTAGTGTAATAAATCAGACGAATGATCACGGTATTAAGGCATAAATGGTAGGACATTATTTCCTATTGCCTCAGCTCGACATAATTAGCTGGGAAGAGCCCGTATCTGCCTTTGCACACTCCCCTCCACCAACCATCATCGATCATTTCAATGTTTGTGATGATGTCGTCAGGATCAAAGGAAATTTCATCATCACCAGCTGTGGAAAGAGCAGAAGCAACTCTCAAGTTATACAGATATAAAAGGGGGAGAACAGCTAAGGTACTAAATAATAGTTAATTATGTTAATCTGTGTTCAAGCAGGGTTCTCATTGATGGTTATAAAGAGGGAAAGGGTCTTTGGTGTTGCAGAGTATGGGTTACACCCAAGACATGGGAACACAGCTCTAGATTGCACCAGAGACCCCAAACTCCCATATGAAATACCTTAATTCTATGAGAAACATGTGATTCTTTTGCCTAGGTCAGGCTTCCTCAAACTCAGCCCTCCAGATGTTTTGAGACTACAGTTCCCATCATCCCTGACCACTGGTCCTGCTAGCTAGGGATCATGGTGGTTGTAGGCCAAACACATCTGGAGGGCAGAGTTTGAGGAAGCCTGGCCGAGGTGGTACACGAGAACAAGATCGAAACCATTGAAGATTGTTCCTGGAACGTGTGTGCCAGATCATGCCATCACCAAGGACTACTTCCAGATAGGATACTTGTTTTTTTTAATGGTCAGGCATGATGAATAAGTGCGTTTGGAATTCACATGAGAACTCTGCGAAACTCTTTGCTGATTTGCTGTGGCACTGGGGTCTTTGTCCTCCAGATCACCTAGGAAAGCAATCCTGCAGTGGAATCATTACCAAAAGGAAAGCCCCTTTGAAGCAGATTGCAAAAGGGAGACTGTTTGGCAAGGATTCTCAGGGGAATATACTCGGCATACTGGAAAGCGAGTATGGTGAGTGACACAAACCTTGCAGAAGAACGGGTAATCCAAATCTCAAGAGCAAAACAAAAATGCTTATGTAAAATTGGTAACTGGGAGAGTTACCAATTATTTTTATCATCTACTCACTCCTGCCACAGATGTGGAAATGTATTCTTCAACCTAGAGGTGGAACTAATAACCCTTTCCCCAAAAGGCAATGTAGATTCTCCTATGGAGGCAACTATTTGGTGTAACGAATTACCACAAACTGAAATTCAGTGGTCTCAATCAGAGTCAGTGATTTAAGCAGAAAATACTTCTCTGCCATATAGCAAAGCTGTGAGATGTAGCCTCATCCCTACCTTCTTGGCTTCTGAGATACCATCAGGTGTTGCCTACACACCTTTAAAGCAGGTGCAAGGGTTAGAAACTTAGTGTTCTCACCTACTGAATTTTGCACCCACCATTCCTGTGCTTGTGACAAGCGCTGAAAACATTGAGCATTGTATGAGATAGTGTTTATTGAAGCATATTATGTATCAGGCATCCCCAAACTGCAGCCCTCCAGATGTTTTGGCCTACAACTCCCATGATCCCTAGCTAACAAGACCAGTGGTCGGGGAAGATGGGAATTGTAGTCCAAAACATCTGGAGGGCCGAAGTTTGGGGATGCCT
The DNA here is from genome assembly GCF_965207765.1 of Zootoca vivipara. NCBI lineage: Eukaryota > Metazoa > Chordata > Lepidosauria > Squamata > Lacertidae > Zootoca > Zootoca vivipara. The sequence goes on along the minus strand of NC_142582.1, from coordinate 77,929,907 downwards.
GTTATATATATATGATCAACATAACTCCATGCAATATATATATTTTTTAAAAAAAAATCAGAACTGCAGAACTAAGGATATGTATTGCTTACCAGCCTGGTAATCATATAAGGCTATCGCTGTTATTCCAAGGTCGTTTTCGTATTCGTAAGTACTTCCATCTAAAGGGAAAGGGACACATTACTACTATGCATGACACAATAAAGGGATATGTGAATTTCTTAAACTCATGTACTAACATGTAGTCTGACACATAAAAGTTGGTCTCTCCCATATTCAGTTGCATCATCCAACAAAGGTTCTAATCACCATTTAAGATCATTTTTATTGCATGAAGCCAAGACCTAGTAGGCTGAGGTTGCAATCCTAGACATGTTTACTGGAGAATAAATCCCACCGAGAGGGACTTACTTTCAGATGCCTAGAATCATTAGATATCCCTGGCCCAGCAAATGCCCTATATGTAATACCATTAACACCTTACAAGTCAAGCTAGTATGCCTTTTCCCCAGTTTTGTTTTTCAGAAAGCACAGACCCCAAATATTTATAGGTTTGTATCTGATGCTACTCTAAGAAGCTCAATACAGCACAGAGAGGCTTCCCAGGTAAATCTCCCACCCAGAATTAGCTAGACACAGCCCTGCATAGCTTTAGAAAAAGAAGGAACCATCTACTCAAAAGTATTACCTCCTGGCTCCTGTCACTCACTGAGTGTTTTCTAGCCTGAACATCTCAAACTACCAGATCTGAGAACAGTCTACCATTGCCTAAAGCCATGACCAAAGAGATCTCTCTCTCCTAGGTCAAAAGACAAGCTGTCGAACCTGCTTGGTACTGGTTTCCTGCCCCAGCCACTTCATACACCGTCTCAGATTCATACTCTGGCTCTCGCTGACTGACTGCTTCTTGGTAGTCAGATTCTTCAACTTTGTTGTTGGTTTCTGGCTCGTGCGCAGCTGAGTAATTTGCATTTGAATTCTTGTAGCCAGACTCAAAGGAAACGGCATCCTAGAGGGAAGGAGAGGCAGCCAGAACATAACAGAGAGAACTTCAAGTACATTGTTGTTACAGAAATGCAGAATTATTACTGCCTCCCTTAGGAGGAGGAAACCTCAACCCTGGGGGAAGGGTGGTGGGGAATGCAGGGACTCTTAAGGCCTTCTCCAATCCACAGCCTGGACTAGCATGTGTTCTTGAATATTCATAGCTCCGTCTTGAATATTCATAGCTCTGTCTGTTTTGCCTCTGACGGTGACTCTGACCCCACCCAGAGCTGGCACGAGGCTCTCAGAATGTCCCTGTTGGGCTAATAAAGGTGCCCCACCCCCGGTACACAGGACACAATGCACACCACACTACATTAATGCATATAGGGCTAAAGTGTGCAGGGCAAATACTTCTTCTTCTTCTTTGGTGATCACATGTAGCCGAGGAAGATTGTCTTCCATAAACATGGTTTTAACAATGGGTCCGTAAGTGACTGTGGAGGCCAATTCTGGATCCACACGTCCTTCCACAGTGGGGACACTGGTTTCCGGGCGGGACTTGATCACGGTGTGGATTTGCCTAGCGTGCTTTCCTCTTAGCACGTTTCTGACCTTCCTAAGCGCTTTCAGCTGAACATGCTTAGAAGCCTCCCCGTGACCAGGAACTCCTCCTCAAAAATGAGGAGCAAATGAAGATAGCCCATGGACTGCTTGCCTTTTGGAGACTGCTGCAAGCTGACAATTTGCAAGTGCCCTTCCGACAGATCAATTCCTTGGCAAAGTAATTTGGCAGACTCAAGGAGAAGCTGGGGTGGTGCACTGCAACAGCCACATCACAGTCATTGTGGGAATACAATTGGACAGCATGTTTGTTCATTATGCAGCTCAAAGTCTGCTCGTCACTACCCTGTGATAATTCATTCAAGCGTATTCTCATTTCTCCCCATGATCTCTCCCTTGCCGAATGTTCCAAATTTAGCATAGCAAATGTGATTAAATCTATTACAATCTTATTGTCCTGAGTGGTATAAGGCAGCTTCCAGAGATTCCCCAGTTGGACTACTTGTGCATATAGCCTAACACTGTCTCCTGACAAGCAGAGGAGGCACAGAACTCTTTCACAGCACTTCCTACCTGACAGGTAGATGTCAGTGATTGTACCTGGGAGCTTCAGCATGCAAAGCATTTGCCCTCCAGCTAGGGCTTTGCTTTTTTCCTGTTTGGCTAAATGACTATAGCTAGCAAACTAACCTCATAGACTGGACTTGACGGCAATTTTTCTTCCACAGGCTGCGGTGCGGGAGCAGGAGCAGGAGATGGAGGTGGAGTTTGTTTCTTGGCTTTGGCCTGTTCCTTTAAAAGAAAGAGGGGGAAAAACAGAGTGGGTGGGCGGGAGAAGAGATATGGATCAAAGCAAGATCTGTAGCACAGACATGACACAACAAGAGGAGCAGGAAGTTTGTGGGCTGCACTTACACGCAACACTACTACTAACTTGCCCCTCTATTAAAAAGTGAGAATTTGTAAGGAAGGTAACTTATTTTCTGCAGCAGTTTCACTTATGGAGTCACACTGCAGGAGGCTAAAACAGAAAGCAGGCACGGCGAGGAGAATACTTAACAGTAAGACTATGATGAGGTCGTCCTTTAAATCCTCCACAAGGAGTTACCCTCCAGTTACAACTACTGTACCATACAAGGAGCATGTGAGCCAGTGTGACCATGTTGAGAGCTTGCAACTCAACGTAGTCAGTGGCAAGCTGCATGAATATGGCAACCAAGTTACCCCACTCATGGGCTGACTCTTATGCCATCACTGCTGCTCCATGAAGCAGCACCGTCGCAGTGAGAATGGGCTGGCAAGTATGTTATTTCCTTCACAGGTTCCACTTGCAAAGAGAATTCCACACCATAAGGCAAGATGCCTGTATTGTCTGTTAAGTCCTTCCTTCACCTGTTTTGTTGATTTCTATGTATCCTTAAGCATGAGAGGCTGGTTCCCTTGCATTAATTCACCAAGATCCTATTTTAGAAATGGCCTCGCAACATAAAGGCACTGCATTTTCCAATGCAAAAGACATCACCTTTCTGACAAGCTGATTGGACTTAAGGGTAAAGGACAGGGAGATGAAAGATGGCCTAAATGTGAACTGCCAGGTGGAGCACTGTCAGAGGCAGCAGCTGCCACCAAGACAGTGGGAGTCAGAAAGGGGTTTTGGAAGCCTCCTGTTCCCTAGACTCCCAGAAACAATCATGCCAATTAACAGCAACTGGTGTGAGGTGGAACAACACAGGTGACACTGGTCAGCCTTTCTGGAGCAACTGCCAATGGGGTGGAGGGAAGAAAGGCACCCCAGGATAGGAGATTGGATCAAATAATGCTTCCAGGTGAAAGCTGAAAGAGTCACAGAAGGAAGGGCAGCCCCTCTTGTCCCTAGATAAGCAGGGGACATACAGCGAGTACACTTGTGGCCTCCTGCTTGCTGTAAACAATTGTGGAAATGGCAATAGTTAAATCTGCTATATCCTACACATTTCACTTTATTTATCCATATTTCCACATTGCTGCTGCTACTGAGGGAGGGAAGAGGGCACTGTGTGTTTTTGCTTTCTATTGTTAGTGTATTGTATTTGTTGTATTTTTATACTCTTCTATTAGCTGATTATGTCACTGTATGTATCTTTATTTCTCTGCCACGGCTGATTAGTGAAATCGCTGTAGGATTTATTAAACACTGCACTTTTAAGTCTCAGTTGTTCGCTTAAGTCAATATATGTCTGGGCAGCAAGACATGAAGGAATGCTGTTTTTACAAGGAGACTATATATTTTTACACTGGCCAGGTGCTTATACAAAGAGGTAAACTATTTTTAGTTGCAGTTGTACTGATGAATTGTTGCTGCCATGACTTTGTGGTTTAGATGATATATTATTGTGTACAGTACAGTTGTTTTATCTACTGGCCGCCAGCCGTCCTCAGTTCCACATTGAAAGAAGAACAGGATATAAGATTTGTGAATACACAAAATTATTAGCACTGGGTTATAAGTGATCTGTTCAATGTTCCTGCCATAAACATTTAGGTACTGTGCATTTTCCTGATGGTGAATTACAATACACAAGAGCGATGACTATAACACTGATTACTATATATCTCCCCACCCCCACCCACCCACCGCAAGTAAGCATTGATGGGAAACAAGTCTGTAAGTCTTCCCTTGTCTAGTTAACCCACTAACAAGACAAGACATACTACAAAGCTGGGAGAGGAACTTATTTTTCATTTGTAGTCCCAGGGCTGTGGTCTGGCACACTAAATTGTTACCAGGTGTTGTGAATGCAAGCAGTACAGGACTGCTGCATTTCATTTCACAGAGCCCACATATTCTGTAGCAGACAGGCAATTTCTTTCTACATCAGTGTCTCAAAGGCAGGAGTCAGAGTGGGTGGCAGTAGGAAGACCCATGCTGGGTGCCGCTGCTAGTAATTTTCTGCAGATTAAGTTGTAGAGCACTTTCTAGGACTTATAGATAGTCCAAAAGAGGTAGGCTTTTAGGAGCAATAATCTAGTATCTTTGATCATTAGAAATAAAAGTAAAAACTACCACCTTGCTTTCCTCTTTCTTAGATTTAAATGACATCATCAGGGATACAGATCATATGATGAGGAAAGGAATCGGTTGGGAGCAAGGATACAGCCAAGTTACGGTATATTTCTTTAACAGAGAACACTCAACAGAGGTTGACGCTTTTAGAGAGAGAGAGAGAGAGAGAGAGAGAGAGAGAGAGAGAGAAAGAAAGAAAGAAAGAAAGAAAGAAAGAAAGAAAGAAAGAAAGAAAGAAAGAAAGAAAGATCCTTCTAGTGTATTTATTCCAGCTGGCTCTACATATTTTACTGAGGAACTGCCTCTGCATTTTGCCAGCTACTTAACTCAAACCTTACAGGGCAAGAAAATTTTAAAATTGCTCAGCCCCATGCAAACCTCCTTCTCTATTGTTTAGTTGTGTGCCCCAATCATAGGATCAAGCTTTAGGGTCATAAAGGAGGCATGCCTGCCATCTTCAGGACCCAATTCTATCCCACTGCAGCTCAGAACAGCTCAACAATGATTCTATTGCCAGCACCAGAGCAAGGAAATCAGGGGGCTGAATGTCTCTGCAAAAGTAAGGCTAGTGACCTATAGGATGCTAGCAATACAGAGTTACACCAAGAGGTTTCTTAACAATAAAAGGAGCAGTTCAGATGAAGATGGAGGTCCTAACAGGAAACACAACATGGGTAGAGGTTCCTGTGCCCAGTCCACACACAAAGGGATTGGTTGACAACAGCGCACATTTTATCAGCAGAAACTTTCTTTTTATGAGCTTCATCAGTTGGGGTGTATACTGCAGTGACAACCAGAAAGCAGGGATGCTAAGAATATCTAAAAATAGCTTCCTTCCCTCCTCATAGTTTTGAATCCATAATTTGGATTACAGCCTAATTAATGAATCCTGGAACTAGGAAGACTTTAAGCAAACAATAACCAGACCTATTTAAAATATGTATTCTAGTTCTGAATCATAAAAGTTTACAGCTTTCTAGAAGTTTTAAAGTTAATTATTTTCTAAAAACAAAATTCTGACTTTTTTTCTCAAGGGTGGGAGAGGGGGGAAGAAAGACAAAACAATGAATTTCACCGACTTCCAGCGTCCTCCTGGCTTCCTCTTGTTCTTGCTTGTCCTGTGCCATTCTTTGAGCTCTTTCAACTTCCGCCTTCCTCCTATCCTCCTGCTCTTTATCCTTAGCTAGGTTTTCAAAGTTAGCTCTGATGTTGCTGGTTTTGTTATTTGCTGTAATAGTAGAAATATTGAGACGTTCATTTTACAGGGCAGATTCCTATGCAAACCTCCACAACATACAGATCCAGAGTTAACTGGTAACCAAAATTAAGACTAAGCAAATTCTTTATACTTAGAAAAAGTAATGTAATCCCCTGAGAAGCCTGACTCATTCACCTTCCTACTAAAAACAGATGCTGCAAAAATTGGAACATATTGAAAGTTCAGGCCTAAATGACTGACTTAAAAGTTAGGAATTCGGGAGTCATTCCAGCAACAAGGCCAAGGATTAGCTGACACGTTCAATTTAAAATGATGACTCCCTTCCTGAGCAGACAAAAAAGAAAATACGTTAGAAAGTCGATCCAATTTTTATTTCGCCATTCCAAGCATAGAAAGCTAAATGCACCTAGGAGATTTAGTACTTATGCACCTAGGAGATTTAGTACTTATGCTGATGCAATGACTGCACTCCCATGTAATGCTTAAGCATGGCTTGGCATTTTGAGGGTGAAATGCAGTAAACCTCAGGCTCACAAACCACCACCACCCCTGAAATGTTGCTACAAGGAGTTGCGAAGTTTTCCTTTCATTTTATAGATTAACCACATTTGATCTGCCATCTGAACTTGGGGGAAACTGTGGCTAGCCTTAGCTTAATGGAAACTAGTCACCTTCAAGCCATAATTTAAGAAGCTGTCTTGTTTTTATTCACCATAGTTAAGATTAACTTGGGATTCAGTTGCAACACTAAACTGTGGTTAATCCAAAACAAAAGCTGAAGTTCCGTATCTCCTTGTGGCTGTGTCAGAGGTGAAGAGAGGAGCACACAAGCCTGAGATTCACAGCACCTCATCCTCATAATGCTAGGCACTTAGGCCATCAAGAACTTAAGATATTTCAGGTATAAGGGCAACCTAAACCATAAACAAGGAAAAAATTGGGGAGATATTTTCAGCATGTTAAAATATAGCCTTACCAGCTTCCACTGGCTTGGTCTTCTGGTACGTTGAAGATAATTTCTCAATATCTTCAAAATTTGATGCATTCTATCAATAAAAGCCAGATGAGGTCACACACATATCGGGGACAAGATAACAAGCCATTAGAAATGCACACAACGGTTTTATTTAAAGAAATCTTTTTTATGCTCCAAAGTTGCTTTTCAAGTACAAGCTGCACGTTCTCAAAGGTGACATGTGCACTCAAAACAAATACTGTAAAAAGGCTGTGTGATTTTAATAAAGTATCCAGACAAAGCAAAATGCCACCTGACATTTGGCAATCTAATAACAAATGCAAACTTGGATGCAAGAGGTGTTTGACATTTTTTTATAAGTAAAATGAAACACAAAGATAAATTTCAACTGAGCAGAGAACCCAAAAGAGCAACTCTCAATTTCAAAAAGCAGTAGAGAAGCTTTAAGTGCACAATGATATGAGGTAGCAAAGGGAAAAGATGTCTCTATCACAAAGACTCATATGTTCAACATATGAGTAGACATGGTTACAGTTGCATTGAAGGTTGAGGATGCTTTTATGAACTGATCCCTGATGCTTTTTATATTGCAACACTCTTTTTTATGCATTTGGTCATTTATATGTAATGTTTTTGTACTCCTTGTTAGCTGCTAAAATTGCAGCTTATATGAATTTCCTCACAATTTTTGTTTCTTTTTTAAAAAAACACTTTCATCATCCACCAGCCACACGTGTGTATATATATATATATATATATATATATATATATATATATATATACACACACACACACACACACACACACACATACATATATATATACACACACACACACACCCCTAAGAAATGATCTCTTTTCCAGAACAGTATCTGTATTAGTCTGCTGTTCTAAAAAATAAAGTAAGAAGCTCCTTTGTATACGTATTCATTGAATTCAGAGGGGATTATTTCTGAGCATCTCTGCATTGGACTGGAGATTCTAATCTGAGGCAGCCATTATGAAAACTGATGTCGGGGGGTATTTATTCCACATTATTTAATGCAGACAATTTATCTCCGGCTCCACCCATCATCAGTTCCCAGACAGAAACGAAAGGTTGCCCATTCTTGCCATAAGAAATATTTGATTTACGGTCATACCTTATCCATTCGATCTTTCTGCACGCCATATTTTCCACCAAAGCCTTTCGAATAGTCTAAAAACACGACAAAAAACAACGACACTAATTGAAGGTGATTGTTTCTACCCCTCTTTTGAGTTTTCTCAAATGCAGATGAGAACTGAAAGGAGCTGCATGCTTAAGAGTTCCCAATGACTGCAGCCAAGCAAAAAAACGGAAAAGAAGTAGATGCAATAGATGAAATATATATACTTGTAAGATTTTGGAAGAAGATGTGCAAGCTACAGTGGGCCAGATTCATGCTTCCACATTCATCGGCTGAAATGACACTGGATGACTGTTGACAGGAATCAAGCAAAGAAAAGGATGCTCTCCCTCTCTGGACCCAACACTCCCGCCTGCCACACACCACTTCTATAGCACAGGCTTGGATTACTCTACTACTCTAGCATTTACTTCTTGCCACTTCTGGCATTCACCATGTCAATGAATGAGCGTTTTAAATGCCAAAAAGACACAGATATATTGACCACAGAGGGCTTTGTATCCAACCAAGACATAGTCTTCAGTAGACATAATGAAAAGCGCTGAACAGACATCAGTCAGGCCCACTGATTTCAGAGCAGGGCATTGTCTCATTACAGATTGACAACAGAAGTACCACACGGTACAATTAAATGCTGGACAGACAAACTTCTACAAAACACACACACTGTGGGGGGGAAACTGAAGGAATGAACTACTTCTTATTGATGGAAGGATCTCATGGGCTACCTTGCCTTAGTTTCATCAAGGAGATTCCATGTAAAGAGAGTTTCTATATCTATCTATCCACCCAAAACACTGGAACCAAATCACCTTTGCCTAACGTGTCAATGAAGATACTATTTCACATGTTTTATATTGAACTGATATGCTGCATGAAGCGGTGATCACTAAAAACAAAATCTCAAACCTTCTAACAGCCAAATCAGGGCATATTTTATATCGGATGGATAGTGCATGACTTTAACATTGCAACATATGGAAACTACTGTACTAGTTCTAGGAAATGAATTGCACATGGGTTTTCCTTTGAAGAGGCTCTCCCTCTCCCTCTCTCTCTCTCTCTCTCTATATATATATATATGTATGTAATGTTGGCTAGGTTGATTTCACAGCACATGGAGAAAAGAAGATCATCTCATAGTGGTGCCTGTTATACTATTTCACCCATTGCATTTAAAGAGAGAGACATTTTTAAGCAGTATATCAATTTCAGCATAAACCTAAAATGTTGGCTTCTTGTTATGACGGAAGAAACTCAAGGACGTGGGTATCACAAGTGACATTTCCTGGACAGAAGCAACCTTGCTGTGGCAAAGACTCAGGCTTCGTAGGCCAGAATCAAAAACCAAACAAGGCACGGTAGAGGTCCACTCCTCATATATCATGGAGTGCACACTCAAGCAATACTATTGCAAACTACTGACCTGATCCGCACTTGCCAAAAATAATGATGATGATGAATGGCTGCCATTAGCTTTAAAACATTCAACTAAAGATTGCAGCGATGTATTGGGATGCTATGATTCAGAGAGAAAGAAATGTTGCCGTGAAACTGCCCGAGGGTGGTGCAGGGCTTTCAAAGAGAGCAACTTAAGTCTGTGGTAGAAGTGGCTGCACTGGGTAAGTTACAACTAGAAAGTATGCCTTGTTGTGATTCGTGCTTCGCTAGTTTCTCCTTGTAGTCAAACCCCACAGCTGAGGAGTCCTGCCTCTCTGTTTGAACACCGAATTTCCCTCCGAAACCACTCTTATAGTCTGAGAAATCCATGTTATATCACGAGGAAAAAGAAGCAAGAGAAGAGAAGGAGAAGGACAGGAGGAAGAGAAACATATTTAGATACAACATGGATGAACCAAAAACAAACACCATTAAAAAAGCCCCCCCAAAGTATTAATTTATTACCTGCCCCTAACCCTAAGGTACCAGGGCAGGTTGCAACAATTAAAACACAATGCAAAAAAAAAAAATTAAAACAACTTACAATCACAAAAAAGTAAAAATCACAAAAGTAAGGTGGGTCCTAAAAATATGCATCTCAAGTACCACAGAGGCTAAATAAAGAAGTTGCCAGACACACCTCTACTGGGAAGGAGTACCACAATTTAGGGGCTGCCAGAGAGAATTTTCTTTCCTGGGCCACTCCCTCCCCATAGCATCTGAGGGTGGTGGAACGAACAAGAGTGCCCCCCTCTACCAATCTTAGAGCTCAAGGGGGTCCAATAGGGAAGGAGTTGGTCTTTCAGGTATCTAGAGCCTAAGCCATTTAGGTCTTTAAACACTAATATGAGTATCCTGGAGCCAGAAACAAAATGGTAACCAGTGCAGCTGTTTTAAAACAGGAGTGAAAATGGAGCCACAGCCAGTAATCTGGCCACTGTATTTTCGACCAATTTAAATTTGAGTCATTTTCAAGGACAGCCCCATTTAGAACACATTTCAATAATCCAATCTGGAAGCTACCAGATCGTGGAGTATAATGGCCATGTCATTTTTGCCCAAAAGGGGCTGAGGCTGGTGAACCAGCGGCATCTGGAAAAAGGCACTCCTAGCCTCTAAGCTCGCCTGAGCCTCTAGTAACAAACAGTGCTGAATCCAGGAACAGATCTGCTCCTCCCAGGGGAGTGTAATCCCACCTAGGGCAGGCCATCTCCTCACTTCCTGGGTGTAAGAACTCAGAACACATAACAACTCTCTTTCCAAGATTCAGTCCATCACTGTCTCCAAGCAACTGCCTCTCCCAACTCCGATGGAACAAAAAGAGAGAGGTGGGTATCATCTGCATATTGATGGCACTTCAAATCTCCTGACAACAGCTCCCAGTGGATTCATATAGATGTCAAATAGTATGGGGAACAAGATAAAACCCCGCAGGACACCACGGGATGACTCCCATGGTGTTGAACAGTAGCCTCCCATAACTACTTTCAGGAACACATCATGCAATTCCGAACCAAAATACACATTGAGAAATCTTATGGTTCCAAGACTGTTTTACTTCAGATTGCAGCTGGGAGAAATCACAGCTTGGAATGCCACACGTTTGGAAGCCCAGGCCAAAAATCCCCTGCATATACATGGCAATCACAGCAAGGAGAAGAATATGATAAAACTTTCTCTGATATACCCATCTTTTCAAAAGCAGAACATATTTTTCACAAGGGAAAGCATTCAGGCATACTACTATTTCCCTTTCCACTTCACAATATACAAGTGAAATGGTGCAAGCCCATGTAATATTTTTGAACATGTAGTTTGAGTCTGAAACTTATTTTCACAAGTTTCCAAGTTCCATCAGCTTCAGCCAATGGTTAGGGATGCTGTAGTTTAGAATCTGGAGGTCACCGCTCTGGTGACCTCTGCTAGAGATCATGTGATGCATATACCTTCCTTCTTTATGAACCCGACAACAGTATAGCATTATACAGAATGATAATCATTGTACCCCTTTATATGTACAGCCAAGAAATATGTATATACCTTTCTGAGATTCGTGCAGTTGTACTTTTTCCTGGTGATCCCAGCCAAGGGCACATTTGTCCTGTCTGTCCGTCTGCACCCCAAACTTTCCACCAAAACCTTTTGTATAATCTAGATAGATAAAATAACACAGGGTGTTATCGAGATCTCGTTTTTGTCCTGGAGGAAGTTTAAAGTTAATTTATATATTTAAGAGAAAGTAGCTAGAGGTCTTCTTCCCCTTACCAAGTCCAACTCAATGTATGAGTAGGGTTTTTTTTTAATGGCAGGAAAATATTAGTACACAAAGCTGCAGTCATAAGGACTCAGTGAACTGAGGTGAATTAAAGTACTGAACAAACATGTTTAGGAGATTTATTTCACAATTTCTCCTCTGCTACTTGGTCCCACAGAGCCTTGAGCAGGCATAGGCAAACCCGGCCCTCCAGATGTTTTGGGACTACAACTCCAATCATTCCTAGCTAATAGGACCAGTGGTCAGGGATAATGGGAACTGTAGTCCCAAAACAGCTGGAGGGCTGAGTTTGCCTATGCCTGGTCTTGAGGATGCTGCTGTATAGATCTCAGCAAATATTCACTATAGTCCAATTTACACAAAACAGAATCTTATGCAGTGCAAATTTAAGAGGCAGCTGTTTACACAAAACAACAACAACAAACTAGTAGTGTTTTGCCACATCAACAGTTACTAGTTCTATCATCCAGATTTCCTGCTGAATGCAATAAATTGTCTGAGCCAAAGTATTCACAGGATATATTTGTGGTTTTTTAAAAAATATTTTAAAGTTATGAACCACCTTGAGATCTACGGATGAAGGGCGATATATAAATTTAATAAATAAACAAATGATCATAGGTAGCTAGTCATGTTAATGATTGTTCTATACTGCTTTTAATGGTTGTTACACTTCTAAATTGTGTGTGTGTGTGTGTGTGTGTGTGTGTGTGTGTGTGTGTGTGTGTGTATTACAGAGGTATTGTATTTATAGACATATATAAACACTTGTGCACATAAGATTATTTGGATGATTTATTGAAATGGTTGATATACCACTGTTTGCACAAGCCACAGGATGGTTTACAGTAAAGCAAATAGATCAAAATCTGTAACATCCATAAATACAACACAATCATTATGAAGGAACTTGTGTGCTGTGAAGGTAGTCCAGAACTTTAATAGAACTGTGTATTCTCACACAGGCCTTTCTTACGTAATCAATTTTAGGTTTATTTATTTAATAGACGTCAGCTGCTGTGGAATTATTATTTTTTTATTCTAAGGAAAGGAAGGATATAAAAGTAACAAAATATAAGAAAAAGACAATAAAGAGAAAGAGAAGAGAATTTTTTTTTACTTCTAAAAGTTGAAGGCTTCCGTTTATGCATGGATACTGAAGTATACTAAAAGGCTCAGGCTTAAAGAAGGCCAACCCAAAACAATTTGATGGAATAAAATTTAAAATAAAAACCTTTCTGTGATTCATGTTTTTCAGTTTTGCCCTGGTATTCAAAGCCAACAGCACTTTTGTCCACTTTCTCCTTGTCCACACCATATTTACCACCAAAACCTTTGGAATAATCTGGAGATGGGAGAGAAAAAAATCAAAAAATCATCATAGCAGTACAAACTAAGACACTAAATTATTTCTCTTGATAGCTATTTGGCTAGTAGTGGTCAGTTCACATTTTCTCCTGCTCATCACTCCAACTGAGTATTCAAGTGTTGACTTACATGTGTGAAAGAGCCATCACTACCCAACCACCACAGAGGGCACTTTCACATCACAAGACAGCGAATCCATCTGTATTTTTCAATAAAATATGGAGAAGGTAAAGAGAAGTGGCTTTTTACTTCCTGAGAAACGGCCTTTTGGAGAACAAGTGCTTGCAGTAGCTCCTTGCTGCCTCCTGCAAAAACTGAACAGGAACAGAAAGAGACTTGTTTCTTCCACGGAGAATAAAAGTGCATAATTCCTCTCATGGTTTTGCAGAAAGGAGCAGCAGCAGCAAAAACAAAAATATGGAAACAAAAGCCTAACTGCCTCTTATCCCTGCACTGCCCCACCCGCATCCCAGAGAACTGGGAAGACGGGGTCATTTTATTGGTTGGTTGGATAGTTTTTTTGGAAACCCATTACCAAGCTTTTGAAGAGAGACACTTTTTCTTGGTTTTCCACCACTGCAGCCAGAACTCAGAATTTAACCACTGCAGGTAATAAGATTTTCTATCAAATCTACTAGATAAGCTTCTCACTTCCTCTAACGACAACTCTGGGTTGAAGAGCACTCTTGTTTTAGCTAAACCGTGAGAATTTTCAAACACAAAAGGAAGGTTATTTGTTGAGTTGATGGTATAATAATGAGTCGCTGCCCTATTCTTTAAAGAGGGGGAAAAACATTTTACAAATGTACTGAATTTTTTAAAAATGCACAGAATATAATGCAAGTAACAAACCTTTCTGCGATTCATGCTTCTCTGTTTTCCCTTGGTAGTCAAATCCCAGTGCGCTCTTGTCTACCCTGTCAGCCTGTACTCCATATTTCCCGCCAAAACCACTTGAGTAGTCTGAGAAACAAGCACATTGAAATAATGTCAGAAACTGCATGGATGCCGGTTGAACAGTTCTGAAGGTGATGCTAATTAGTGGCACCTCCTTCAATAATTACCTCCCTGCCACCCTTATAACTATGAAAGAGAGGTTTGAAGCATGTTAAAGAGTAAATATTTGGCATTTATGTAATAGTCAGTTACAGTAACTTTACTGAAAAAAGATAAGTTTATATTTATTTATTTATTTATTTATTTATTTATGTAATCTTACACCACATACTAGTCTTACTGCAAATTAGGGGTCATTTCTTTTAACAGCTCAGGAGCCTGAATAAAGCTTGTAGACCAATGCCCTCATACGGAACTGAAGCAAAATCCACATGATTTTGACGTGTGAAGGAAATGAATGCCCTAATAGGGCTTCCATCTGATTGGCTATTCATTTAGGAATAGACTCAATACTTAGATATAAACACAAATGATATTCTGTAGAAAGTCTCTTGTAACAGAAGATTCTCTTGTTTAAAGGGTCCCATCTTTTTTTTTTATTAACCAACCCTAAAAAGGAAAGGATTTGCCGCAACACATTATTTGAAAGGTCAATTCTTCTATCTGTGTCATTTGCCAACAGTGACATGGAATGACAGGTTTAACATTCCTGTTCCATAAGCCTTGATGAAAGAAATACTGAAATAGAATTCTGCAGCAGCATTTGTTGTGAAGAAGAAAAGACGAATTCTACACAAACTCCTCAGAATGCTTTACCTTTCTGAGAAGCATGTTTCTCGGTTTTCCCCTGGTATTCAAATCCCACAGCCGACTGCAGAAATAGAAAAAATGAAAATTATTTGAATAAAAATAAAAAGTATTACAAGAGTATTTTAAATGAAGAAACAGCCCCAAGTGGTATTAAGAAATGGCACTTACATGTGAACCATCTTAATACAGCCACATCAACACCTACACTATAAAAATGTAGGAGGCAGCTATCAAATGCATTTCTAGAAATACAGGAAGTCGTTTACCTGGTCAACCCTATCGACTTGCACACCAAACTTCCCACCAAAACCTTTCACAGAGTCCACCTGGGAACAGTGCTGAGAAAGCTTAGACTGATATTCATGACCAACAGCCGACTGGAAGAACAAGAAAAGACACATTTAATATAAACATATGCACCAATTAACTTCCACCTAGAGGAAGGAAAAAGCTATTCATTCAGCACAAAATTGAACAAGTACTATGGTTACTGGATCCTCCCTGTGGAACCTGAAGTTTGTATAAGCCCCAAATAAACTATAGAAATGACATCAGAAAGCTAAGGGCGTCAATGAACAATTAAGAGCGCTTTTAAGATTATTCAAACAAGTTAAACCATGGCTGCTCTGTATTTCGAAGAAAACACGTAACTTTAAAGGTTCGACCTTGATTGCCTTTTGTACTTATATTTTACAAGACAAGACAAGATTGCAGTCTTGGTTCCATGCATATTGGCCAGATCTTTATCTCCCCCAAGCCAGAAGGCCAACTTTGACAGGTGGATGGGACCAGCTACTTGTCAGTCATCTGCTGCCATACTGAACTAGATGGGACTGAACTCCCTGTGGATCAGTTGATGCAGTTGGTGGTTCAATCCTGCTTTGTGCAGCTTCATCTCTACCTGCTTCACACCTGACATCACATATGACATCAGGTGGGCCGGGTTTCAGAGAAACAGCCTCCTGGGCCAGATGCAGGAAGTTGGTTGGCCAAGTTTGGCTTTTGGCCTGGAGGTCACCATCCAAGATATATATGAACACAATCTCTTCAGCTGATATGATGCGAACATTGTAAAAATCCAGCTTTCTTGTTACTGTATTTTTACTTTTCCAAATAAGATTTAAATTTCAAGTTCAAAATGCATTTATAGGTGCAAAGGCTCTTGAGCAAGTCACTGACAGGGAGGTATTGGTTCATTTCATTGAATGTTATAGGATGTGTGATCTTTGTTGCATATTTTGTGGTTTCTTCAACTTGGTAAATTGCCTTGTGTACAGCAATATAGAAAGGTGGTATACAAATTAAAAGTGAACTGGAGGGGGGGGAATTCCATTACCTCAGCTTATAGGAGTCAGTACTTCCATTTACCAAAATATATGAAGACTCAATTGTAAATAGCAAAGAAAATTGCAAAGAAAAAAAGCCAATGCACTAGCATGCATTGGTCTAGAGATGCAAGAAGGCCACAGGAAAGGGATAGCCCTTAACCACTACAAACTTCATTTCGAACTATCCGTGTGAATGAGGCCCACTTGGTATCTATGAGAAATCAAGCATTTAGTGTGGCTACCCCAACAGTGTGGAATGCCCTCCTGATGGAATTCCACCAAGCATCTCAGCTTCTTATTCTTTAGATGTCTTTCAAAGACTTACTTATGTCAATAGGTTGTTTCAGCTGGATAAGTTTTATGTGATCGGCCAGATTCTTATGACAGTTTCTGTTTTTTTGATGCTTACCATGACTCTGTACGTGCTTTACACTACTTTTTCTAAACAAGTCGTCAGTATATTAAATATTGTTACAAATAAAAAGTATAAATAAAATAAAGGCTGCCATTAGTGTGTCAGCAATTATGGCAGCTATTTTACCAGAAAGCATCTTCCAACTGCAAGAGAATTCAGCTAAAATTGTGCCTTCAGTGTGCACTATGTTGTGTTGTGTTGCTATCCTACAGGAAGCCACCAGACACTCTTTTCCTTTCCCAAAGTCTCTATCAAGCATTAACAACTTCCTCCACATTTGGTCTCCACATTTGTCTTCCTGCAGAGCAGGAGAGAGATGCTAAGCATGTGCCTTATCAAACAGGAGCTTTTCTAGCGCACAGTTTTTCATTTCTGAGTTTCAAAATAAAATAATAACAGAGTTTTCCGCATGGGAGGAGGTACAACAGGCTTCTATTCCAACTGCAATGACCAGCAAAAAAATCTATTGGGACTGTGGGATAAACAATTTAATGATTGTACCAGGCAACCTGCAGATCAGATTTAAAGAGAAAGAGAGAAGTCATGTTCTAGTAAAATCATAGCCTCTTTCATCAGCTGAGGTGGTTTCAGCTTGACCCAAGAGCTAGTTCCTCAAATCCTGTGTTCAGAATTAAGATACTTGGGGATTTTCCTCTTCGTCATCTGTCTGCTGAGGTAAGAGCTTGTGGTTGCTGCAACCCACACTCATATTTACTAACCACAATTCTCCTTCATGAATTGTTAGGATCAGAAGCCATTTACTGAATGCCACAATGTAGGCCTAGAGCAGTGTATTGTAGTGTGCATATACCACCAGGCACCACACTGACTCATATCAAGCACGGAGGCAACGTGTCTCTTAGCAAATTTGCCCAATGGCTTTCTGCAATTCTTATTTTAGACTCCTACTACCTCTATGCCTCAATCAATAATAACTTTTTTTCTTTTTAAGCCAAGAGTCCTCAGCATTCTCAATCAATTTCAGTTGTCATTCTAGCCCATTTTAGCACAGAAATGGTCTTGGTTTGCCCTGTGAGATCACCTTTCCCAGAAGGCAGTCATGAGGGTTCTCCTAAACCTCTCAGCGGCTTTCAAGTCCATCAGCAGTATTACCCTTCTGTCATTTCAGCACCAGGCAAGAGGTTTTATTTTTATTTATTTTTTAATACAATTTAGCTTCATGTTCATAATATGACTTCCCCACCATCACAGTCTTTATACTCTTAAGTGTTTTGTTATTGAATTTGATTTATTTCTTGTTGCGGGATGTCCTGAAAACTCTGTTATTGGGCAGCCTATAAATACTGCAAATAAATGAATTAATAATCCCCTAGTATTCCTCAACCTTCAGGCGCCGATTTCCAGTGATAGTGAGGGTCTGTAGAGAGAGGGGGGAGATGTCAAAGGCTTGATTCATGAATGGAAGGGAAGTTAGCATGAATGCCAGTTATGTATGTGAGGTAGACATTTCCTCAATTTAGAAAGTGTACTGGAAATATTAAACACCTTCCCAGGAGCAGCACATGACACAAGGTACTTTCACTTCCCTGCAATTAGAAAGCAAAACTGAGAGCTGGACGGATTGCCACTCACGTCAGACCAACTTTCCCACTCTCCCAAGATCCCTGTCAAAGGAATGCAACAATAGCACCAGACACCCAGAAGCAGAAAGAGGGACATGATATTTGAGCATGAGGCAGGGTCCAAGAAAGCCTGACAAGGCACCTGTTTGGCAAATCATGCCTGTACACAGCACGGCAGCCATGCAGAATCTTCCACACTTACTTTGTCCATGCGGTCTTGTTCCACACCAAATTTCCCCCCGTAGCCATGGGAGGCTTTTGGTCCTGTTTGAAGTTCCTTCTCCTTGAGAGTCTGATGCTCTTGGGATACATTCTCCCTCAGTTTATGAATGCTTTTCGAGACAAAACCAATAAAAACAAGAGTAGTAAAAGATGCCACTTGGATCTAGCTCTCGCCTCCTGTGCCATTTTTGCCCTTAACGTTTTTAATTATCTTTAGAAAAAGAAAGAAACGGCATCAACTCCTCCCATAATTAAATAAAAACCACTACAGTATTTGCATACCCGTTTCAGAATCCTTCTACATTATTCCCACCCATCTGCAGGTGAAGCAGGTACCTTGCTGCTTTAAACGGAGGAAGAAACCTAGGGGAGGAGTTCAATGTCGTAGTAAGGTTTCAGCTTGCCGAACAAAGCAATCCCTCCTCTCCTTCCTCCATGCACTGTTCTGGGGGTTCACCCAACTCTCCCAGAACCAATTTTAGGGGAGCACACAGGGGGCAGGGGAGGGACAGCCCTGTTGTGCAAACAGAAGTCCTTGTGCGGGGCTTCTGCTAATGGGACTCATTAGCTGACTCCTGTCTGAGAAGTCTGCAATAAGGAAATCCAAATGCTAATACTGCGTTGCATTACACCTCCAAAATGCAAAATATTTCAGTGCTTTCACCATCCTGCCAAGAAAGTTCATCAATCACCCAAGATTTTGCAGGGCAAAAATAGTATTTCTTGTGCTGACTGAAGTGCAAGAAGTCACAGGCTATATCCATTGTATCATTTATCTCACACTGTGTGGAGCTGCCTTTAAATTATCTGTCCCGCTAATTGATATTGTTATAATTTGGCTATTATTGGGGGAATATTTGAAAACTAATAAAAATTTACTTATGAAAAAAATAAAATTAACTGTCCCAGTTTTATTTACAGCCCATGACATTGTTCAGAAAAGGCCGTTCATCCTACACTGTTCCTAACAATAAACATGCGGGTGCTGTCTGCCCTGCCACCTTACCTGATAGTACTATTCCAGAGATGGAGCTACTTCAAGCATCCGTGTACAATGCCGGAAGCTATGCTATTACAGCTCACCAGGCCAGGGTTTCTAACCTGCCTTTAGGAACAGGCAATTGTTGCAAAAATTTCCAAACTATGTTTTGAAGCATACCACAGAGCAAATGACCAGAGTGGAGTAGGAAAACTGGTTCCTCAACTGTGTCACATGCTCAAGAAACATTTGTTTTCAATATTTAGAGCTGGAAGCCATTACAGTCGTACCTTGGTTTTCAAACAGCTTAGTTCTCAAACATTTTGGCTCCCGAACGCCACAAACGCGGAAGTGAGTGTTCCGGTTTGCAAACTATTTTTGAAAGCTGGACATCCAAATGGGGCTTCCTGCAGCCAATCAGAAGCCACGCTTTAGTTTCCGAACATTTTGGAAGTCGAACGGACTTCCGGAATGGATTCCGTTCGACTTCCAAGGTACGACTGTACTGATGTCTTCGTAACCTTCAGATTTCATTACAGCAATACTATCTACCTTTCAAAACTGATCATTAGGTTACCATTCAGGTAAGTTACATAAGGCTATGTTTTTCACCAGCTGCAGGCCCAGCCTTAGACTGAAGTTGAATCAGAGAAATAAGAATGGTTGCCATGCACAGGACTTAGGGGAGAAGCTCTGAAATTTTGCCCTTCTATTTCTGAGACATTGTATGCAGCAATGGAGGTGGTAGCTGGAAGCAGTTTTTCACTTCCCTTTAGAACATATAAAAATATATGAGCACTCACAGTGACAGCAGTGGGCTGGTGAGAGCATACCATGCAATTAATATCTCAACCACAATTAAGAGATTGAGAGTGAGCTGCCAGATAACATTATTATACCCCCAGTCTCTCCCCAAAGCAAATTCCTTACCCAAAGTTAAAGGGCATTTCGACACCGACATTACCAGCAGCTAATGTTAACTACCTGTTTAGCCAAGGATTC